>NC_142034.1:107131944-107481944 GCF_982192425.1 Myodes glareolus | reverse complement strand
TTCAGAGTAACGCATGTGAATTTCTGTTGAATGCTTGTAAGTAGCTTAAGGCACTTTCAAAGGAAGTGATTTTCTCTGAAAGGACAGCATTTAGAAAGTGAAGGAACACTCCATTCACTTCGCACAGTGAATTGAAGTGTTGGAACAGACAGCTTCTCTTTCAAAGAAACGCATTTGTGTTTCCTGTGAATGCTTGTAAGTAGCTTAAGGAACATTCAAAGGAAAGTGATTTTCTCTGAAACTACAGCATTTAGAAAGTGAAGCAACACTCCATTCACTTCGCACAGTGAATTGAAGTGTTGGAACAGACTGCTTCTCTTTCAGAAAAATGCATGTGAGTTTCTTGTGAATGCTTGTAAGTAGCCTAAGGCACTTTCAAAGGAAAGTGATTTTCTCTGAAAGGACAGCATTTAGAAAGTGATGCAACACTCCATTCACTTCGCACAGTGAATTGAAGTGTTGTTTCAGACTGCTTCTGTTTTAGAGAAACGGATGTGAGTTTTTTGTGAATGCTTGTAAGTAGCTTAAGGCACTTTCAAAGGAAAGTGATTTTCTATGAAAGGACAGCATTTAGAAAGTGAAGCAACACTCCATTCACTTCGCACAGTGAATTGAAGTGTTGGAACAGACAGCTTCTCTTTCATAGAAACGCATTTGAGTTTCCTGTGAATGCTTGTAAGTAGCTTAAGGCACTTTCAAAGGAAAGTGATTTTCTCTGAAAGGACAGAATTTAGAAAGTGAGGCAACACTCCATTCAGTTTGCACAGTGAATTGAAGTGTTGTAATAGACTGCTTCTCTTTCAGAGAAACGGATGTGAGTTTTTTGTGAATGCTTGTAAGTAGCTTAAGGCACTTTCAAAGGAAAGTGATTTTCTCTGAAAGGACAGCATTTAGAAAGTGAAGCCACACTCCATTCACTGCGCACAGCTAATTGAAATGTTGGAACAGACTGCTTCTCTTACATTGAATCGCATGTGAATTTCTGTTGAATGCTTGTAAGTAGCTGAAGGCACTTTCAAAGGAAAGTGATTTTCTATGAAAGGACAGAATTTAGAAAGTGAAGCAACACTCCATTCAGTTTGCACAGTGAATTGAAGTGTTGTATTAGACTGCTTCTCTTTCAGAGAAACGGATGTGAGTTTTTTTGAATGCTTGTAAGTAGCTTAAGGCACTTTCAAAGGAAAGTGATTTTCTCTGAAAGGACAGCATTTAGAAAGTGAAGCAACACTCCATTCACTGCGCACAGCTAATTGAAATGTTGGAACAGACTGCTTCTCTTACATAGAACCGCATGTGAATTTCTGTTGAATGCTTGTAAGTAGCTGAAGGCCCTTTCAAAGGAAGTGATTTTCTCTGAAAGTACAGCATTTAGAAAGTGAAGCAATACTCCATTCACTTCGCACAGTGAATTGAAGTGTTGGAACAGACTGCTTCTCTTTCAGAGAAATGGATGTGAGTTTTTTGTGAATGCTTGTAAGTAGCTTAAGGCACTTTCAAAGGAAAGTGATTTTCTCTGAAACTACAGCATTTAGAATGTGAAGGAACACTCCATTCACTTCGCACAGTGAATTGAAGTGTTGGAAGAGACTGCTTCTGTTTTAGAGAAACGGATGTGAGTTTTTTGTGAATGCTTTTAAGTAGCTTAAGGCTCTTTCCAAGGAAAGTGATGTTCTCTGAAAGGACAGCATTTAGAAAGTGAAGCAACACTCCATTCACTTCGCACAGTGAATTGAAGTGTTGGAACAGACAGCTTCTCTTTCATAGAAACGCATTTGAGTTTCCTGTGAATGCTTGTACGTAGCTTAAGGAACTTTCAAAGGAAAGTGATTTTTCTCTGAAACTACAGCATTTAGAAAGTGAAGCAGCACTCCATTCTCTTCGCACAGTGAATTGAAGAGGTGGAACAGACAGCTTCTCTTTCAGAAAAATGCATGTGAGTTTCTTGTGAATGATTGAAAGTAGCTTAAGGAACTTTCAAAATAAAGTGATTTTCTCTGAAAGGACAGCATTTAGAAAGTGAAGCAACACTCCATTCACTTCGCACAGTGAACTGAAGTGTTGTAATAGACTTCTATTACTCTTCAGACTTCTATTTCTCTTTCAGACTTCTATTTCTCTTTCAGAGAAACAGATGTGAGTTTTTTGTGAGTGCTTGTAAGTAGCTTAAGGCACTTTCAAAGGCAAGTGATTTTCTCTGAAAGGACAGCATTTAGAAATTG
The DNA here is from genome assembly GCF_982192425.1 of Myodes glareolus. Lineage (NCBI taxonomy): Eukaryota > Metazoa > Chordata > Mammalia > Rodentia > Cricetidae > Myodes > Myodes glareolus. The sequence goes on along the minus strand of NC_142034.1, from coordinate 107,479,725 downwards.
AAGCAACACTCCATTCCCTTCGCACAGTGAATTGAAGTGTTGGAACAGACTGTTTCTCTTTCAGAGTAACGCATGTGAATTTCTGTTGAATGCTTGTAAGTAGCTTAAGGCACTTTCAAAAGAAGTGATTTTCTCTGAAAGGACAGCATTTAGAAAGTGAAGCAACACTCCATTCACTTCGCACAGTGAATTGAAGTGTTGGAACAGACAGCTTATCTTTCAAAGAAACACATTTGTTTTTCCTGTGAATGCTTGTATGTAGCTTAAGGAACATTCAAAGGAAAGTGATTTTCTCTGAAACTACAGCATTTAGAAAGTGAATCAACACTCCTTTCACTTCACACAGTGAATTGAAGTGTTGGAACAGACTGCTTCCCTTTCAGAGAAATGCATGTGAGTTTCTTGTGAATGCTTGTAAGTAGCCTAAGGCACTTTCAAAGGAAAGTGATTTTCTCTGAAAGGACAGCATTTAGAAAGTGAAGCAACACTCCATTCACTTCGCACAGTGAATTGAAGTGTTGGACAGACAGCTTCTCTTTCAGAGAAATGCATGTGAGTTTCTTGTGAATGATTGAAAGTAGCTTAAGGAACTTTCAAAATAAAGTGATTTTCTTTGAAAGGACAGCATTTAGAAAGTGAAGCAACACTCCATTCACTTCGCACAGTGAATTGAAGTGTTGTAATAGACTGCTTCTCTTTCAGAGAAACGGATGTGAATTTTTGTGAATGCTTGTAAGTTGCTTAAGGCACTTTCAAAGGCAAGTGATTTTCTCTGAAAGGACAGCATTTAGAAAGTGAAGCAACACTCCATTCACTTCGCACAATGAATTGAAGTGTTGGAACACACTGCTTCTCTTTCAGAGTAACGCATGTGAATTTCTGTTGAATGCTTGTAAGTAGCTTAAGGCACTTTCAAAGGAAGTGATTTTCTCTGAAAGGACAGCATTTAGAAAGTGAAGCAACACTCCATCACTTCGCACAGCGAATTGAAGTGTTGGAACAGACAGCTTCTCTTTCAAGAAACGCATTTGTGTTTCCTGTGAATGCTTGTAAGTAGCTTAAGGAACATTCAAAGGAAAGTGATTTTCTCTGAAACTACAGCATTTAGAAAGTGAAGCAACACTCCATTCACTTCGCACAGTGAATTGAAGTGTTGGAACAGACAGCTTCTCTTTCAGAGAAATGCATGTGAGTTTCTTGTGAATGCTTGTAAGTAGCCTAAGGCACTTTCAAAGGAAAGTGATTTTCTCTGAAAGGACAGCATTTAGAAAGTGATGCAACACTCCATTCACTTCGCACAGTGAATAGAAGTGTTGTTACAGACTGCTTCTGTTTTAGAGAAACGGATGTGAGTTTTTTGCGAATGCTTGTAAGTAGCTTAAGGCACTTTCAAAGGAAAGTGATTTTCTCTGAAAGGACAGCATTTAGAATGTGAAGCAACACTCCATTCCCTTCGCACAGTGAATTGAAGTGTTGGAACAGACAGCTTCTCTTTCATAGAAACGCATTTGAATTTCCTGTGAATGCTTGTAAGTAGCTTAAGGAACTTTCAAAGGAAAGTGATTTTCTCTGAAACTGCAACATTTAAAAAGTAAGGGAACACTCCATTCACTTCGCACAGTGAATTGAATTGTTGTAGTAGACTGCTTCTCATTCAGAGAAACGGAAGTGAGTTTTTTGTGAATGCTTGTAAGTAGCTTAAGGCACTTTCAAAGGAAAGTGATTTTCTCTGAAAGGACAGCATTTAGAAAGTGAAGCAACACTCCATTCACTTCGCACAGTGAATTGAAGTGTTGGAACAGACAGCTTTTCTTTCATAGAAACGCATTTGAGTTTCCTGTGAATGCTTGTAAGTAGCTTAAGGAACTTTCAAAGGAAAGTGATTTTCTCTGAAACTACAGCATTTAGAAAGTGAAGGAACACTCCATTCACTCTGCACAGTGAATTGAAGTGTTGGAACAGACTGCTTCTCTTTCAGAGAAATGCATGTGAGTTTCTTGTGAATGCTTGTAAGTAGCTTAAGGCACTTTCAAAGGAAAGTGATTTTCTCTGAAAGGACAGAATTTAGAAAGTGAAGCAACACTCCTTTCAGTTTGCACAGTGAATTGAAGTGTTGTAATAGACTGCTTCTCTTTCAGAGAAACGGATGTGAGTTTTTTGTGAATGCTTGTAAGTAGCTTAAGGCACTTTCAAAGAAAAGTGATTTTCTCTGAAAGGACAGCATTTAGAAAGTGAAGCAACACTCCATTCACTGCGCACAGCTAATTGAAATGTTGGAACAGACTGCTTCTCTTACATAGAAACGCATGTGAATTTCTGTTGAATGCTTGTAAGTAGCTGAAGGCACTTTCAAAGGAAGTGATTTTCTCTGAAAGTACAGCATTTAGAAAGTGAAACAATACTCCATTCACTTCGCACAGTGAATTGAAGTGTTGGAACAGACTGCTTCTCTTTCAGAGAAATGGATGTGAGTTTTTTGTTAATGCTTGTAAGTAGCTTAAGGCACTTTCAAAGGAAAGTAATTTTCTCTGAAACTGCAGCATTTAGAATGTGAAGGAACACTCCATTCACTTCGCACAGTGAATTGAAGTGTTGGAAGAGACTGCTTCTGTTTTAGAGAAACGGATGTGAGTTTTTTGTGAATGCTTGTAAGTAGCTTAAGGCTCTTTCCAAGGAAAGTGATTTTCTCTGAAAGGACAGCATTTAGAAAGTGAAGCAACACTCCATTCACTTCGCACAGTGAATTGAAGTGTTGGAACAGACAGCTTCTCTTTCATAGAAACGCATTTGAGTTTCCTGTGAATGCTTGTAAGTAGCTTAAGGAACTTTCAAAGGAAAGTGATTTTCTCTGAAACTGCAACATTTAAAAAGTAAAGGAACACTCCATTCACTTCGCACAGTGAATTGAAGTGTTGTAGTAGACTGCTTCTCATTCAGAGAAACGGATGTGAGTTTTTTGTGAATGCTTGTAAGTAGCTTAAGGCACTTTCAAAGGAAAGTGATTTTCTCTGAAAGGACAGCATTTAGAAAGTGAAGCAACACTCCATTCACTTCGCACAGTGAATTGAAGTGTTGGAACAGACAGCTTCTCTTTCATAGAAACGCATTTGAGTTTCCTGTGAATGCTTGTAAGTAGCTTAAGGAACTTTCAAAATAAAGTGATTTTCTCTGAAAGGACAGCATTTAGAAAGTGAAGCAACACTCCATTCACTTCGCACAGTGAACTGAAGTGTTGTAATAGACTTCTATTACTCTTCAGACTTCTATTTCTCTTTCAGACTTCTATTTCTCTTTCAGAGAAACAGATGTGAGTTTTTTGTGAGTGCTTGTAAGTAGCTTAAGGCACTTTCAAAGGCAAGTGATTTTCTCTGAAAAGACAGCATTTAGAAATTGAAGCAACACTCCATTCCCTTCGCACAGTGAATTGAAGTGTTGGAACAGACTGTTTCTCTTTCAGAGTAACGCATGTGAATTTCTGTTGAATGCTTGTAAGTAGCTTAAGGCACTTTCAAAGGAAAGTGATTTTCTCTGAAAGGACAGCATTTAGAAAGTGAAGCAACACTCCATTCACTTCGCACAGTGAATTGAAGTGTTGGAACAGACAGCTTATCTTTCAAAGAAACGCATTTGTTTTTCCTGTGAATGCTTGTATGTAGCTTAAGGAACATTCAAAGGAAAGTGATTTTCTCTGAAATACAGCATTTAGAAAGTGAATCAACACTCCTTTCACTTCACACAGTGAATTGAAGTGTTGGAACAGACTGCTTCCCTTTCAGAGAAATGCATGTGAGTTTCTTGTGAATGCTTGTAAGTAGCCTAAGGCACTTTCAAAGGAAAGTGATTTTCTCTGAAAGGACAGCATTTAGAAAGTGAAGCAACACTCCATTCACTTCGCACAGTGAATTGAAGTGTTGGACAGACAGCTTCTCTTTCAGAGAAATGCATGTGAGTTTCTTGTGAATGATTGAAAGTAGCTTAAGGAACTTTCAAAATAAAGTGATTTTCTTTGAAAGGACAGCATTTAGAAAGTGAAGCAACACTCCATTCACTTCGCACAGTGAATTGAAGTGTTGTAATAGACTGCTTCTCTTTCAGAGAAACGGATGTGAATTTTTGTGAATGCTTGTAAGTTGCTTAAGGCACTTTCAAAGGCAAGTGATTTTCTCTGAAAGGACAGCATTTAGAAAGTGAAGCAACACTCCATTCACTTCGCACAATGAATTGAAGTGTTGGAACACACTGCTTCTCTTTCAGAGTAACGCATGTGAATTTCTGTTGAATGCTTGTAAGTAGCTTAAGGCACTTTCAAAGGAAGTGATTTTCTCTGAAAGGACAGCATTTAGAAAGTGATGCAACACTCCATTCACTTCGCACAGTGAATAGAAGTGTTGTTACAGACTGCTTCTGTTTTAGAGAAACGGATGTGAGTTTTTTGCGAATGCTTGTAAGTAGCTTAAGGCACTTTCAAAGGAAAGTGATTTTCTCTGAAAGGACAGCATTTAGAATGTGAAGCAACACTCCATTCCCTTCGCACAGTGAATTGAAGTGTTGGAACAGACAGCTTCTCTTTCATAGAAACGCATTTGAATTTCCTGTGAATGCTTGTAAGTAGCTTAAGGAACTTTCAAAGGAAAGTGATTTTCTCTGAAACTGCAACATTTAAAAAGTAAGGGAACACTCCATTCACTTCGCACAGTGAATTGAATTGTTGTAGTAGACTGCTTCTCATTCAGAGAAACGGAAGTGAGTTTTTTGTGAATGCTTGTAAGTAGCTTAAGGCACTTTCAAAGAAAAGTGATTTTCTCTGAAAGGACAGCATTTAGAAAGTGAAGCAACACTCCATTCACTGCGCACAGCTAATTGAAATGTTGGAACAGACTGCTTCTCTTACATAGAAACGCATGTGAATTTCTGTTGAATGCTTGTAAGTAGCTGAAGGCACTTTCAAAGGAAGTGATTTTCTCTGAAAGTACAGCATTTAGAAAGTGAAACAATACTCCATTCACTTCGCACAGTGAATTGAAGTGTTGGAACAGACTGCTTCTCTTTCAGAGAAATGGATGTGAGTTTTTTGTGAATGCTTGTAAGTAGCTTAAGGCACTTTCAAAGGAAAGTAATTTTCTCTAAAACTGCAGCATTTAGAATGTGAAGGAACACTCCATTCACTTCGCACAGTGAATTGAAGTGTTGGAAGAGACTGCTTCTGTTTTAGAGAAACGGATGTGAGTTTTTTGTGAATGCTTGTAAGTAGCTTAAGGCTCTTTCCAAGGAAAGTGATTTTCTCTGAAAGGACAGCATTTAGAAAGTGAAGCAACACTCCATTCACTTCGCACAGTGAATTGAAGTGTTGGAACAGACAGCTTCTCTTTCATAGAAACGCATTTGAGTTTCCTGTGAATGCTTGTAAGTAGCTTAAGGAACTTTCAAAGGAAAGTGATTTTCTCTGAAACTGCAACATTTAAAAAGTAAAGGAACACTCCATTCACTTCGCACAGTGAATTGAAGTGTTGTAGTAGACTGCTTCTCATTCAGAGAAACGGATGTGAGTTTTTTGTGAATGCTTGTAAGTAGCTTAAGGCACTTTCAAAGGAAAGTGATTTTCTCTGAAAGGACAGCATTTAGAAAGTGAAGCAACACTCCATTCACTTCGCACAGTGAATTGAAGTGTTGGAACAGACAGCTTCTCTTTCATAGAAACGCATTTGAGTTTCCTGTGAATGCTTGTAAGTAGCTTAAGGAACTTTCAAAGGAAAGTGATTTTCTCTGAAACTACAGCATTTAGAAAGTGAAGGAACACTCCATTCACTCTGCACAGTGAATTGAAGTGTTGGAACAGACTGCTTCTCTTTCAGAGAAATGCATGTGAGTTTCTTGTGAATGCTTGTAAGTAGCTTAAGGCACTTTCAAAGGAAAGTGATTTTCTATGAAAGGACAGAATTTAGAAAGTGAAGCAACACTCCATTCAGTTTGCACAGTGAATTGAAGTGTTGTAATAGACTGCTTCTCTTTCAGAGAAACGGATGTGAGTTTTTTGTGAATGCTTGTAAGTAGCTTAAGGCACTTTCAAAGGAAAGTGATTTTCTCTGAAAGGACAGCATTTAGAAAGTGAAGCAACACTCCATTCACTGCGCACAGCTAATTGAAATGTTGGAACAGACTGCTTCTCTTACATAGAACCGCATGTGAATTTCTGTTGAATGCTTGTAAGTAGCTGAAGGCCCTTTCAAAGGAAGTGATTTTTTCTGAAAGGACAGCATTTAGAAAGTGAAGCAATACTCCATTCACTTTGCACAGTGAATTGAAGTGTTGGAACAGACTGCTTCTCTTTCAGAGAAATGGATGTGAGTTTTTTGTGAATGCTTGTAAGTAGCTTAAGGCACTTTCAAAGGAAAGTGATTTTCTCTGAAACTACAGCATTTAGAATGTGAAGGAACACTCCATTCACTTCGCACAGTGAATTGAAGTGTTGGAAGAGACTGCTTCTGTTTTAGAGAAACGGATGTGAGTTTTTTGTGAATGCTTTTAAGTAGCTTAAGGCTCTTTCCAAGGAAAGTGATGTTCTCTGAAAGGACAGCATTTAGAAAGTGAAGCAACATTCCATTCACTTCGCACAGTGAATTGAAGTGTTGGAACAGACAGCTTCTCTTTCATAGAAACGCATTTGAGTTTCCTGTGAATGCTTGTACGTAGCTTAAGGAACTTTCAAAGGAAAGTGATTTTTCTCTGAAACTACAGCATTTAGAAAGTGAAGCAGCACTCCATTCTCTTCGCACAGTGAATTGAAGAGGTGGAACAGACAGCTTCTCTTTCAGAAAAATGCATGTGAGTTTCTTGTGAATGATTGAAAGTAGCTTAAGGAACTTTCAAAATAAAGTGATTTTCTCTGAAAGGACAGCATTTAGAAAGTGAAGCAACACTCCATTCACTTCGCACAGTGAACTGAAGTGTTGTAATAGACTTCTATTACTCTTCAGACTTCTATTTCTCTTTCAGACTTCTATTTCTCTTTCAGAGAAACAGATGTGAGTTTTTTGTGAGTGCTTGTAAGTAGCTTAAGGCACTTTCAAAGGCAAGTGATTTTCTCTGAAAGGACAGCATTTAGAAATTGAAGCAACACTCCATTCCCTTCGCACAGTGAATTGAAGTGTTGGAACAGACTGCTTCTCTTTCAGAGTAACGCATGTGAATTTCTGTTGAATGCTTGTAAGTAGCTTAAGGCACTTTCAAAGGAAGTGATTTTCTCTGAAAGGACAGCATTTAGAAAGTGAAGCAACACTCCATTCACTTCGCACAGTGAATTGAAGTGTTGGAACAGACAGCTTATCTTTCAAAGAAACGCATTTGTGTTTCCTGTGAATGCTTGTATGTAGCTTAAGAAACATTCAAAGGAAAGTGATTTTCTCTGAAACTACAGCATTTAGAAAGTGAATCAACACTCCGTTCACTTCACACAGTGAATTGAAGTGTTGGAACAGACTGCTTCCCTTTCAGAGAAATGCATGTGAGTTTCTTGTGAATGCTTGTAAGTAGCCTAAGGCGCTTTCAAAGGAAAGTCATTTTCTATGAAAGGACAGCATTTAGAAAGTGAAGCAACACTCCATTCACTTCGCACAGTGAATTGAAGTGTTGGAACAGACAGCTTCTCTTTCAGAGAAATGCATGTGAGTTTCTTGTGAATGATTGAAAGTAGCTTAAGGAACTTTCAAAATAAAGTGATTTTCTTTGAAAGGACAGCATTTAGAAAGTGAAGCAACACTCCATTCACTTCGCACAGTGAATTGAAGTGTTGTAAGAGACTGCTTCTCTTTCAGAGAAACGGATGTGAATTTTTGTGAATGCTTGTAAGTTGCTTAAGGCACTTTCAAAGGCAAGTGATTTTCTCTGAAAGGACAGCATTTAGAAAGTGAAGCAACACTCCATTCACTTCGCACAATGAATTGAAGTGTTGGAACACACTGCTTCTCTTTCAGAGTAACGCATGTGAATTTCTGTTGAATGCTTGTAAGTAGCTTAAGGCACTTTCAAAGGAAGTGATTTTCTCTGAAAGGACAGCATTTAGAAAGTGAAGCAACACTGCATCACTTCGCACAGCGAATTGAAGTGTTGGAACAGACAGCTTCTCTTTCAAGAAACGCATTTGTGTTTCCTGTGAATGCTTGTAAGTAGCTTAAGGAACATTCAAAGGAAAGTGATTTTCTCTGAAACTACAGCATTTAGAAAGTGAAGCAACACTCCATTCACTTCGCACAGTGAATTCAAGTGTTGGAACAGACTGCTTCTCTTTCAGAGAAATGCATGTGAGTTTCTTGTGAATGCTTGTAAGTAGCCTAAGGCACTTTCAAAGGAAAGTGATTTTCTCTGAAAGGAGAGCATTTAGAAAGTGATGCAACACTCCATTCACTTCGCACAGTGAATAGAAGTGTTGTTACAGACTGCTTCTGTTTTAGAGAAACGGATGTGAGTTTTTTGCGAATGCTTGTAAGTAGCTTAAGGCACTTTCAAAGGAAAGTGATTTTCTCTGAAAGGACAGCATTTCGAATGTGAAGCAACACTCCATTCCCTTCGCACAGTGAATTGAAGTGTTGGAACAGACAGCTTCTCTTTCATAGAAACGCATTTGAATTTCCTGTGAATGCTTGTAAGTAGCTTAAGGAACTTTCAAAGGAAAGTGATATTCTCTGAAACTGCAACATTTAAAAAGTAAGGGAACACTCCATTCACTTCGCACAGTGAATTGAATTGTTGTAGCAGACTGCTTCTCATTCAGAGAAACGGAAGTGAGTTTTTTGTGAATGCTTGTAAGTAGCTTAAGGCACTTTCAAAGGAAAGTGATTTTCTCTGAAAGGACAGCATTTAGAAAGTGAAGCAACACTCCATTCACTTCGCACAGTGAATTGAAGTGTTGTAACAGACAGCTTTTCTTTCATAGAAACGCATTTGAGTTTCCTGTGAATGCTTGTAAGTAGCTTAAGGAACTTTCAAAGGAAAGTGATTTTCTCTGAAAGGACAGCATTTAGAAAGTGAAGCAACACTCCATTCACTCTGCACAGTGAATTGAAGTGTTGGAACAGACTGCTTCTCTTTCAGAGAAATGCATGTGTGTTTCTTGTGAATGCTTGTAAGTAGCTTAAGACACTTTCAAAGGAAAGTGATTTTCTCTGAAAGGACAGAATTTAGAAAGTGAAGCAACACTCCTTTCAGTTTGCACAGTGAATTGAAGTGTTGTAATAGACTGCTTCTCTTTCAGAGAAACGGATGTGAGTTTTTTGTGAATGCTTGTAAGTAGCTTAAGGCACTTTCAAAGAAAAGTGATTTTCTCTGAAAGGACAGCATTTAGAAAGTGAAGCAACACTCCATTCACTGCGCACAGCTAATTGAAATGTTGGAACAGACTGCTTCTCTTACATAGAAACGCATGTGAATTTCTGTTGAATGCTTGTAAGTAGCTGAATGCACTTTCAAAGGAAGTGATTTTCTCTGAAAGTACAGCATTTAGAAAGTGAAACAATACTCCATTCACTTCGCACAGTGAATTGAAGTGTTGGAACAGACTGCTTCTCTTTCAGAGAAATGGATGTGAGTTTTTTGTGAATGCTTGTAAGTAGCTTAAGGCACTTTCAAAGGAAAGTAATTTTCTCTGAAACTACAGCATTTAGAATGTGAAGGAACACTCCATTCGCTTCGCACAGTGAATTGAAGTGTTGGAAGAGACTGCTTCTGTTTTAGAGAAACGGATGTGAGTTTTTTGTGAATGCTTGTAAGTAGCTTAAGGCTCTTTCCAAGGAAAGTGATTTTCTCTGAAAGGACAGCATTTAGAAAGTGAAGCAGCACTCCATTCACTTCGCACAGTGAATTGAAGTGTTGGAACAGACAGCTTCTCTTTCATAGAAACGCATTTGAGTTTCCTGTGAATGCTTGTAAGTAGCTTAAGGAACTTTCAAAGGAAAGTGATTTTCTCTGAAACTGCAACATTTAAAAAGTAAAGGAACACTCCATTCACTTCGCACAGTGAATTGAAGTGTTGTAGTAGACTGCTTCTCATTCAGAGAAACGGATGTGAGTTTTTTGTGAATGCTTGTAAGTAGCTTAAGGCACTTTCAAAGGAAAGTGATTTTCTCTGAAAGGACAGCATTTAGAAAGTGAAGCAACACTCCATTCACTTCGCACAGTGAATTGAAGTGTTGGAACAGACAGCTTCTCTTTCATAGAAACGCATTTGAGTTTCCTGTGAATGCTTGTAAGTAGCTTAAGGAACTTTCAAAGGAAAGTGATTTTCTCTGAAACTACAGCATTTAGAAAGTGAAGGAACACTCCATTCACTCTGCACAGTGAATTGAAGTGTTGGAACAGACTGCTTCTCTTTCAGAGAAATGCATGTGTGTTTCTTGTGAATGCTTGTAAGTAGCTTAAGGCACTTTCAAAGGAAAGTGATTTTCTATGAAAGGACAGAATTTAGAAAGTGAAGCAACACTCCATTCAGTTTGCACAGTGAATTGAAGTGTTGTAATAGACTGCTTCTCTTTCAGAGAAACGGATGTGAGTTTTTTGTGAATGCTTGTAAGTAGCTTAAGGCACTTTCAAAGGAAAGTGATTTTCTCTGAAAGGACAGCATTTAGAAAGTGAAGCAACACTCCATTCACTGCGCACAGCTAATTGAAATGTTGGAACAGACTGCTTCTCTTACATAGAACCGCATGTGAATTTCTGTTGAATGCTTCTAAGTAGCTGAAGGCCCTTTCAAAGGAAGTGATTTTCTCTGAAAGTACAGCATTTAGAAAGTGAAACAATACTCCATTCACTTCGCACAGTGAATTGAAGTGTTGGAACAGACTGCTTCTCTTTCAGAGAAATGGATGTGAGTTTTTTGTGAATGCTTGTAAGTAGCTTAAGGCACTTTCAAAGGAAAGTGATTTTCTCTGAAACTACAGCATTTAGAATGTGAAGGAACACTCCATTCACTTCGCACAGTGAATTGAAGTGTTGGAAGAGACTGCTTCTGTTTTAGAGAAACGGATGTGAGTTTTTTGTGAATGCTTTTAAGTAGCTTAAGGCTCTTTCCAAGAAAAGTGATGTTCTCTGAAAGGACAGCATTTAGAAAGTGAAGCAACACTCCATTCACTTCGCACAGTGAATTGAAGTGTTGGAACAGACAGCTTCTCTTTCATAGAAACGCATTTGAGTTTCCTGTGAATGCTTGTACGTAGCTTAAGGAACTTTCAAAGGAAAGTGATTTTTCTCTGAAACTACAGCATTTAGAATGTGAAGCAGCACTCCATTCTCTTCGCACAGTGAATTGAAGAGGGGGAACAGACAGCTTCTCTTTCAGAAAAATGCATGTGAGTTTCTTGTGAATGATTGAAAGTAGCTTAAGGAACTTTCAAAATAAAGTGATTTTCTCTGAAAGGACAGCATTTAGAAAGTGAAGCAACACTCCATTCACTTCGCACAGTGAACTGAAGTGTTGTAATAGACTTCTATTACTCTTCAGACTTCTATTTCTCTTTCAGACTTCTATTTCTCTTTCAGAGAAACAGATGTGAGTTTTTTGTGAGTGCTTGTAAGTAGCTTAAGGCACTTTCAAAGGCAAGTGATTTTCTCTGAAAGGACAGCATTTAGAAATTGAAGCAACACTCCATTCCCTTCGCACAGTGAATTGAAGTGTTGGAACAGACTGCTTCTCTTTCAGAGTAACGCATGTGAATTTCTGTTGAATGCTTGTAAGTAGCTTAAGGCACATTCAAAGGAAGTGATTTTCTCTGAAAGACAGCATTTAGAAAGTGAAGCAACACTCCATTCACTTCGCACAGTGAATTGAAGTGTTGGAACAGACAGCTTATCTTTCAAAGAAACGCATTTGTGTTTCCTGTGAATGCTTGTAAGTAGCTTAAGGAACATTCAAAGGAAAGTGATTTTCTCTGAAACTACAGCATTTACAAAGTGAATCAACACTCCTTTCACTTCGCACAGTGAATTGAAGTGTTGGAACAGACTGCTTCCCTTTCAGGGAAATGCATGTGAGTTTCTTGTGAATGCTTGTAAGTAGCTTAAGGCACTTTCAAAGGAAAGTGATTTTCTCTGAAAGGACAGCATTTAGAAAGTGAAGCAACACTCCATTCACTTCGCACAGTGAATTGAAGTGTTGGAACAGACAGCTTCTCTTTCAGAGAAATGCATGTGAGTTTCTTGTGAATGATTGAAAGTAGCTTAAGGAACTTTCAAAATAAAGTGATTTTCTTTGAAAGGACAGCATTTAGAAAGTGAAGCAACACTCCATTCACTTCGCACAGTGAATTGAAGTGTTGTAAAAGACTGCTTCTCTTTCAGAGAAACGGATGTGAGTTTTTGTGAATGCTTGTAAGTTGCTTAAGGCACTTTCAAAGGCAAGTGATTTTCTCTGAAAGGACAGCATTTAGAAAGTGAAGCAACACTCCATTCACTTCGCACAGTGAATTGAAGTGTTGGAACACACTGCTTCTCTTTCAGAGTAACGCATGTGAATTTCTGTTGAATGCTTGTAATTAGCTTAAGGCACTTTCAAAGGAAGTGATTTTCTCTGAAAGGACAGCATTTAGAAAGTGAAGCAACACTCCATTCACTTCGCACAGCGAATTGAAATGTTGGAACAAACAGCTTCTCTTTCAAGAAACGCATTTGTGTTTCCTGTGAATGCTTGTAAGTAGCTTAAGGAACATTCAAAGGAAAGTGATTTTCTCTGAAACTACAGCATTTAGAAAGTGAAGCAACACTCCATTCACTTCGCACAGTGATTTGAAGTGTTGGAACAGACTGCTTCTCTTTCAGAGAAATGCATGTGAGTTTCTTGTGAATGCTTGTAAGTAGCCTAAGGCACTTTCAAAGGAAAGTGATTTTCTCTGAAAGGACAGCATTTAGAAAGTGATGCAACACTCCATTCACTTCGCACAGTGAATTGAAGTGTTGTTACAGACTGCTTCTGTTTTAGAGAAACGGATGTGAGTTTTTTGCGAATGCTTGTAAGTAGCTTAAGGCATTTTCAAAGGAAAGTGATTTTCTCTGAAAGGACAGCATTTAGAATGTGAAGCAACACTCCATTCCCTTCGCACAGTGAATTGAAGTGTTGGAACAGACAGCTTCTCTTTCATAGAAACGCATTTGAATTTCCTGTGAATGCTTGTAAGTAGCTTAAGGAACTTTCAAAGGAAAGTGATTTTCTCTGAAACTGCAACATTTAAAAAGTAAAGGAACACTCCATTCACTTCGCACAGTGAATTGAATTGTTGTAGTAGACTGCTTCTCATTCAGAGAAACGGAAGTGAGTTTTTTGTGAATGCTTGTAAGTAGCTTAAGGCACTTTCAAAGGAAAGTGATTTTCTCTGAAAGGACAGCATTTAGAAAGTGAAGCAACACTCCATTCACTTCGCACAGTGAATTGAAGTGTTGGAACAGACAGCTTTTCTTTCATAGAAACGCATTTGAGTTTCCTGTGAATGCTTGTAAGTAGCTTAAGGAACTTTCAAAGGAAAGTGATTTTCTCTGAAACTACAGCATTTAGAAAGTGAAGGAACACTCCATTCACTCTGCACAGTGAATTGAAGTGTTGGAACAGACTGCTTCTCTTTCAGAGAAATGCATGTGAGTTTCTTGTGAATGCTTGTAAGTAGCTTAAGGCACTTTCAAAGGAAAGTGATTTTCTCTGAAAGGACAGAATTTAGAAAGTGAAGCAACACTCCTTTCAGTTTGCACAGTGAATTGAAGTGTTGTAATAGACTGCTTCTCTTTCAGAGAAACGGATGTGAGTTTTTTGTGAATGCTTGTAAGTAGCTTAAGGCACTTTCAAAGAAAAGTGATTTTCTCTGAAAGGACAGCATTTAGAAAGTGAAGCAACACTCCATTCACTGCGCACAGCTAATTGAAATGTTGGAACAGACTGCTTCTCTTACATAGAAACGCATGTGAATTTCTGTTGAATGCTTGTAAGTAGCTGAAGGCACTTTCAAAGGAAGTGATTTTCTCTGAAAGTACAGCATGTAGAAAGTGAAACAATACTCCATTCACTTCGCACAGTGAATTGAAGTGTTGGAACAGACTGCTTCTCTTTCAGAGAAATGGATGTGAGTTTTTTGTGAATGCTTGTAAGTAGCTTAAGGCACTTTCCAAGGAAAGTGATTTTCTCTGAAACTACAGCATTTAGAATGTGAAGGAACACTCCATTCACTTCGCACAGTGAATTGAAGTGTTGGAAGAGACTGCTTCTGTTTTAGAGAAACGGATGTGAGTTTTTTGTGAATGCTTGTAAGTAGCTTAAGGCTCTTTCCAAGGAAAGTGATTTTCTCTGAAAGGACAGCATTTAGAAAGTGAAGCAACACTCCATTCACTTCGCACAGTGAATTGAAGTGTTGTAATAGACTCCTTCTCTTTCAGAGAAACGGATGTGAGTTTTTTGTGAATGCTTGTAAGTAGCTTAAGGCACTTTCAAAGGAAAGTGATTTTCTCTGAAAGGACAGCATTTAGAAAGTGAAGCAACACTCCATTCACTGCGCACAGCTAATTGAAATGTTGGAACAAACTGCTTCTCTTACATAGAAACGCATGTGAATTTCTGTTGAATGCTTGTAAGTAGCTGAAGGCCCTTTCAAAGGAAGTGATTTTCTCTGAAAGTACAGCATTTAGAAAGTGAAGCAATACTCCATTCACTTCGCACAGTGAATTGAAGTGTTGGAACAGACTGCTTCTCTTTCAGAGAAATGGATGTGAGTTTTTTGTGAATGCTTGTAAGTAGCTTAAGGCACTTTCAAAGGAAAGTGATTTTCTCTGAAACTACAGCATTTAGAATGTGAAGGAACACTCCATTCACTTCGCACAGTGAATTGAAGTGTTGGAAGAGACTGCTTCTGTTTTAGAGAAACGGATGTGAGTTTTTTGTGAATGCTTGTAAGTAGCTTAAGGCTCTTTCCTAGGAAAGTGATTTTCTCTGAAAGGACAGCATTTAGAAAGTGAAGGAACACTCCATTCACTTCGCACAGTGAATTGAAGTGTTGGAACAGACAGCTTCTCTTTCATAGAAACGCATTTGAGTTTCCTGTGAATGCTTGTACGTAGCTTAAGGAACTTTCAAAGGAAAGTGATTTTTCTCTGAAACGACAGCATTTAGAAAGTGAAGCAGCACTCCATTCTCTTCGCACAGTGAATTGAAGTGTTGGAACAGACAGCTTCTCTTTCAGAGAAATGCATGTGAGTTTCTTGTGAATGATTGAAAGTAGCTTAAGGAACTTTCAAAATAAAGTGATTTTCTCTGAAAGGACAGCATTTAGAAAGTGAAGCAACACTCCATTCACTTCGCACAGTGAATTGAAGTGTTGTAATAGACTTCTATTACTCTTCAGACTTCTATTTCTCTTTCAGACTTCTATTTCTCTTTCAGAGAAACAGATGTGAGTTTTTTGTGAATGCTTGTAAGTAGCTTAAGGCACTTTCAAAGGAAAGTGATTTTCTCTGAAAGTACAGCATTTAGAAAGTGAAGCAACACTCCATTCACTTCGCACAGTGAATTGAAGTGTTGTAATAGACTGCTTCTCTTTCAGAGAAACGGATGTGAGTTTTTTGTGAATGCTTGTAAGTAGCTTAAGGCACTTTCAAAGGAAAGTGATTTTCTCTGAAAGGACAGCATTTAGAAAGTGAAGCAACACTCCATTCACTTCGCACAGTGAATTGAAGTGTTGGAAGAGACTGCTTCTGTTTTAGAGAAATGGATGTGAGTTTTTTTTGAATGCTTGTAAGTAGCTTAAGGCTCTTTCCAAGGAAAGTGATTTTCTCTGAAAGGACAGCATTTAGAAAGTGAAGGAACACTCCATTCACTTCGCACAGTGAATTGAAGTGTTGGAACAGACAGCTTCTCTTTCATAGAAACGCATTTGAGTTTCCTGTGAATGCTTGTAAGTAGCTTAAGGCACTTTCAAAGGAAAGTGATTTTCTCTGAAACTACAGCATTTAGAATGTGAAGGAACACTCCATTCACTTCGCACAGTGAATTGAAGTGTTGGAAGAGACTGCTTCTGTTTTAGAGAAACGGATGTGAGTTTTTTGTGAATGCTTGTAAGTAGCTTAAGGCTCTTTCCAAGGAAAGTGATTTTCTCTGAAAGGACAGCATTTAGAAAGTGAAGGAACACTCCATTCACTTCGCACAGTGAATTGAAGTGTTGGAACAGACAGCTTCTCTTTCATAAAAACGCATTTGAGTTTCCTATGAATGCTTGTACGTAGCTTAAGGAACTTTCAAAGGAAAGTGATTTTTCTCTGAAACGACAGCATTTTGAAAGTGAAGCAGCACTCCATTCTCTTCGCACAGTGAATTGAAGTGTTGGAACAGACAGCTTCTCTTTCAGAGAAATGCATGTGAGTTTCTTGTGAATGATTGAAAGTAGCTTAAGGAACTTTCAAAATAAAGTGATTTTCTCTGAAAGGACAGCATTTAGAAAGTGAAGCAACACTCCATTCACGTCGCACAGTGAATTGAAGTGTTGTAATAGACTTCTATTACTCTTCAGACTTCTATTTCTCTTTCAGACTTCTATTTCTCTTTCAGAGAAACAGATGTGAGTTTTTTGTGAATGCTTGTAAGTAGCTTAAGGCACTTTCAAAGGCAAGTGATTTTCTCTGAAAGGACAGCATTTAGAAATTGAAGCAACACTCCATTCACTTCGCAAAGTGAATTGAAGTGTTGGAAAAGACTGCTTCTCTTTCAGAGTAACGCATGTGAATTTCTGTTGAATGCTTGTAAGTAGCTTAAGGCACTTTCAAAGGAAGTGATTTTCTCTGAAAGGACAGCATTTAGAAAGTGAAGCAACACTCCATTCCCTTCGCACAGTGAATTGAAGTGTTGGAACTGACAGCTTCTCTTTCATAGAAACGCATTTGAGTTTCCTGTGAATTGTTGTAAGTAGCTTAAGGAACATTCAAAGGAAAGTGATTTTCTCTGAAACTCCAGCATTTAGAAAGTGAAGCAACACTCCATTCACTTCACACAGTGAATTGAAGTGTTGGAACAGACAGCTTCTCTTTCAGAGAAATGCATGTGAGTTTCTTGTGAATGCTTGTAAGTAGCCTAAGGCACTTTCAAAGGAAAGTGATTTTCTCTGAAAGGACAGCATTTAGAAAGTGAAGCAACACTCCATTCACTTCGCACAGTGAATTGAAGTGTTGTAATAGACTTCTATTACTCTTCAGACTTCTATTTCTCTTTCAGACTTCTATTTCTCTTTCAGAGAAACGGATGTGAGTTTTTTGTGAATGCTTGTAAGTAGCTTAAGGCACTTTCAAAGGAAAGTGATTTTCTCTGAAAGGACAGCATTTAGAAATTGAAGCAACACTCCATTCACTTCGCACAGTGAATTGAAGCGTTGGAACAGACAGCTTCTCTTTCATAGAAACGCATGTGAATTTCTGCTGAATGCTTGTAAGTTGCTTAAGGCACTTTCAAAGGAAGTGATTTTCTCTGAAAGGACAGCATTTAGAAAGTGAAGCAACACTCCATTCACTTCGCACAGTGAATTGAAGTGTTGGAACAGACAGCTTCTCTTTCAGAGAAATGCATGTGAGTTTCTTGTGAATGATTGAAAGTAGCTTAAGGAACTTTCAAAATAAAGTGATTTTCTCTGAAAGGACAGCATTTAGAAAGTGAAGCAACATTCCATTCACTTCGCCCAGTGAATTGAAGTGTTGTAATAGACGTCTATTACTCTTCAGACTTCTATTTCTCTTTCAGACTTCTATTTCTCTTTCAGAGAAACGGATGTGAGTTTTTTGTGAATGCTTGTAAGTAGCTTGAGGCACTTTCAAAGGCAAGTGATTTTCTCTGAAAGGACAGCATTTAGAAATTTAAGCAACACTCCATTCACTTCGCACAGTGAATTGAAGTGTTTTAACAGACTGCTTCTCTTTCAGAGTAACGCATGTGAATTTCTGTTGAATGCTTGTAAGTAGCTTAAGGCACTTTCAAAGGAAAGTGATTTTCTCTGAAAGGACAGCATTTAGAACGTGAAGCAACACTCCATTCCCTTTGCTCAGTGAATTGAAGTGTTGGAACAGACAGCTTCTCTTTCATATAAACGCATTTGAGTTTCCTGTGTATTGTTGTAAGTAGCTTAAGGAACATTCAAAGGAAAGTGATTTTCTCTGAAACTACAGCATTTAGAAAGTGAAGCAACACTCCATTCACTTCGCACAGTGAATTGAAGTGTTGTAATAGACTTCTATTACTCTTCAGACTTCTATTTCTCTTTCAGACGACAGCTTCTCTTTCATAGAAACGCATGTGAATTTCTGCTGAATGCTTGTAAGTTGCTTAAGGCACTTTCAAAGGAAGTGATTTTCTCTGAAAGGACAGCATTTAGAAAGTGAAGCAACACTCCATTCACTTCGCACAGTGAATTGAAGTGTTGGAACAGACAGCTTCTCTTTCAGAGAAATGCATGTGAGTTTCTTGTGAATGATTGAAAGTAGCTTAAGGAACTTTCAAAATAAAGTGATTTTCTCTGAAAGGACAGCATTTAGAAAGTGAAGCAACACTCCATTCCCTTCGCACAGTGAATTGAAGTGTTGGAACTGACAGCTTCTCTTTCATAGAAACGCATTTGAGTTTCCTGTGAATTGTTGTAAGTAGCTTAAGGAACATTCAAAGGAAAGTGATTTTCTCAAAAACTACAGCATTTAGAAAGTGAAGCAACACTCCATTCACTTCGCACAGTGAATTGAAGTGTTGGAACAGACAGCTTCTCTTTCAGAGAAATGCATGTGAGTTTCTTGTGAATGCTTGTAAGTAGCCTAAGGCACTTTCAAAGGAAAGTGATTTTCTCTGAAAGGACAGCATTTAGAAAGTGAAGCAACACTCCATTCACTTCGCACAGTGAATTGAAGTGTTGTAATAGACTTCTATTACTCTTCAGACTTCTATTTCTCTTTCAGACTTCTATTTCTCTTTCAGAGAAACGGATGTGAGTTTTTTAGGAATGCTTGTAAGTAGGTTAAGGCACTTTCAAAGGCAAGTGATTTTCTCTGAAAGCACAGCATTTAGAAATTGAAGCAACACTCCATTCACTTCGCACAGTGAATTGAAGCGTTGGAACAGACAGCTTCTCTTTCATAGAAACGCATGTGAATTTCTGCTGAATGCTTGTAAGTTGCTTAAGGCACTTTCAAAGGAAGTGATTTTCTCTGAAAGGACAGCATTTAGAAAGTGAAGCAACACTCCATTCACTTCGCACAGTCAATTGAAGTGTTGGAACAGACAGCTTCTCTTTCAGAGAAATGCATGTGAGTTTCTTGTGAATTATTGAAAGTAGCTTAAGGAACTTTCAAAATAAAGTGATTTTCTCTGAAAGGACAGCATTTAGAAAGTGAAGCAACACTCCATTCCCTTCGCACAGTGAATTGAAGTGTTGGAACAGACAGCTTCTCTTTCATAGAAACGCATTTGAGTTTCCTGTGAATTGTTGTAAGTAGCTTAAGGAACATTCAAAGGAAAGTGATTTTCTCTGAAACTACAGCATTTAGAAAGTGAAGCAACACTCCATTCACTTCGCACAGTGAATTGAAGTGTTGGAACAGACAGCTTCGCTTTCAGAGAAATGCATGTGAGTTTCTTGTGAATGCTTGTAAGTAGCTTAAGGCACTTTCAAAGGAAAGTGATTTTCTCTGAAAGGACAGAATTTAGAAAGTGAAGCAACACTCCATTCAGTTTGCACAGTGAATTGAAGTGTTGTAATAGACTGCTTCTCTTTCAGAGAAATGGATGTGAGTTTTTTGTGAATGCTTGTAAGTTGCTTAAGGCACTTTCAAAGGAAAGTGATTTTCTCTGAATGGACAGCATTTAGAAAGTGAAGCAATACTCCATTCACTTCGCACAGTGAATTGAAGTGTTGGAACAGACTGCTTCTCTTTCAGAGTAACGCATGTGAATTTCTGTTGAATGCTTGTAAGTAGCTTAAGGCACTTTCAAAGGAAGTGATTTTCTCTGAAAGGACAGCATTTAGAAAGTGAAGCAACACTCCATTCACTTCGCACAGTGAATTGAAGTGTTGGAACAGACAGCTTCTCTTTCAGAGAAATGGATGTGAGTTTTTTGTGAATGCTTGTAAGTAGCTTAAGGCACTTTCAAAGGAAAGTGATTTTCTCTGAAACTACACCATTTAGAATGTGAAGGAACACTCCATTCACTTCGCACAGTGAATTGAAGTGTTGGAAGAGACTGCTTCTGTTTTAGAGAAACGGATGTGAGTTTTTTGTGAATGCTTGTAAGTAGCTTAAGGCTCTTTCCAAGGAAAGTGATTTTCTCTGAAAGGACAGCATTTAGAAAGTGAAGCAACACTCCATTCACTTCGCACAGTGAATTGAAGTGTTGTAATAGACTTCTATTACTCTTCAGACTTCTATTTCTCTTTCAGACTTCTATTTCTCTTTCAGAGAAACGGATGTGAGTTTTTTGTGAATGCTTGTATGTAGCTTAAGGCACTTTCAAAGGCAAGTGATTTTCTCTGAAAGGACAGCATTTAGAAATTGAAGCAACACTCCATTCACTTCGCACAGTGAATTGAAGTGTTGGAACAGACTGCTTCTCTTTCAGAGTAACGCATGTGATTTTCTGTTGAATGCTTGTAAGTAGCTTAAGGCACTTTCAAAGGAAGAGATTTTCTCTGAAAGGACAGCATTTAGAAAGTGAAGCAACACTCCATTCCCTTCGCACAGTGAATTGAAGTGTTGGAACAGACAGCTTCTCTTTCATAGACACGCATTTGAGTTTCCTGTGAATTGTTGTAAGTAGCTTAAGGAACATTCAAAGGAAAGTGATTTTCTCTGAAACTACAGCATTTAGAAAGTGAAGCAACACTCCATTCACTTCGCAGAGTGAATTGAAGTTTTGGAACAGACAGCTTCTCTTTCAGAGAAATGCATGTGAGTTTCTTGTGAATGCTTGTAAGTAGCCTAAGGCACTTTCAAAGGAAAGTGATTTTCTCTGAAAGGACAGCATTTAGAAAGTGAAGCAACACTCCATTCACTTCGCACAGTGAATTGAAGTGTTGGAACAGACAGCTTTTCTTTCATAGAAACGCATTTGAGTTTCCTGTGAATGCTTGTAAGTAGCTTAAGGCACTTTCAAAGGAAAGTGATTTACTCTGAAAGTACAGAATTTAGAAAGTGAAGCAACACTCCATTCAGTTTGCACAGTGAATTGAAGTGTTGTAATAGACTGCTTCTCTTTCAGAGAAACGGATGTGTGTTTTTTGTGAATGCTTGTAAGTAGCTTAAGGCAATTTCAAAGGAAAGTGATTTTCTCTGAAAGGACAGCATTTAGAAAGTGAAGCAACACTCCATTTACTGCGCACAGCTAATTGAAATGTTGGAACAGACTGCTTCTCTTACATAGAAACGCATGTGAATTTCTGTTGAATGCTTGTTAGTAGCTGAAGGCACTTTCAAAGGAAGTGATTTTCTCTGAAAGTACAGCATTTAGAAAGTGAAGCAATACTCCATTCACTTCGCACAGTGAATTGAAGTGTTGGAACAGACTGCTTCTCTTTCAGAGAAATGGATGTGAGTTTTTGTGAATGCTTGTAAGTAGCTTAAGGCACTTTCAAAGGAAAGTGATTTTCTCTGAAACAACAGCATTTAGAATGTGAAGGAACACTCCATTCACTTCGTACAGTGAATTGAAGTGTTGGAAGAGACTGCTTCTGTTTTAGAGAAACGGATGTGAGTTTTTTGTGAATGCTTGTAAGTAGCTTAAAGCTCTTTCCAAGGAAAGTGATTTTCTCTGAAAGGACAGCATTTAGAAAGTGAAGCAACACTCCATTCACTTCGCACAGTGAATTGAAGTGTTGGAACAGACAGCTTCACTTTCATAGACACGCATTTGAGTTTCCTGTGAATGCTTGAAGGTAGCTTAAGGAACTTTCAAAGGAAAGTGATTTTTCTCTGAAACTACAGCATTTAGAAAGTGAAGCAGCACTCCATTCTCTTCGCACAGTGAATTGAACTGTTGGAACAGACAGCTTCTTTTTCAGAGAAATGCATGTGAGTTTCTTGTGAATGATTGAAAGTAGCTTAAGGAACTTTCAAAATAAAGTGATTTTCTCTGAAAGGACAGCATTTAGAAAGTGAAGCAACACTCCATTCACTTCGCACAGTGAATTGAAGTGTTGTAATAGACTTCTATTTCTCTTCAGACTTCTATTTCTCTTTCAGACTTCTATTTCTCTTTCAGAGAAACGGATGTGAGTTTTTTGTGAATGCTTGTAAGTAGCTTAAGGCACTTTCAAAGGCAAGTGATTTTCTCTGAAAGGACAGCATTTAGAAATTGAAGCAACACTCCATTCACTTCGCACAGTGAATTGAAGTGTTGGAAAAGACTGCTTCTCTTTCAGAGTAACGCATGTGAATTTCTGTTGAATGCTTGTAAGTAGCTTAAGGCACTTTCAAAGGAAGTGATTTTCTCTGAAAGGACAGCATTTAGAAAGTGAAGCAACACTCCATTCCCTTCGCACAGTGAATTGAAGTGTTGGAACAGACAGCTTCTCTTTCATAGAAACGCATTTGAGTTTCCTGTGAATTGTGGTAAGTAGCTTAAGGAACATTCAAAGGAAAGTGATGTTCTCTGAAACTACAGCATTTAGAAAGTGAAGCAACACTCCATTCACTTCGCACAGTGAATTGAAGTGTTGGAACAGACAGTTTCTCTTTCAGAGAAATGCATGTGAGTTTCTTGTGAATGCTTGTAAGTAGCCTAAGGCACTTTCAAAGGAAAGTGATTTTCTCTGAAAGGACAGCATTTAGAAAGTGAAGCAACACTCCATTCACTGCGCACAGCTAATTGAAATGTTGGAACAGACTGCTTCTCTTACATAGAAACGCATGTGAATTTCTGTTGAATGCTTGTAAGTAGCTGAAGGCCCTTTCAAAGGAAGTGATTTTCTCTGAAAGTACAGCATTTAGAAAGTGAAGCAATACTCCATTCACTTCGCACAGTGAATTGAAGTGTTGGAACAGACAGCTTCTCTTTCATAGACACGCATTTGAGTTTCCTGTGAATGCTTGTACGAAGCTTAAGGAACTTTCAAAGGAAAGTGATTTTTCTCTGAAACTACAGCATTTAGAAAGTGAAGCAGCACTCCATTCTCTTCGCACAGTGAATTGAAGTGTTGGAACAGACAGCTTCTCTTTCAGAGAAATGCATGTGATTTTCTTGTGAATGATTGAAAGTAGCTTAAGGAACTTTCAAAATGAAGTGATTTTCCCTGAAAGGACAGCATTTAGAAAGTGAAGCAACACTCCATTCACTTCGCACAGTGAATTGAAGTGTTGTAATAGACTTCTATTACTCTTCAGACTTCTATTTCTCTTTCAGACTTCTATTTCTCTTTCAGAGAAACGGATGTGAGTTTTTTGTGAATGCTTGTAAGTAGCTTAAGGCACTTTCAAAGGCAAGTGATTTTCTCTGAAAGGACAGCATTTAGAAATTGAAGCAACACTCCATTCACTTCGCACAGTGAATTGAAGTGTTGGAACAGACTGCTTCTCTTTCAGAGTAACGCATGTGAATTTCTGTTGAATGCTTGTAAGTAGCTTAAGGCACTTTCAAAGGAAGTGATTTTCTCTGAAAGGACAGCATTTAGAAAGTGAAGCAACACTCCATTCACTTCGCACAGTCAATTGAAGTGTTGGAACAGACAGCTTCTCTTTCATAGAAACGCATTTGAGTTTCCTGTGAATTGTTGTAAGTAGCTTAAGGAACATTCAAAGGAAAGTGATTTTCTCTGAAACTACAGCATTTAGAAAGTGAAGCAACACTCCATTCACTTCGCACAGTGAATTGAAGTGTTGGAACAGACAGCTTCTCTTTCAGAGAAACGCATTTGAGTTTCCTGTGAATGCTTGTAAGTAGCTTAAGGCACTTTCAAAGGAAAGTGATTTACTCTGAAAGGACAGAATTTAGAAAGTGAAGCAACACTCCATTCAGTTTGCACAGTGAATTGAAGTGTTGTAATAGACTGCTTCTCTTTCAGAGAAACGGATGTGAGTTTTTTGTGAATGCTTGTAAGTAGCTTAAGGCACTTTCAAAGGAAAGTGATTTTCTCTGAAAGGACAGCCTTTAGAAAGGGAAGCAACACTCCAATCACTGCGCACAGCTAATTGAAATGTTGGAACAGACTGCTTCTCTTACATAGAAACGCATGTGAATTTCTGTTGAATGCTTGTAAGTAGCTGAAGGCACTTTCAAAGGAAGTGATTTTCTCTGAAAGTACAGCATTTAGAAAGTGAAGCAATACTCCATTCACTTCGCACAGTGAATTGAAGTGTTGGAACAGACTGCTTCTCTTTCAGAGAAATGGATGTGAGTTTTTTGTGAATGCTTGTAAGTAGCTTAAGGCACTTTCAAAGGAAAGTGATTTTCTCTGAAACTACAGCATTTAGAATGTGAAGGAACACTCCATTCACTTCGCACAGTGAATTGAAGTGTTGGAAGAGACTGCTTCTGTTTTAGAGAAACGGATGTGAGTTTTTTGTGAATGCTTGTAAGTAGCTTAAGGAACTTTCAAAGGAAAGTGATTTTTCTCTGAAACTACAGCATTTAGAAAGTGAAGCAGCACTCCATTCTCTTCGCACAGTGAATTGAAGTGTTGGAACAGACAGCTTCTCTTTCAGAGAAATGCATGTGAGTTTCTTGTGAATGATTGAAAGTAGCTTAAGGAACTGCGGGGCGCCATCCTGTCCCGCAGGAATGAACGCCACCAAAAACGAGAATTCCTTCTCTGGTCACATCTTTATTTGGAGCATTCCCTTGAGGAAAATTGGGGGAAGGGAAGATAGAGCAGGGACAAGAGAAAGCTTAGAGAGAGCGTTGGGCCCCGAGGCAGCTGCTTTTAAACGGCGGAGCAGCCTGAACGCTGTCCCGATTGGTCAATGCCACTCTGCTGGTCTGAGCATGTGCAGGCAAGGGTGCAGGCAGGGGTGCTCAGCCCCACGTGGCTACCTCCAAACTGCAGGACCACCTGTGCCTCCAGGTGGCTCCCAACATCTCCCCCTAATTATTGTCTTTAAGAGCAATAAGGCAAAACTATTTTCCAATCTGGTCCCCACCTAGACGCAGCATGCCAAGGATATCTCTGCTCCCACCCATCTCCAAGGAGGGAGAAAGGCAGAATAGAGTCAGTCAGAAAATTGTTAAGAGATAAGAGGTTGCACAGGGTGTTGCTCAAGTCGATGGTGTGAAACAGCTGCTCTTGGCACCGCCCAGAAGGTCATCTCTGCTGTCTCCGCATGAATCTTCCACAGCAGGACACTCAGCATCCACTGGGTCGTCTTCTTTATCTCTCTGGTCGGTCTCGCTGGCATCCAGATGTATGTCAGCATTCCTAGAAAAACATAAACAAAACTCTCCTCCCAAATTAACATTTAAGAGTACTAAAAACTCTCAGTGTAAAAATTCAGCACAAACAGTACTGGAAGTAGGCTGGTTTTGAACTTAGAGACCTGTAGGTCTCTGCTTCAAAAAGCAAATCTTGTTTGCCTGTACCAGCAAAATTTTGAATTAAAAATTAAGTGTAAAGAATGCAAGAGAAATCCTTTCTCTGGGGGAAGCTGTCACTGGTAGTCTAGTCCCCCTCTATTGTTTAAAAACCAAAGCAGTTGTCACTGGGAATTGAACTCAGGACCTTTGGAAGAGCAGTCAGTGCTCTTAACCTCTGAGCCATCTCTCCAGCTCCCCTATTCAGATGGAAAAACCTCTAGGTAGCATTTTATCTCACCCGGTGCCTCAGGCAAAAGGTCCGCCTAAGTTACCTAGGATACGGTAACCAGGTAAACACGCCTTTATTATGATAATCACGACCAGGTCTTTGAGGGAGAGTGGGCGTAGACCATCGATCTGGCTACTTCCTGCTGACGAAGGGGCGATGTTTGGGGGATAAATGTTTTTATCTGACTGAATTCTTGGCTACAAATGTTTTTATCTGACTGAATTCTTAGCGACCTTGGCTGAGGGCGGCGGGCAGCGGACGGCGGCGGCTGCCATAGCTCCGCCTCTGAGGCCCAATGTGGCGCGCTCCGCATGGCCCCGCCCCGGGCCGTGCGCGGGCTCGCCGTTTCACCTCAGGCAATGAACTCGCACCACCGGCTGTGAGTCTTTTTCAAGCTCCGGCGAGGGGGGGCATCCGCCCACCCGTGGAGGGGCTTCTCCTGCCCGGTCCGCCTGCGTGCAGAGCCCCGTTCTCTGGGAACTCACCTCCCCGCTCGCCCATATTGCTATGGAAACACAGTTTTTCCGCAGAGCCGATTCAGCTCCTCTCTGCCTTCTATGGCGCCGCTGCTCACCACACAGCTTCCGCCTCAGTCAGGCGAGTCCGCTCAGGTGCTGAAAAAGTCCTCCAAAAACCATAGCCCCGCCAGAAGGCCGGGACATATAGCCTCTGATGTCACACGGACTTTAGCCTGCCCGCGACCTGGCTATTCGCAGGCCTCTGCGGACTCCAGCAAATTTCCCGCCAGCAACTGGTTAGCATGGCCATGCCTCCCGAACGAGCTAGCACTGGAGAGTGCAATTTTGCGTCTCCCTCCTGAGTAGCTGGGATTACAGGTGTGCACCACCGTGCCTGGCCCACTTCCGTGTTTTTAATCAGGCATTACCGCTCAAAGGCGGGCCGGCTGCCGCCAGCACTCTCAGCACGATCAAGCAGCTTGTCTTTCTCAGTCAAAAATTAAAGTTTTTTGTACGTGAGAGCCAGAGACTGAGCTCTCTTAACAAAATTAGGCGAAAATCACCTCCAAAAGCTCTGTGGCTCTTTAAGAACAGGGAAGGCAGTGATCAAGTTCGCCTCCCTACGAGACTGTTGCCTCCAGTCTCTAACAGCGAGTACGCAGGTGGACGGAGAGGGAGCGGAAGCCGCGGTCTCCCGTACCCCATCGTCCTCAAAGTCCCGCCTTAGTTACCTCGCCTTTTTTGCTGCTGTTTACATTCCTCCTGCACTGAACTTAAGGGATTTTTCTTCCCCGTTGCTTTCTGTACCTTCTTTCAGATACCTTAACTTTGATTTTTTTTTGTATTTTCTTTTCTATTTAGGCCTATCCTTTGAAATTCCTTTTTACATTTCTTTTCCTCCCCTTTCTGGGGATTTCAACCGACGTCACTCACCGCTCCATGTTCTCAGAGTTCTGAAATTCAAGGCTCTCTGTGCTGGTGTCTGATCTTGGCTTTTTCTCCCGGGCTTTCTCAGGGTCCCCCGGCGTAGTTGTCAGGGTCCCTCAGCGTCCCGGAGTTTCGAGCACCAGTTGCGGGGCGCCATCCTGTCCCGCAGGAATGAACGCCACCAAAAACGAGAATTCCTTCTCTGGTCACATCTTTATTTGGAGCATTCCCTTGAGGAAAATTGGGGGAAGGGAAGATAGAGCAGGGACAAGAGAAAGCTTAGAGAGAGCGTTGGGCCCCGAGGCAGCTGCTTTTAAACGGCGGAGCAGCCTGAACGCTGTCCCGATTGGTCAATGCCACTCTGCTGGTCTGAGCATGTGCAGGCAAGGGTGCAGGCAGGGGTGCTCAGCCCCACGTGGCTACCTCCAAACTGCAGGACCACCTGTGCCTCCAGGTGGCTCCCAACAAGGAACTTTCAAAATAAAGTGATTTTCTCTGAAAGGACAGCATTTAGAAAGTGAAGCAACACTCCATTCACTTCGCACAGTGAATTGAAGTGTTGTAATAGACTTCTATTTCTCTTCAGACTTCTATTTCTCTTTCAAGCTTCTATTTCTCTTTCAGAGAAACGTATGTGAGTTTTTTGTGAATGCTTGTAAGTAGCTTAAGGCACTTTCAAAGGCAAGTGATTTTCTCTGAAAGGACAGCATTTAGAAATTGAAGCAACACTCCATTCACTTCGCACAGTGAATTGAAGTGTTGGAAAAGACTGCTTCTCTTTCAGAGTAACGCATGTGAATTTCTGTTGAATGCTTGTAAGTAGCTTAAGGCACTTTCAAAGGAAGTGATTTTCTCTGAAAGGACAGCATTTAGAAAGTGAAGCAACACTCCATTCCCTTCGCACAGTGAATTGAAGTGTTGGAACAGACAGCTTCTCTTTCATAGAAACGCATTTGAGTTTCCTGTGAATGCTTGTAGGTAGCTTAAGGAACTTTCAAAGGAAAGTGATTTTTCTCTGAAACTACAGCATTTAGAAAGTGAAGCAGCACTCCATTCTCTTCGCACAGTGAATTGAAGTGTTGGAACAGACAGCTTCTCTTTCAGAGAAATGCCTGTGAGTTTCTTGTGAATGATTGAAAGTAGCTTAAGGAACTTTCAAAATAAAGTGATTTTCTCTGAAAGGACAGCATTTAGAAAGTGAAGCAACACTCCATTCACTTCGCACAGTGAATTGAAGTGTTGTAATAGACTTCTATTTCTCTTCAGACTTCTATTTCTCTTTCAAGCTTCTATTTCTCTTTCAGAGAAACGGATGTGAGTTTTTTGTGAATGCTTGTAAGTAGCTTAAGGCACTTTCAAAGGCAAGTGATTTTCTCTGAAAGGACAGCATTTAGAAATTGAAGCAACACCTCATTCACTTCGCACAGTGAATTGAAGTGTTGGAAAAGACTGCTTCTCTTTCAGAGTAACGCATGTGAATTTCTGTTGAATGCTTGTAAGTAGCTTAAGGCACTTTCAAAGGAAGTGATTTTCTCTGAAAGGACAGCATTTAGAAAGTGAAGCAACACTCCATTCCCTTCGCACAGTGAATTGAAGTGTTGGAACAGACAGCTTCTCTTTCATAGAAATGCATTTGAGTTTCCTGTGAATTGTTGTAAGTAGCTTAAGTAACATTCAAAGGAAAGTGATTTTCTCTGAAACTACAGCATTTAGAAAGTGAAGCAACACTCCATTCACTTCGCACAGTGAATTGAAGTGTTGGAACAGACAGTTTCTCTTTCAGAGAAATGCATGTGAGTTTCTTGTGAATGCTTGTAAGTAGCCTAAGGCACTTTCAAAGGAAAGTGATTTTCTCTGAAAGGACAGCATTTAGAAAGTGAAGCAACACTCCATTCACTTCGCACAGTGAATTGAAGTGTTGGAACAGACAGCTTTTCTTTCACAGAAACGCATTTGAGTTTCCTGTGAAGGCTTGTAAGTAGCTTAAGGCACTTTCAAAGGAAAGTGATTTTCTCTGAAAGGACAGCATTTAGAAAGTGAAGCAACACTCCATTCACTGCGCACAGCTAATTGAAATGTTGGAACAGACTGCTTCTCTTACATAGAAACGCATGTGAATTTCTGTTGAATGCTTGTAAGTAGCTGAAGGCCCTTTCAAATTAAGTGATTTTCTCTGAAAGTACAGCATTTAGAAAGTGAAGCAATACTCCATTCACTTCGCACAGTGAATTGAAGTGTTGGAACAGACAGCTTCTCTTTCATAGACACGCATTTGAGTTTCCTGTGAATGCTTGTACGTAGCTTAAGGAACGTTCAAAGGAAAGTGATTTTTCTCTGAAACTACAGCATTTAGAAAGTGAAGCAGCACTCCATTCTCTTCGCACAGTGAATTGAAGTGTTGGAACAGACAGCTTCTCTTTCAGAGAAATGCATGTGAGTTTCTTGTGAATGATTGAAAGTAGCTTAAGGAACTTTCAAAATGAAGTGATTTTCCCTGAAAGGACAGCATTTAGAAAGTGAAGCAACACTCCATTCACTTCGCACAGTGAATTGAAGTGTTGTAATAGACTTCTATTACTCTTCAGACTTCTATTTCTCTTTCAGACTTCTATTTCTCTTTCAGAGAAACGGATGTGAGTTTTTTGTGAATGCTTGTAAGTAGCTTAAGGCACTTTCAAAGGCAAGTGATTTTCTCTGAAAGGACAGCATTTAGAAATTGAAGCAACACTCCATTCACTTCGCACAGTGAATTGAAGTGTTGGAACAGACTGCTTCTCTTTCAGAGTAACGCATGTGAATTTCTGTTGAATGCTTGTAAGTAGCTTAAGGCACTTTCAAAGGAAGTGATTTTCTCTGAAAGGACAGCATTTAGAAAGTGAAGCAACACTCCATTCCCTTCGCACAGTGAATTGAAGTGTTGGAACTGACAGCTTTTCTTTCATAGAAACGCATTTGAGTTTCCTGTGAATGCTTGTAAGTAGCTTAAGGCACTTTCAAAGGAAAGTGATTCACTCTGAAAGGACAGAATTTAGAAAGTGAAGCAACACTCCATTCAGTTTGCACAGTGAATTGAAGTGTTGTAATAGACTGCTTCTCTTTCAGAGAAACGGATGTGAGTTTTTTGTGAATGCTTGTAAGTAGCTTAAGGCACTTTCAAAGGAAAGTGATTTTCTCTGAAAGGACAGCATTTAGAAAGTGAAGCAACACTCCAATCACTGCGCACAGCTAATTGAAATGTTGGAACAGACTGCTTCTCTTACATAGAAACGCATGTGAATTTCTGTTGAATGCTTGTAAGTAGCTGAAGGCACTTTCAAAGGAAGTGATTTTCTCTGAAAGTACAGCATTTAGAAAGTGAAGCAATACTCCATTCACTTCGCACAGTGAATTGAAGTGTTGGAACAGACTGCTTCTCTTTCAGAGAAATGGATGTGAGTTTTTTGTGAATGCTTGTAAGTAGCTTAAGGCACTTTCAAAGGAAAGTGATTTTCTCTGAAACTACAGCATTTAGAATATGAAGGAACACTCCATTCACTTCGCACAGTGAATTGAAGTGTTGGAAGAGACTGCTTCTGTTTTAGAGAAACGGATGTGAGTTTTTTGTGAATGCTTGTAAGTAGCTTAAGGCTCTTTCCAAGGAAAGTGATTTTCTCTGAAAGGACAGCATTTAGAAAGTGAAGCAACACTCCATTCACTTCGCACAGTGAATTGAAGTGTTGGAACGGACTGCTTCTCTTTCAGAGTAACGCATGTGAATTTCTGTTGAATGCTTGTAAGTAGCTTAAGGCACTTTCAAAGGAAGTGATTTTCTCTGAAAGGACAGCATTTAGAAAGTGAAGCAACACTCCATTCCCTTCGCACAGTGAATTGAAGTGTTGGAACAGACAGCTTCTCTTTCATAGAAACGCATTTGAGTTTCCTGTGAATTGTTGTAAGTAGCTTAAGGAACATTCAAAGGAAAGTGATTTTCTCTGAAACTACAGCATTTAGAAAGTGAAGCAACACTCCATTCACTTCGCACAGTGAATTGAAGTGTTGGAACAGACAGCTTCTCTTTCAGAGAAATGCATGTGAGTTTCTTGTGAATGCTTGTAAGTAGCCTAAGGCACTTTCAAAGGAAAGTGATTTTCTCTGATAGGACAGTATTTAGAAAGTGAAGAAACACTCCATTCACTTCGCACAGTGAATTGAAGTGTTGGAACAGACAGCTTTTCTTTCATAGAAACGCATTTGAGTTTCCTGTGAATGCTTGTAAGTAGCTTAAGGCACTTTCAAAGGAAAGTGATTTACTCTGAAAGGACAGAATTTAGAAAGTGAAGCAACACTCCATTCAGTTTGCACAGTGAATTGAAGTGTTGTAATAGACTGCTTCTCTTTCAGAGAAACGGATGTGAGTTTTTTGTGAATGCTTGTAAGTAGCTTAAGGCACTTTCAAAGGAAAGTGATTTTCTCTGAAAGGACAGCCTTTAGAAAGGGAAGCAACACTCCAATCACTGCGCACAGCTAATTGAAATGTTGGAACAGACTGCTTCTCTTACATAGAAACGCATGTGAATTTCTGTTGAATGCTTGTAAGTAGCTGAAGGCACTTTCAAAGGAAGTGATTTTCTCTGAAAGTACAGCATTTAGAAAGTGAAGCAATACTCCATTCACTTCGCACAGTGAATTGAAGTGTTGGAACAGACTGCTTCTCTTTCAGAGAAATGGATGTGAGTTTTTTGTGAATGCTTGTAAGTAGCTTAAGGCACTTTCAAAGGAAAGTGATTTTCTCTGAAACTACAGCATTTAGAATGTGAAGGAACACTCCATTCACTTCGCACAGTGAATTGAAGTGTTGGAAGAGACTGCTTCTGTTTTAGAGAAACGGATGTGAGTTTTTTGTGAATGCTTGTAAGTAGCTTAAGGCTCTTTCCAAGGAAAGTGATTTTCTCTGAAAGCACAGCATTTAGAAAGTGAAGCAACACTCCATTCACTTCGCACAGTGAATTGAAGTGTTGGAACAGACAGCTTCTCTTTCATAGAAACGCATTTGAGTTTCCTGTGAATGCTTGTAGGTAGCTTAAGGAACTTTCAAAGGAAAGTGATTTTTCTCTGAAACTACAGCATTTAGAAAGTGAAGCAGCACTCCATTCTCTTCGCACAGTGAATTGAAGTGTTGGAACAGACAGCTTCTCTTTCAGAGAAATGCATGTGAGTTTCTTGTGAATGATTGAAAGTAGCTTAAGGAACTTTCAAAATAAAGTGATTTTCTCTGAAAGGACAGCATTTAGAAAGTGAAGCAACACTCCATTCACTTCGCACAGTGAATTGAAGTGTTGTAATAGACTTCTATTTCTCTTCAGACTTCTATTTCTCTTTCAAGCTTCTATTTCTCTTTCAGAGAAACGGATGTGAGTTTTTTGTGAATGCTTGTAAGTAGCTTAAGGCACTTTCAAAGGCAAGTGATTTTCTCTGAAAGGACAGCATTTAGAAATTGAGGCAACACTCCATTCACTTCGCACAGTGAATTGAAGTGTTGGAAAAGACTGCTTCTCTTTCAGAGTAACGCATGTGAATTTCTGTTGAATGCTTGTAAGTAGCTTAAGGCACTTTCAAAGGAAGTGATTTTCTCTGAAAGGACAGCATTTAGAAAGTGAAGCAACACTCCATTCCCTTCGCACAGTGAATTGAAGTGTTGGAACAGACAGCTTCTCTTTCATAGAAACGCATTTGAGTTTCCTGTGAATGCTTGTAGGTAGCTTAAGGAACTTTCAAAGGAAAGTGATTTTTCTCTGAAACTACAGCATTTAGAAAGTGAAGCAGCACTCCATTCTCTTCGCACAGTGAATTGAAGTGTTGGAACAGACAGCTTCTCTTTCAGAGAAATGCCTGTGAGTTTCTTGTGAATGATTGAAAGTAGCTTAAGGAACTTTCAAAATAAAGTGATTTTCTCTGAAAGGACAGCATTTAGAAAGTGAAGCAACACTCCATTCACTTCGCACAGTGAATTGAAGTGTTGTAATAGACTTCTATTTCTCTTCAGACTTCTATTTCTCTTTCAAGCTTCTATTTCTCTTTCAGAGAAACGGATGTGAGTTTTTTGTGAATGCTTGTAAGTAGCTTAAGGCACTTTCAAAGGCAAGTGATTTTCTCTGAAAGGACAGCATTTAGAAATTGAAGCAACACCTCATTCACTTCGCACAGTGAATTGAAGTGTTGGAAAAGACTGCTTCTCTTTCAGAGTAACGCATGTGAATTTCTGTTGAATGCTTGTAAGTAGCTTAAGGCACTTTCAAAGGAAGTGATTTTCTCTGAAAGGACAGCATTTAGAAAGTGAAGCAACACTCCATTCCCTTCGCACAGTGAATTGAAGTGTTTGAACAGACAGCTTCTCTTTCATAGAAATGCATTTGAGTTTCCTGTGAATTGTTGTAAGTAGCTTAAGGAACATTCAAAGGAAAGTGATTTTCTCTGAAACTACAGCATTTAGAAAGTGAAGCAACACTCCATTCACTTCGCACAGTGAATTCAAGTGTTGGAACAGACAGTTTCTCTTTCAGAGAAATGCATGTGAGTTTCTTGTGAATGCTTGTAAGTAGCCTAAGGCACTTTCAAAGGAAAGTGATTTTCTCTGAAAGGACAGCATTTAGAAAGTGAAGCAACACTCCATTCACTTCGCACAGTGAATTGAAGTGTTGGAACAGACAGCTTTTCTTTCACAGAAACGCATTTGAGTTTCCTGTGAAGGCTTGTAAGTAGCTTAAGGCACTTTCAAAGGAAAGTGATTTTCTCTGAAAGGACAGCATTTAGAAAGTGAAGCAACACTCCATTCACTGCGCACAGCTAATTGAAATGTTGGAACAGACTGCTTCTCTTACATAGAAACGCATGTGAATTTCTGTTGAATGCTTGTAAGTAGCTGAAGGCCCTTTCAAATTAAGTGATTTTCTCTGAAAGTACAGCATTTAGAAAGTGAAGCAATACTCCATTCACTTCGCACAGTGAATTGAAGTGTTGGAACAGACAGCTTCTCTTTCATAGACACGCATTTGAGTTTCCTGTGAATGCTTGTACATAGCTTAAGGAACTTTCAAAGGAAAGTGATTTTTCTCTGAAACTACAGCATTTAGAAAGTGAAGCAGCACTCCATTCTCTTCGCACAGTGAATTGAAGTGTTGGAACAGACAGCTTATCTTTCAGAGAAATGCATGTGAGTTTCTTGTGAATGATTGAAAGTAGCTTAAGGAACTTTCAAAATGAAGTGATTTTCCCTGAAAGGACAGCATTTAGAAAGTGAAGCAACACTCCATTCACTTCGCACAGTGATTTGAAGTGTTGTAATAGACTTCTATTACTCTTCAGACTTCTATTTCTCTTTCAGACTTCTATTTCTCTTTCAGAGAAACGGATGTGAGTTTTTTGTGAATGCTTGTAAGTAGCTTAAGGCACTTTCAAAGGCAAGTGATTTTCTCTGAAAGGACAGCATTTAGAAATTGAAGCAACACTCCATTCACTTCGCACAGTGAATTGAAGTGTTGGAACAGACTGCTTCTCTTTCAGAGTAACGCATGTGAATTTCTGTTGAATGCTTGTAAGTAGCTTAAGGCACTTTCAAAGGAAGTGATTTTCTCTGAAAGGACAGCATTTAGAAAGTGAAGCAACACTCCATTCCCTTCGCACAGTGAATTGAAGTGTTGGAACTGACAGCTTTTCTTTCATAGAAAAGCATTTGAGTTTCCTGTGAATTGTTGTAAGTAGCTTAAGGAACATTCAAAGGAAAGTGATTTTCTCTGAAACTACAGCATTTAGAAAGTGAAGCAACACTCCATTCACTTCGCACAGTGAATTGAAGTGTTGGAACAGACAGCTTCTCTTTCAGAGAAATGCATGTGAGTTTCTTGTGAATGCTTGTAAGTAGCCTAAGGCACTTTCAAAGGAAAGTGATTTTCTCTGAAAGGACAGCATTTAGAAAGTGAAGCAACACTCCATTCACTTCGCACAGTGAATTGAAGTGTTGGAACAGACAGCTTTTCTTTCATAGAAACGCATTTGAGTTTCCTGTGAATGCTTGTAAGTAGCTTAAGGCACTTTCAAAGGAAAGTGATTCACTCTGAAAGGACAGAATTTAGAAAGTGAAGCAACACTCCATTCAGTTTGCACAGTGAATTGAAGTGTTGTAATAGACTGCTTCTCTTTCAGAGAAACGGATGTGAGTTTTTTTTGAATGCTTGTAAGTAGCTTAAGGCACTTTCAAAGGAAAGTGATTTTCTCTGAAAGGACAGCCTTTAGAAAGTGAAGCAACACTCCAATCACTGCGCACAGCTAATTGAAATGTTGGAACAGACTGCTTCTCTTACATAGAAACGCATGTGAATTTCTGTTGAATGCTTGTAAGTAGCTGAAGGCACTTTCAAAGGAAGTGATTTTCTCTGAAAGTACAGCATTTAGAAAGTGAAGCAATACTCCATTCACTTCGCACAGTGAATTGAAGTGTTGGAACAGACTGCTTCTCTTTCAGAGAAATGGATGTGAGTTTTTTGTGAATGCTTGTAAGTAGCTTAAGGCACTTTCAAAGGAAAGTGATTTTCTCTGAAACTACAGCATTTAGAATGTGAAGGAACACTCCATTCACTTCGCACAGTGAATTGAAGTGTTGGAAGAGACTGCTTCTGTTTTAGAGAAACGGATGTGAGTTTTTTGTGAATGCTTGTAAGTAGCTTAAGGCTCTTTCCAAGGAAAGTGATTTTCTCTGAAAGGACAGCATTTA
The DNA here is from genome assembly GCF_982192425.1 of Myodes glareolus. NCBI lineage: Eukaryota > Metazoa > Chordata > Mammalia > Rodentia > Cricetidae > Myodes > Myodes glareolus. The sequence goes on along the minus strand of NC_142034.1, from coordinate 107,443,828 downwards.
GAAAGTGAAGCAACACTCCATTCACTTCGCACAGTGAATTGAAGTGTTGGAACGGACTGCTTCTCTTTCAGAGTAACGCATGTGAATTTCTGTTGAATGCTTGTAAGTAGCTTAAGGCACTTTCAAAGGAAGTGATTTTCTCTGAAAGGACAGCATTTAGAAAGTGAAGCAACACTCCATTCCCTTCGCACAGTGAATTGAAGTGTTGGAACAGACAGCTTCTCTTTCATAGAAACGCATTTGAGTTTCCTGTGAATTGTTGTAAGTAGCTTAAGGAACATTCAAAGGAAAGTGATTTTCTCTGAAACTACAGCATTTAGAAAGTGAAGCAACACTCCATTCACTTCGCACAGTGAATTGAAGTGTTGGAACAGACAGCTTCTCTTTCAGAGAAATGCATGTGAGTTTCTTGTGAATGCTTGTAAGTAGCCTAAGGCACTTTCAAAGGAAAGTGATTTTCTCTGATAGGACAGTATTTAGAAAGTGAAGAAACACTCCATTCACTTCGCACAGTGAATTGAAGTGTTGGAACAGACAGCTTTTCTTTCATAGAAACGCATTTGAGTTTCCTGTGAATGCTTGTAAGTAGCTTAAGGCACTTTCAAAGGAAAGTGATTTACTCTGAAAGGACAGAATTTAGAAAGTGAAGCAACACTCCATTCAGTTTGCACAGTGAATTGAAGTGTTGTAATAGACTGCTTCTCTTTCAGAGAAACGGATGTGAGTTTTTTGTGAATGCTTGTAAGTAGCTTAAGGCACTTTCAAAGGAAAGTGATTTTCTCTGAAAGGACAGCCTTTAGAAAGGGAAGCAACACTCCAATCACTGCGCACAGCTAATTGAAATGTTGGAACAGACTGCTTCTCTTACATAGAAACGCATGTGAATTTCTGTTGAATGCTTGTAAGTAGCTTAAGGCACTTTCAAAGGAAGTGATTTTCTCTGAAAGGACAGCATTTAGAAAGTGAAGCAATACTCCATTCACTTCGCACAGTGAATTGAAGTGTTGGAACAGACTGCTTCTCTTTCAGAGAAATGGATGTGAGTTTTTTGTGAATGCTTGTAAGTAGCTTAAGGCACTTTCAAAGGAAAGTGATTTTCTCTGAAACTACAGCATTTAGAATGTGAAGGAACACTCCATTCACTTCGCACAGTGAATTGAAGTGTTGGAAGAGACTGCTTCTGTTTTAGAGAAACGGATGTGAGTTTTTTGTGAATGCTTGTAAGTAGCTTAAGGCTCTTTCCAAGGAAAGTGATTTTCTCTGAAAGCACAGCATTTAGAAAGTGAAGCAACACTCCATTCACTTCGCACAGTGAATTGAAGTGTTGGAACAGACAGCTTCTCTTTCATAGAAACGCATTTGAGTTTCCTGTGAATGCTTGTAGGTAGCTTAAGGAACTTTCAAAGGAAAGTGATTTTTCTCTGAAACTACAGCATTTAGAAAGTGAAGCAGCACTCCATTCTCTTCGCACAGTGAATTGAAGTGTTGGAACAGACAGCTTCTCTTTCAGAGAAATGCATGTGAGTTTCTTGTGAATGATTGAAAGTAGCTTAAGGAACTTTCAAAATAAAGTGATTTTCTCTGAAAGGACAGCATTTAGAAAGTGAAGCAACACTCCATTCACTTCGCACAGTGAATTGAAGTGTTGTAATAGACTTCTATTTCTCTTCAGACTTCTATTTCTCTTTCAAGCTTCTATTTCTCTTTCAGAGAAACGGATGTGAGTTTTTTGTGAATGCTTGTAAGTAGCTTAAGGCACTTTCAAAGGCAAGTGATTTTCTCTGAAAGGACAGCATTTAGAAAGTGAAGCAACACTCCATTCCCTTCGCACAGTGAATTGAAGTGTTGGAACAGACAGCTTCTCTTCCATAGAAACGCATTTGAGTTTCCTGTGAATTGTTGTAAGTAGCTTAAGGAACATTCAAAGAAAAGTGATTTTCTCTGAAACTACAGCATTTAGAAAGTGAAGCAACACTCCATTCCCTTCGCACAGTGAATTGAAGTGTTGGAACAGACAGTTTCTCTTTCAGAGAAATGCATGTGAGTTTCTTGTGAATGCTTGTAAGTAGCCTAAGGCACTTTCAAAGGAAAGTGATTTTCTCTGAAAGGACAGCATTTAGAAAGTGAAGCAACACTCCATTCACTTCGCACAGTGAATTGAAGTGTTGGAACAGACAGCTTTTCTTTCACAGAAACGCATTTGAGTTTCCTGTGAAGTCTTGTAAGTAGCTAAAGGCACTTTCAAAGGAAAGTGATTTTCTCTGAAAGGACAGCATTTAGAAAGTGAAGCAACACTCCATTCACTGCGCACAGCTAATTGAAATGTTGGAACAGACTGCTTCTCTTACATAGAAACGCATGTGAATTTCTGTTGAATGCTTGTAAGTAGCTGAAGGCCCTTTCAAAGGAAGTGATTTTCTCTGAAAGTACAGCATTTAGAAAGTGAAGCAATACTTCATTCACTTCGCACAGTGAATTGAAGTGTTGGAACAGACAGCTTCTCTTTCATAGACACGCATTTGAGTTTCCTGTGAATGCTTGTACGTAGCTTAAGGAACTTTCAAAGGAAAGTGATTTTTCTCTGAAACTACAACATTTAGAAAGTGAAGCAGCACTCCATTCTCTTCGCATAGTGAATTGAAGTGTTGGAACAGACAGCTTCTCTTTCAGAGAAATGCATGTGAGTTTCTTGTGAATGATTGAAAGTAGCTTAAGGAACTTTCAAAATGAAGTGATTTTCCCTGAAAGGACAGCATTTAGAAAGTGAAGCAACACTCCATTCACTTCGCACAGTGAATTGAAGTGTTGGAAGAGACTGCTTCTGTTTTAGAGAAACGGATGTGAGTTTTTTGTGAATGCTTGTAAGTAGCTTAAGGCTCTTTCCAAGGAAAGTGATTTTCTCTGAAAGGACAGCATTTAGAAAGTGAAGCAACACTCCATTCACTTCGCACAGTGAATTGAAGTGTTGGAACAGACTGCTTCTCTTTCAGAGTAACGCATGTGAATTTCTGTTGAATGCTTGTAAGTAGCTTAAGGCACTTTCAAAGGAAGTGATTTTCTCTGAAAGGACAGCATTTAGAAAGTGAAGCAACACTCCATTCCCTTCGCACAGTGAATTGAAGTGTTGGAACAGACAGCTTCTCTTTCATAGAAACGCATTTGAGTTTCCTGTGAATTGTTGTAAGTAGCTTAAGGAACATTCAAAGGAAATGATTTTCTCTGAAACTACAGCATTTAGAAAGTGAAGCAACACTCCATTCACTTCGCACAGTGAATTGAAGTGTTGGAACAGACAGTTTCTCTTTCAGAGAAATGCATGTGAGTTTCTTGTGAATGCTTGTAAGTAGCCTAAGGCACTTTCAAAGGAAAGTGATTTTCTCTGAAAGGACAGCATTTAGAAAGTGAAGCAACACTCCAATCACTTCGCACAGTAAATTGAAGTGTTGGAACAGACAGCTTTTCTTTCATAGAAACGCATTTGAGTTTCCTGTGAATGCTTGTAAGTAGCTTAAGGCACTTTCAAAGGAAAGTGATTTACTCTGAAAGGACAGAATTTAGAAAGTGAAGCAACACTCCATTCAGTTTGCACAGTGAATTGAAGTGTTGTAATAGACTGCTTCTCTTTCAGAGAAACGGATGTGAGTTTTTTGTGAATGCTTGTAAGTAGCTTAAGGCACTTTCAAAGGAAAGTGATTTTCTCTGAAAGGACAGCATTTAGAAAGTGAAGCAACACTCCAATCACTACGCACAGCTAATTGAAATGTTGGAACAGACTGCTTCTCTTACATAGAAACGCATGTGAATTTCTGTTGAATGCTTGTAAGTAGCTGAAGGCACTTTCAAAGGAAGTGATTTTCTCTGAAAGGACAGCATTTAGAAAGTGAAGCAATACTCCATTCACTTCGCACAGTGAATTGAAGTGTTGGAACAGACTGCTTCTCTTTCAGAGAAATGGATGTGAGTTTTTTGTGAATGCTTGTAAGTAGCTTAAGGCACTTTCAAAGGAAAGTGATTTTCTCTGAAACTACAGCATTTAGAATGTGAAGGAACACTCCATTCACTTCGCACAGTGAATTGAAGTGTTGGAAGAGACTGCTTCTGTTTTAGAGAAACGGATGTGAGTTTTTTGTGAATGCTTGTAAGTAGCTTAAGGCTCTTTCCAAGGAAAGTGATTTTCTCTGAAAGGACAGCATTTAGAAAGTGAAGCAACACTCCATTCACTTCGCACAGTGAATTGAAGTGTTGGAACAGACTGCTTCTCTTTCAGAGTAACGCATGTGAATTTCTGTTGAATGCTTGTAAGTAGCTTAAGGCACTTTCAAAGGAAGTGATTTTCTCTGAAAGGACAGCATTTAGAAAGTGAAGCAACACTCCATTCCCTTCGCACAGTGAATTGAAGTGTTGGAACAGACAGCTTCTCTTTCATAGAAACGCATTTGAGTTTCCTGTGAATTGTTGTAAGTAGCTTAAGGAACATTCAAAGGAAAGTGATTTTCTCTGAAACTACAGCATTTAGAAAGTGAAGCAACACTCCATTCACTTCGCACAGTGAATTGAAGTGTTGGAACAGACAGTTTCTCTCAGAGAAATGCATGTGAGTTTCTTGTGAATGCTTGTAAGTAGCCTAAGGCACTTTCAAAGGAAAGTGATTTTCTCTGAAAGGACAGCATTTAGAAAGTGAAGCAACACTCCAATCACTTCGCACAGTAAATTGAAGTGTTGGAACAGACAGCTTTTCTTTCATAGAAACGCATTTGAGTTTCCTGTGAATGCTTGTAAGTAGCTTAAGGCACTTTCAAAGGAAAGTGATTTACTCTGAAAGGACAGAATTTAGAAAGTGAAGCAACACTCCATTCAGTTTGCACAGTGAATTGAAGTGTTGTAATAGACTGCTTCTCTTTCAGAGAAACGGATGTGAGTTTTTTGTGAATGCTTGTAAGTAGCTTAAGGCACTTTCAAAGGAAAGTGATTTTCTCTGAAAGGACAGCATTTAGAAAGTGAAGCAACACTCCAATCACTACGCACAGCTAATTGAAATGTTGGAACAGACTGCTTCTCTTACATAGAAACGCATGTGAATTTCTGTTGAATGCTTGTAAGTAGCTGAAGGCACTTTCAAAGGAAGTGATTTTCTCTGAAAGTACAGCATTTAGAAAGTGAAGCAATACTCCATTCACTTCGCACAGTGAATTGAAGTGTTGGAACAGACTGCTTCTCTTTCAGAGAAATGGATGTGAGTTTTTTGTGAATGCTTGTAAGTAGCTTAAGGCACTTTCAAAGGAAAGTGATTTTCTCTGAAACTACAGCATTTAGAATGTGAAGGAACACTCCATTCACTTCGCACAGTGAATTGAAGTGTTGGAAGAGACTGCTTCTGTTTTAGAGAAACGGATGTGAGTTTTTTGTGAATGCTTGTAAGTACCTTAAGGCTCTTTCCAAGGAAAGTGATTTTCTCTGAAAGGACAGCATTTAGAAAGTGAAGCAACACTCCATTCACTTCGCACAGTGAATTGAAGTGTTGGAACAGACTGCTTCTCTTTCAGAGTAACGCATGTGAATTTCTGTTGAATGCTTGTAAGTAGCTTAAGGCACTTTCAAAGGAAGTGATTTTCTCTGAAAGGACAGCATTTAGAAAGTGAAGCAACACTCCATTCCCTTCGCACAGTGAATTGAAGTGTTGGAACAGACAGCTTCTCTTTCATAGAAACGCATTTGAGTTTCCTGTGAATTGTTGTAAGTAGCATAAGGAACATTCAAAGGAAAGTGATTTTCTCTGAAAGGACAGCATTTAGAAAGTGAAGCAACACTCCATTCACTTTGCACAGTGAATTGAAGTGTTGGAACAGACAGCTTCTCTTTCAGAGAAATGCATGTGAGTTTCTTGTGAATGCTTGTAAGTAGCCTAAGGCACTTTCAAAGGAAAGTGATTTTCTCTGATAGGACAGCATTTAGAAAGTGAAGAAACACTCCATTCACTTCGCACAGTGAATTGAAGTGTTGGAACAGACAGCTTTTCTTTCATAGAAACGCATTTGAGTTTCCTGTGAATGCTTGTAAGTAGCTTAAGGCACTTTCAAAGGAAAGTGATTTACTCTGAAAGGACAGAATTTAGAAAGTGAAGCAACACTCCCTTCAGTTTGCACAGTGAATTGAAGTGTTGTAATACACTGCTTCTCTTTCAGAGAAACGGATGTGAGTTTTTTGTGAATGCTTGTAAGTAGCTTAAGGCACTTTCAAAGGAAAGTGATTTTCTCTGAAAGGACAGCATTTAGAAAGGGAAACAACACTCCAATCACTGCGCACAGCTAATTGAAATGTTGGAACAGACTGCTTCTCTTACATAGAAACGCATGTGAATTTCTGTTGAATGCTTGTAAGTAGCTGAAGGCACTTTCAAAGGAAGTGATTTTCTCTGAAAGTACAGCATTTAGAAAGTGAAGCAATACTCCATTCACTTCGCACAGTGAATTGAAGTGTTGGAACAGACTGCTTCTCTTTCAGAGAAATGGATGTGAGTTTTTTGTGAATGCTTGTAAGTAGCTTAAGGCACTTTCAAAGGAAAGTGATTTTCTCTGAAACTACAGCATTTAGAATGTGAAGGAACACTCCATTCACTTCGCACAGTGAATTGAAGTGTTGGAAGAGACTGCTTCTGTTTTAGAGAAACGGATGTGAGTTTTTTGTGAATGCTTGTAAGTAGCTTAAGGCTCTTTCCAAGGAAAGTGATTTTCTCTGAAAGGACAGCATTTAGAAAGTGAAGCAGCACTCCATTCTCTTCGCACAGTGAATTGAAGTGTTGGAACAGACAGCTTCTCTTTCAGAGAAATGCATGTGAGTTTCTTGTGAATGATTGAAAGTAGCTTAAGGAACTTTCAAAATAAAGTGATTTTCTCTGAAAGGACAGCATTTAGAAAGTGAAGCAACACTCCATTCACTTCGCACAGTGAATTGAAGTGTTGGAACAGACAGTTTCTCTTTCAGAGAAATGCATGTGAGTTTCTTGTGAATGCTTGTAAGTAGCCTAAGGCACTTTCAAAGGAAAGTGATTTTCTCTGAAAGGACAGCATTTAGAAAGTGAAGCAACACTCCAATCACTTCGCACAGTAAATTGAAGTGTTGGAACAGACAGCTTTTCTTTCATAGAAACGCATTTGAGTTTCCTGTGAATGCTTGTAAGTAGCTTAAGGCACTTTCAAAGGAAAGTGATTTACTCTGAAAGGACAGAATTTAGAAAGTGAAGCAACACTCCATTCAGTTTGCACAGTGAATTGAAGTGTTGTAATAGACTGCTTCTCTTTCAGAGAAACGGATGTGAGTTTTTTGTGAATGCTTGTAAGTAGCTTAAGGCACTTTCAAAGGAAAGTGATTTTCTCTGAAAGGACAGCATTTAGAAAGTGAAGCAACACTCCAATCACTACGCACAGCTAATTGAAATGTTGGAACAGACTGCTTCTCTTACATAGAAACGCATGTGAATTTCTGTTGAATGCTTGTAAGTAGCTGAAGGCACTTTCAAAGGAAGTGATTTTCTCTGAAAGTACAGCATTTAGAAAGTGAAGCAATACTCCATTCACTTCGCACAGTGAATTGAAGTGTTGGAACAGACTGCTTCTCTTTCAGAGAAATGGATGTGAGTTTTTTGTGAATGCTTGTAAGTAGCTTAAGGCACTTTCAAAGGAAAGTGATTTTCTCTGAAACTACAGCATTTAGAATGTGAAGGAACACTCCATTCACTTCGCACAGTGAATTGAAGTGTTGGAAGAGACTGCTTCTGTTTTAGAGAAACGGATGTGAGTTTTTTGTGAATGCTTGTAAGTAGCTTAAGGCTCTTTCCAAGGAAAGTGATTTTCTCTGAAAGGACAGCATTTAGAAAGTGAAGCAACACTCCATTCACTTCGCACAGTGAATTGAAGTGTTGGAACAGACTGCTTCTCTTTCAGAGTAACGCATGTGAATTTCTGTTGAATGCTTGTAAGTAGCTTAAGGCACTTTCAAAGGAAGTGATTTTCTCTGAAAGGACAGCATTTAGAAAGTGAAGCAACACTCCATTCCCTTCGCACAGTGAATTGAAGTGTTGGAACAGACAGCTTCTCTTTCATAGAAACGCATTTGAGTTTCCTGTGAATTGTTGTAAGTAGCATAAGGAACATTCAAAGGAAAGTGATTTTCTCTGAAAGGACAGCATTTAGAAAGTGAAGCAACACTCCATTCACTTTGCACAGTGAATTGAAGTGTTGGAACAGACAGCTTCTCTTTCAGAGAAATGCATGTGAGTTTCTTGTGAATGCTTGTAAGTAGCCTAAGGCACTTTCAAAGGAAAGTGATTTTCTCTGATAGGACAGCATTTAGAAAGTGAAGAAACACTCCATTCACTTCGCACAGTGAATTGAAGTGTTGGAACAGACAGCTTTTCTTTCATAGAAACGCATTTGAGTTTCCTGTGAATGCTTGTAAGTAGCTTAAGGCACTTTCAAAGGAAAGTGATTTACTCTGAAAGGACAGAATTTAGAAAGTGAAGCAACACTCCATTCAGTTTGCACAGTGAATTGAAGTGTTGTAATAGACTGCTTTTCTTTCAGAGAAACGGATGTGAGTTTTTTGTGAATGCTTGTAAGTAGCTTAAGGCACTTTCAAAGGAAAGTGATTTTCTCTGAAAGGACAGCATTTAGAAAGGGAAGCAACACTCCAATCACTGCGCACAGCTAATTGAAATGTTGGAACAGACTGCTTCTCTTACATAGAAACGCATGTGAATTTCTGTTGAATGCTTGTAAGTAGCTGAAGGCACTTTCAAAGGAAGTGATTTTCTCTGAAAGTACAGCATTTAGAAAGTGAAGCAATACTCCATTCACTTCGCACAGTGAATTGAAGTGTTGGAACAGACTGCTTCTCTTTCAGAGAAATGGATGTGAGTTTTTTGTGAATGCTTGTAAGTAGCTTAAGGCACTTTCAAAGGAAAGTGATTTTCTCTGAAACTACAGCATTTAGAATGTGAAGGAACACTCCATTCACTTCGCACAGTGAATTGAAGTGTTGGAAGAGACTGCTTCTGTTTTAGAGAAACGGATGTGAGTTTTTTGTGAATGCTTGTAAGTAGCTTAAGGCTCTTTCCAAGGAAAGTGATTTTCTCTGAAAGGACAGCATTTAGAAAGTGAAGCAACACTCCATTCACTTCGCACAGTGAATTGAAGTGTTGGAACAGACAGCTTCTCTTTCAGAGAAATGCATGTGAGTTTCTTGTGAATGCTTGTAAGTAGCCTAAGGCACTTTCAAAGGAAAGTGATTTTCTCTGAAAGGACAGCATTTAGAAAGTGAAGCAACACTCCATTCACTTCGCACAGTGAATTGAAGTGTTGGAACAGACCGCTTTTCTTTCATAGAAACGCATTTGAGTTTCCTGTGAATGCTTGTAAGTAGCTTAAGGCACTTTCAAAGGATAGTGATTTACTCTGAAAGGACAGAATTTAGAAAGTGAAGCAACACTCCATTCAGTTTGCACAGTGAATTGAAGTGTTGTAATAGACTGCTTCTCTTTCAGAGAAACGGATGTGAGTTTTTTGTGAATGCTTGTAAGTAGCTTAAGGCACTTTCAAAGGAAAGTGATTTTCTCTGAAAGGACAGCATTTAGAAAGTGAAGCAACACTCCATTCACTGCGCACAGCTAATTGAAATGTTGGAACAGACTGCTTCTCTTACATAGAAACGCATGTGAATTTCTGTTGAATGCTTGTAAGTAGCTGAAGGCACTTTCAAAGGAAGTGATTTTCTCTGAAAGTACAGCATTTAGAAAGTGAAGCAATACTCCATTCACTTCGCACAGTGAATTGCAGTGTTGGAACAGACTGCTTCTCTTTCAGAGAAATGGATGTGAGTTTTTTGTGAATGCTTGTAAGTAGCTTAAGGCACTTTCAAAGGAAAGTGATTTTCTCTGAAACTACAGCATTTAGAATGTGAAGGAACACTCCATTCACTTCGCACAGTGAATTGAAGTCTTGGAAGAAACTGCTTCTGTTTTAGAGAAACGGATGTGAGTTTTTTGTGAATGCTTGTAAGTAGCTTAAGGCTCTTTCCAAGGAAAGTGATTTTCTCTGATTGGACAGCATTTAGAAAGTGAAGCAACACTCCATTCACTTCGCACAGTGAATTGAAGTGTTGGAACAGACAGCTTCTCTTTCATAGAAACGCATTTGAGTTTCCTGTGAATGCTTGTAGGTAGCTTAAGGAACTTTCAAAGGAAAGTGATTTTTCTCTGAAACTACAGCATTTAGAAAGTGAAGCAGCACTCCATTCTCTTCGCACAGTGAATTGAAGTGTTGGAACAGACAGCTTCTCTTTCAGAGAAATGCATGTGAGTTTCTTGTGTATGATTGAAAGTAGCTTAAGGAACTTTCAAAATAAAGTGATTTTCTCTGAAAGGACAGCATTTAGAAAGTGAAGCAACACTCCATTCACTTCGCACAGTGAATTGAAGTGTTGTAATAGACTTCTATTTCTCTTCAGACTTCTATTTCTCTTTCAGACTTCTATTTCTCTTTCAGAGAAATGGATGTGAGTTTTTTGTGAATGCTTGTAAGTAGCTTAAGGCACTTTCAAAGGCAAGTGATTTTCTCTGAAAGGACAGCATTTAGAAATTGAAGCAACACTCCATTCACTTCGCACAGTGAATTGAAGTGTTGGAAAAGACTGCTTCTCTTTCAGAGTAACGCATGTGAATTTCTGTTGAATGCTTGTAAGTAGCTTAAGGCACTTTCAAAGGAAGTGATTTTCTCTGAAAGGACAGCATTTAGAAAGTGAAGCAACACTCCATTCCCTTCGCACAGTGAATTGAAGTGTTGGAACAGACAGCTTCTCTTTCATAGAAACGCATTTGAGTTTCCTGTGAATTGTTGTAAGTAGCTTAGGAACATTCAAAGGAAAGTGATTTTCTCTGAAACTACAGCATTTAGAAAGTGAAGCAACACTCCATTCACTTCGCACAGTGAATTGAAGTGTTGGAACAGAAAGCTTCTCTTTCAGAGAAATTCTTGTGAGTTTCTTGTGAATGCTTGTAAGTAGCCTAAGGCACTTTCAAAGGAAAGTGATTTTCTCTGAAAGGACAGCATTTAGAAAGTGAAGCAACACTCCATTCACTTCGCACAGTGAATTGAAGTGTTGGAACAGACAGCTTTTCTTTCATAGAAACGCATTTGAGTTTCCTGTGAAGGCTTGTAAGTAGCTTAAGGCACTTTCAAAGGAAAGTGATTTACTCTGAAAGGACAGAATTTAGAAAGTGAAGCAACACTCCATTCAGTTTGCACAGTGAATTGAAGTGTTGTAATAGACTGCTTTTCTTTCAGAGAAACGGATGTGAGTTTTTTGTGAATGCTTGTAAGTAGCTTAAGGCACTTTCAAAGGAAAGTGATTTTCTCTGAAAGGACAGCATTTAGAAAGGGAAGCAACACTCCAATCACTGCGCACAGCTAATTGAAATGTTGGAACAGACTGCTTCTCTTACATAGAAACGCATGTGAATTTCTGTTGAATGCTTGTAAGTAGCTGAAGGCACTTTCAAAGGAAGTGATTTTCTCTGAAAGTACAGCATTTAGAAAGTGAAGCAATACTCCATTCACTTCGCACAGTGAATTGAAGTGTTGGAACAGACTGCTTCTCTTTCAGAGAAATGGATGTGAGTTTTTTGTGAATGCTTGTAAGTAGCTTAAGGCACTTTCAAAGGAAAGTGATTTTCTCTGAAACTACAGCATTTAGAATGTGAAGGAACACTCCATTCACTTCGCACAGTGAATTGAAGTGTTGGAAGAGACTGCTTCTGTTTTAGAGAAACGGATGTGAGTTTTTTGTGAATGCTTGTAAGTAGCTTAAGGCTCTTTCCAAGGAAAGTGATTTTCTCTGAAAGGACAGCATTTAGAAAGTGAAGCAACACTCCATTCACTTCGCACAGTGAATTGAAGTGTTGGAACAGACAGCTTCTCTTTCAGAGAAATGCATGTGAGTTTCTTGTGAATGCTTGTAAGTAGCCTAAGGCAGTTTCAAAGGAAAGTGATTTTCTCTGAAAGGACAGCATTTAGAAAGTGAAGCAACACTCCATTCACTTCGCACAGTGAATTGAAGTGTTGGAACAGACAGCTTTTCTTTCATAGAAACGCATTTGAGTTTCCTGTGAATGCTTGTAAGTAGCTTAAGGCACTTTCAAAGGAAAGTGATTTACTCTGAAAGGACAGAATTTAGAAAGTGAAGCAACACTCCATTCAGTTTGCACAGTGAATTGAAGTGTTGTAATAGACTGCTTCTCTTTCAGAGAAACGGATGTGAGTTTTTTGTGAATGCTTGTAAGTAGCTTAAGGCACTTTCAAAGGAAAGTGATTTTCTCTGAAAGGACAGCATTTAGAAAGTGAAGCAACACTCCATTCACTGCGAACAGCTAATTGAAATGTTGGAACAGACTGCTTCTCTTACATAGAAACGCATGTGAATTTCTGTTGAATGCTTGTAAGTAGCTGAAGGCACTTTCAAAGGAAGAGATTTTCTCTGAAAGTACAGCATTTAGAAAGTGAAGCAATACTCCATTCACTTCGCACAGTGAATTGCAGTGTTGGAACAGACTGCTTCTCTTTCAGAGAAATGGATGTGAGTTTTTTGTGAATGCTTGTAAGTAGCTTAAGGCACTTTCAAAGGAAAGTGATATTCTCTGAAACTACAGCATTTAGAATGTGAAGGAACACTCCATTCACTTCGCACAGTGAATTGAAGTCTTGGAAGAAACTGCTTCTGTTTTAGAGAAACGGATGTGAGTTTTTTGTGAATGCTTGTAAGTAGCTTAAGGCTCTTTCCAAGGAAAGTGATTTTCTCTGAAAGGACAGCATTTAGAAAGTGAAGCAACACTCCATTCACTGCGCACAGCTAATTGAAATGTTGGAACAGACTGCTTCTCTTACATAGAAACGCATTTGAGTTTCCTGTGAATGCTTGTAGGTAGCTTAAGGAACTTTCAAAGGAAAGTGATTTTTCTCTGAAACTACAGCATTTAGAAAGTGAAGCAGCACTCCATTCTCTTCGCACAGTGAATTGAAGTGTTGGAACAGACAGCTTCTCTTTCAGAGAAATGCATGTGAGTTTCTTGTGAATGATTGAAAGTAGCTTAAGGAACTTTCAAAATAAAGTGATTTTCTCTGAAAGGACAGCATTTAGAAAGTGAAGCAACACTCCATTCACTTCGCACAGTGAATTGAAGTGTTGTAATAGACTTCTATTTCTCTTCAGACTTCTATTTCTCTTTCAGACTTCTATTTCTCTTTCAGAGAAATGGATGTGAGTTTTTTGTGAATGCTTGTAAGTAGCTTAAGGCACTTTCAAAGGCAAGTGATTTTCTCTGAAAGGACAGCATTTAGAAATTGAAGCAACACTCCATTCACTTCGCACAGTGAATTGAAGTGTTGGAAAAGACTGCTTCTCTTTCAGAGTAACGCATGTGAATTTCTGTTGAATGCTTGTAAGTAGCTTAAGGCACTTTCAAAGGAAGTGATTTTCTCTGAAAGGACAGCATTTAGAAAGTGAAGCAACACTCCATTCCCTTCGCACAGTGAATTGAAGTGTTGGAACAGACAGCTTCTCTTTCATAGAAACGCATTTGAGTTTCCTGTGAATTGTTGTAAGTAGCTTAAGGAACATTCAAAGGAAAGTGATTTTCTCTGAAACTACAGCATTTAGAAAGTGAAGCAACACTCCATTCACTTCGCACAGTGAATTGAAGTGTTGGAACAGACAGCTTCTCTTTCATAGACACGCATTTGAGTTTCCTGTGAATGATTGAAAGTAGCTTAAGGAACTTTCAAAATAAAGTGATTTTCTCTGAAAGGACAGCATTTAGAAAGTGAAGCAACACTCCATTCACTTCGCACAGTGAATTGAAATGTTGTAATAGACTTCTATTACTCTTCAGACTTCTATTTCTCTTTCAGACTTCTATTTCTCTTTCAGAGAAACGGATGTGAGTTTTTTGTGAATGCTTGTAAGTAGCTTAAGGCACTTTCAAAGGCAAGTGATTTTCTCTGAAAGGACAGCATTTAGAAATTGAAGCAACACTCAATTCACTTCGCACAGTGAATTGAAGTGTTGGAACAGACTGCTTCTCTTTCAGAGTAACGCATGTGAATTTCTGTTGAATGATTGTCAGTAGCTTAAGGCACTTTCAAAGGAAGTGATTTTCTCTGAAAGGACAGCATTTAGAAAGTGAAGCAACACTCCATTCCCTTCGCACAGTGAATTGAAGTGTTGGAACAGACAGCTTCTCTTTCATAGAAACGCATTTGAGTTTCCTGTGAATTGTTGTAAGTAGCTTAAGGAACATTCAAAGGAAAGTGATTTTCTCTGAAACTACAGCATTTAGAAAGTGAAGCAACACTCCATTCACTTCGCACAGTGAATTGAAGTGTTGGAAAAGACAGCTTCTCTTTCAGAGAAATGCATGTGAGTTTCTTGTGAATGCTTGTAAGTAGCCTAAGGCACTTTCAAAGGAAAGTGATTTTCTCTGAAAGGACAGCATTTAGAAAGTGAAGCAACACTCCATTCACTTCGCACAGTGAATTGAAGTGTTTGAACAGACAGCTTTTCTTTCATAGAAACGCATTTGAGTTTCCTGTGAATGCTTGTAAGTAGCCTAAGGCACTTTCAAAGGAAAGTGGTTTTCTCTGAAAGGACAGAATTTAGAAAGTGAAGCAACACTCCATTCACTTTGCACAGTGAACTGAAGTGTTGTCATAGACTGCTTCTCTTTCAGAGAAACGAATGTGAGTTTTTTGTGAATGCTTGTAAGTAGCTTAAGGCACTTTCAAAGGAAAGTGATTTTCTCTGAAAGGACAGCATTTAGAAAGTGAAGCAACACTCCAATCACTTCGCACAGTGAATTGAAGTGTTGGAACAGACAGCTTCTCTTTCATAGAAACGCATTTGAGTTTTCTGTGAATGCTTGTAAGTAGCTTAAGGCACTTTCAAAGGAAAGTGATTTTCTCTGAAACTACAGTATTTAGAATGTGAAGGAACACTCCATTCATTTCGCACAGTGAATTGAAATGTTGGAACAGACAGCTTCTCTTTCAGAGAAATGCATGTGAGTTTCTTGTGAATGCTTGTAAGTAGTCTAAGGCAATTTCAAAGGCAAGTGATTTTCTCTGAAAGGACAGCATTTAGAAAGTGAAGCAACACTCCATTCACTTCGCACAGTGAATTGAACTGTTGTTACAGACTGCTTCTGTTTTAGAGAAACGGATGTGAGTTTTTTGTTAATGCTTGTAAGTAGCTTAAGGCACTTTCAAAGGAAAGTGATTTTCTCTGAAAGGACAGCATTTAGAAAGTGAAGCAACACTCCATTCACTTCGCACAGTGAATTGAAGTGTTGGAATAGACAGCTTC
This sequence comes from Myodes glareolus, assembly GCF_982192425.1. Classification (NCBI taxonomy): domain Eukaryota; kingdom Metazoa; phylum Chordata; class Mammalia; order Rodentia; family Cricetidae; genus Myodes; species Myodes glareolus. Next base: position 107,428,423 of record NC_142034.1, on the reverse strand, counting down.
TCTTTCATAGAAACGCATTTGAGTTTCCTGTGAATGCTTGTAAGCAGCTTAAGGAACATTCAAAGGAAAGTGATTTTCTCTGAAACTGCAACATTTAAGAAGTAATGGAACACTCCATTCACTTCGCACAGTGAATTGAAGTGTTGTAGTAGACTGCTTCTCATTCAGAGAAACGGATGTGAGTTTTTTGTGAATGCTTGTAAGTAGCTTAAGGCACTTTCAAAGGCAAGTGATTTTCTCTGAAAGGACAGCATTTAGAAAGTGAAGCAACACTCCATTCACTTCGCACAGTGAATTGAAGTGTTGGAACAGACAGCTTTTCTTTCATAGAAACGCATTCGAGTTTCCTGTGAATGCTTGTAAGTAGCTGAAGGAACTTTCAAAGGAAAGTGATTTTCTCTGAAAGGACAGCATTTAGAAAGTGAAGCAACACTCCATTCACTTCGCACAGTGAATTGAAGTGTTGTAATAGACTTCTATTACTCTTCAGACTTCTATTTCTCTTTCAGACTTCTATTTCTCTTTCAAAGAAACGGATGTGAGTTTTCTGTGAATGCTTGTAAGTAGCTTAAGGCACTTTCAAAGGCAAGTGATTTTCTCTGAAAGGACAGCATTTAGAAATTGAAGCAACACTCCATTCACTTCGCACAGTGAATTGAAGTGTTGTAACAGACTGCTTCTCTTTCAGAGTAACGCATGTGAATTTCTGTTGAATGCTTGTAAGTAGCTTAAGGCACTTTCAAAGGAAGTGATTTTCTCTGAAAGGACAGCATTTAGAAAGTGAAGCAACACTCCATTCCCTTCGCACAGTGAATTGAAGTGTTGGAACAGACAGCTTCTCTTTCATAGAAACGCATTTGAGTTTCCAGTGAATGCTTGTAAGTAGCTTAAGGAACATTCAAAGGAGAGTGACTTTCTCTGAAACTACAGCATTTAGAAAGTGAAGCAACACTCCATTCACTTCGCGCAGTGAATTGAAGTGTTGGAACAGACAGCTTCTCTTTCAGAAAAATGCATGTGAGTTTCTTGTGAATGCTTGTAAGTAGCCTAAGGAACTTTCAAAGGAAAGTGATTTTCTCTGAAAGGACAGCATTTATTTAGAAAGTGAAGCAATACTCCATTCACTTCGCACAGTGAATTGAAGTGTTGGAACAGACTGCTTCTCTTTCAGAGAAATGGATGTGAGTTTTTTGTGAATGCTTGTAAGTAGCTTAAGGCACTTTCAAAGGAAAGTGATTTTCTCTGAAACTACAGCATTTAGAATGTGAAGGAACACTCCATTCACTTCGCACAGTGAATTGAAGTGTTGTAAATGACTTCTATTACTCTTCAGACTTCTATTTCTCTTTCAGACTTCTATTTCTCTTTCAGAGAAACGGATGTGAGTTTCTTGTGAATGCTTGTAAGTAGCCTAAGGCACTTTCAAAGGCAAGTGATTTTCTCTGAAAGGACAGCATTTAGAAATTGAAGCAACACTCCTTTCACTTCGCACAGTGAATTGAAGTGTTGGAACAGACTGCTTCATTTTCAGAGTAACGCATGAGAATTTCTGTTGAATGCTTGTAAGTATCTTAAGGCACTTTCAAAGGAAGTGATTTTCTTTGAAAGGACAGCATTTAGAAAGTGAAGCAACACTCCATTCCCTTCGCACAGTGAATTGAAGTGTTGGAACAGACAGCTTCTCTTTCATAGAAACGCCTTTGAGTTTCCTGTGAATGCTTGTAAGTAGATTAAGGCACTTTCAAAGGAAAGTGATTTTCTCTGAAAGGACAGCATTTAGAAAGTGAAGCAACACTCCATGCAGTTTGCACAGTGAATTGAAGTGTTGGAACAGACAGCTTCTCTTTCAGAGAAATGCATGTGAGTTTCCAGTGAATGCTTGTAAGTAGCCTTAGGCACTTTCAAAGGAAAGTGATTTTCTCTGAAAGGACAGCATTTAGAAAGTGAAGCAACACTTCATTCACTTCGCACAGTGAATTGAAGTGTTGGAACAGACAGCTTCTCTTTCATAGAAACGCATTTGAGTTTCCTGTGAATGCTTGTAAGTAGCTTAAGGAACATTCAAAGGAAAGTGATTTTCTCTGAAACTGCAACATTTAAAAAGTAATGGAACACTCCATTCATTTCGCACAGTGAATTGAAATGTTGGAACAGACAGCTTCTCTTTCAGAGAAATGCATGTGAGTTTCTTGTGAATGCTTGTAAGTAGCCTAAGGCACTTTCAAAGGCAAGTGATTTTCTCTGAAAGGACAGCATTTAGAAAGTGAAGCAACACTCCATTCACTTCGCACAGTGAATTGAAGTGTTGTTACAGACTGCTTCTGTTTTAGAGAAACGGATGTGAGTTTTTTGTTAATGCTTGTAAGTAGCTTAAGGCACTTTCAAAGGAAAGTGATTTTCTCTGAAAGGACAGCATTTAGAAAGTGAAGCAACACTCCATTCACTTCGCACAGTGAATTGAAGTGTTGGAACAGACAGCTTCTCTTTCATAGAAACGCATTTGAGTTTCCTGTGAATGCTTGTAAGTAGCTTAAGGAACATTCAAAGGAAAGTGATTTTCTCTGAAACTGCAACATTTAAAAAGTAATGGAACACTCCATTCACTTCGCACAGTGAATTGAAGTGTTGTAGTAGACTGCTTCTCATTCAGAGAAACGGATGTGAGTTTTTTGTGAATGCTTGTAAGTAGCTTAAGGCACTTTCAAAGGCAAGTGATTTCCTCTGAAAGGACAGCATTTAGAAAGTGAAGCAACACTCCATTCACTTCGCACAGTGAATTGAAGTGTTGGAACAGACAGCTTCTCTTTCATAGAAACGCATTCGAGTTTCCTGTGAATGCTTGTAAGTAGCTTAAGGCACTTTCAAAGGAAAGTGATTTTCTCTGAAAGGACAGAATTTAGAAAGTGAAGCAACACTCCATTCAGTTTGCACAGTGAATTGAAGTGTTGTAATATACTGCTTCTCTTTCAGAGAAACGGATGTGAGTTTTTTGTGAATGCTTGTAAGTAGCTTAAGGCACTTTCAAAGGAAAGTGATTTTCTCTGAAACTACAGCATTTAGAAAGTGAAGGAACACTCCATTCACTCTGCACAGTGAATTGAAGTGTTGGAACAGACTGCTTCTCTTTCAGATAAATGCATGTGAGTTTCTTGTGAATGCTTGTAAGTAGCTTAAGGCACTTTCAAAGGAAAGTGATTTTCTCTGAAAGGACAGAATTTAGAAAGTGAAGCAACACTCCATTCAGTTTGCACAGTGAATTGAAGTGTTGTAATAGACTGCTTCTCTTTCAGAGAAACGGATGTGAGTTTTTTGTGAATGCTTGTAAGTAGCTTAAGGCACTTTCAAAGAAAGTGATTTTCTCTGAAAGGACAGCATTTAGAAAATGAAGCAACACTCCATTCACTGCGCACAGCTAATTGAAATGTTGGAACAGACTGCTTCTCTTACATAGAAACGCATGTGAATTTCTGTTGAATGCTTGTAAGAAGCTTAAGGCACTTTCAAAGGAAGTGATTTTCTCTGAAAGTACAGCATTTAGAAAGTGAAGCAATACTCCATTCACTTCACACAGTGATTGAATTGTTGGAACAGACTGCTTCTCTTTCAGAGAAATGGATGTGAGTTTTTTGTGAATGCTTGTAAGTAGCTTAAGGCACTTTCAAAGGAAAGTGATTTTCTCTGAAACTACAGCATTTACAATGTGAAGGAACACTCCACTCACTTCGCACAGTGAATTGAAGTGTTGGAACAGACTGCTTCTGTTTTAGAGAAACGGATGTGAGTTTTTTGTGAATGCTTGTAAGTAGCTTAAGGCTCTTTCCAAGGAAAGTGATTTTCTCTGAAAGGACAGCATTTAGAAAGTGAAGCAACACTCCATTCACTTCGCACAGTGAATTGAGGTGTTGGAACAGACAGCTTCTCTTTCATAGAAACGCATTTGAGTTTCCTGTGAATGCTTGTACGTAGCTTAAGGAACTTTCAAAGGAAAGTGATTTTTCTCTGAAACTACAGCATTTAGAAAGTGAAGCAGCACTCCATTCTCTTCACACAGTGAATTGAAGTGTTGGAACAGACAGCTTCTCTTTCAGAGAAATGCATGTGAGTATCTTGTGAATGATTGAACGTAGCTTAAGGAACTTTCAAAATAAAGTGATTTTCTCTGAAAGGACAGCATTTAGAAAGTGAAGCAACACTCCATTCACTTCGCACAGTGAATTGAAGTGTTGGAACAGACAGCTTCTCTTTCAGAGAAATGCATGTGAGTTTCTTGTGAATGCTTGTAAGTAGCCTAAGGCACTTTCAAAGGAAAGTGATTTTCTCTGAAAGGACAGCATTTAGAAAGTGAAGCAACACTCCATTCACTTCGCACAGTGAATTGAAGTGTTGGAACAGACAGCTTTTCTTTCATAGAAACGCAATTGAGTTTCCTGTGAATGCTTGTAAGTAGCTTAAGGCACTTTCAAAGGAAAGTGATTTTCTCTGAAAGGACAGCATTTAGAAAGTGAAGCAACACTCCATTCAGTTTGCACAGTGAATTGAAGTGTTGGAACAGACAGCTTCTCTTTCAGAGAAATGCATGTGAGTTTCCTGTGAATGCTTGTAAGTAGCCTTAGGCACTTTCAAAGGAAAGTGATTTTCTCAAAGGACAGCATTTAGAAAGTGAAGCAACACTCCATTCAGTTCGCACAGTGAATTGAAGTGTTGTAATAGACTGCTTCACTTTCAGAGAAACGGATAGGAGTTTCTTGTGAATGCTTGTAAGTAGGTTAAGGCACTTTCAAAGGAAAGTGATTTTCTCTGAAAAGACAGCATTTAGAAAGAGAAGCAACACTCCATTAGTTCGGACAGTGAATTGAAGTGTTGTAATAGACTGCTTCTCTTTCAGAGAAACGGATGTGAGTTTCTTGTGAATGCTTGTAAGTAGCTTAAGGCACTTTCAAAGGAAAGTGATTTTCTCTGAAAGGACAGCATTTAGAAAGTGAAGCAACACTCCATTCACTTCGCACAGTGAATTGAAGTGTTGTAATAGACTTCTATTACTCTTCAGACTTCTTAATCTCTTTCAGACTTCTATTTCTCTTTCAGAGAAACGGATGTGAGTTTTTTGTGAATGCTTGTAAGTTGCTTAAGGCACTTTCAAAGGCAAGTGATTTTCTCTGAAAGGACAGCATTTAGAAACTGAAGCAACACTCCATTCACTTCGCACAGTGAATTGAAGTGTTGGAACAGACTGCTTCTCTTTCAGAGAAATGGATGTGAGTTTTTTGTGAATGCTTGTAAGTAGCTTAAGGCACTTTCAAAGGAAAGTGATTTTCTCTGAAACTACAGCATTTAGAATGTGAAGGAACACTCCACTCACTTCGCACAGTGAATTGAAGTGTTGGAACAGACTTCTTCTGTTTTAGAGAAACGGATGTGAGTTTTTTGTGAATGCTTGTAAGTAGCTTAAGGCTCTTTCCAAGGAAAGTGATTTTCTCTGAAAGGACAGCATTTAGAAAGTGAAGGAACACTCCATTCACTTCGCACAGTGAATTGAAGTGTTGGAACAGACAGCTTCTCTTTCATAGAAATGCATTTGAGTTTCCTGTGAATGCTTGTACGTAGCTTAAGGAACTTTCAAAGGAAAGTGATTTTTCTCTGAAACGACAGCATTTAGAAAGTGAAGCAGCACTCCATTCTCTTCACACAGTGAATTGAAGTGTTGGAACAGACAGCTTCTCTTTCAGAGAAATGCATGTGAGTATCTTGTGAATGATTGAAAGTAGCTTAAGGAACTTTCAAAATAAAGTGATTTTTTCTGAAAGGACAGCATTTAGAAAGTGAAGCAACACTCCATTCACTTCGCACAGTGAATTGTAGTGTTGTAATAGACTTCTATTACTCTTCAGACTTCTATTTCTCTTTCAGACTTCTATTTCTCTTTCAGAGAAACGGATGTGAGTTTTTTGTGAATGCTTGTAAGTAACTTAAGACACTTTCAAAGGCAAGTGATTTTCTCTGAAAGGACAGCATTTAGAAATTGAAGCAACACTCCATTCACTTCGCACAGTGAATTGAAGTGTTGGAAAAGACTGCTTCTCTTTCAGAGTAACGCATGTGAATTTCTGTTGAATGCTTGTAAGTAGCTTAAGGCACTTTCAAAGGAAGTGATTTTCTCTGAAAGGACAGCATTTAGAAAGTGAAGCAACACTCCATTCCCTTCGCACAGTGAATTGAAGTGTTGGAACAGACAGCTTCTCTTTCATAGAAACGCATTTGAGTTTCTTGTGAATGCTTGTAAGTAGCTTAAGGAACATTCAAAGGAGAGTGACTTTCTCTGAAACTACAGCATTTAGAAAGTGAAGCAACACTCCATTCACTTCGCACAGTGAATTGAAGTGTTGGAACAGACAGCTTCTCTTTCAGAGAAATGCATGTGAGTTTCTTGTGAATGCTTGTAAGTAGCCTAAGGAACTTTCAAAGGAAAGTGATTTTCTCTGAAAGGACAGCATTTATTTAGAAAGTGAAGCAACACTCCATTCACTTCGCACAGTGAATTGAAGTGTTGGAACAGACAGCTTCTCTTTCATAGAAACGCAATTGAGTTTCCTGTGAATGCTTGTAAGTAGCTTAAGGCACTTTCAAAGGAAAGTGATTTTCTCTGAAAGGACAGCATTTAGAAAGTGAAGCAACACTCCATTCAGTTTGCACAGTGAATTGAAGTGTTGGAACAGACAGCTTCTCTTTCAGAGAAATGCATGTGAGTTTCCTGTGAATGCTTGTAAGTAGCCTAAGGCACTTTCAAAGGAAAGTGATTTTCTCTGAAAGGACAGCATTTAGAAAGTGAAGCAACACTCCATTCACTTCGCACAGTGAATTGAAGTGTTGTTACAGACTGCTTCTGTTTTAGAGAAACGGTTGTGAGTTTTTTGTTAATGCTTGTAAGTAGCTTAGGGCACTTTCAAAGGAAAGTGATTTTCTCTGAAAGGACAGCATTTAGAAAGTGAAGCAACACTCCATTCACTTCGATCCGTGAATTGAATTTTTGGAACAGGCAGCTTTTCTTTCATAGGAACGCATTTGAGTTTCCTGTGAATGCTTGTAAGTAGCTTAAGGAACTTTCAAAGGAAAGTGATTTTCTCTGAAACTACAGCATTTAGAAAGTGAAGGAACACTCCATTCACTCTGCACAGTGAATTGAAGTGTTGGAACAGACTGCTACTCTTTCAGAGAAATGCATGTGAGTTTCTTGTGAGTGCTTGTGAGTCGCTTAAGGCACTTTCAAAGGAAAGTGATTTTCTCTGAAACTACAGCATTTAGAATGTGAAGGAACACTCCATTCACTTCGCACAGTGAATTGAAGTGTTGTAATAGACTTCTATTACTCTTCAGACTTCTATTTCTCTTTCAGACTTCTATTTCTCTTTCAGAGAAACGGATGTGAGTTTCCTGTGAATGCTTGTAAGTAGCTTAAGGCACTTTCAAAGGCAAGTGATTTTCTCTGAAAGGACAGCATTTAGAAATTGAAGCAACACTTCATTCACTTCGCACAGTGAATTGAAGTGTTGAACAGACAGCTTCTCTTTCAGAGAAATGCATGTGAGTTTCTTGTGAATGCTTGTAAGTAGCCTAAGGCACTTTCAAAGGAAAGTGATTTTCTCTGAAAGGACAGCATTTAGAAAGTGAAGCAACACTCCATTCACTGCGCACAGCTAATTGAAATGTTGGAACAGACTGCTTCTCTTACATAGAAACGCATGTGAATTTCTGTTGAATGCTTGTAAGTAGCTGAAGGCACTTTCAAAGGAAGTGATTTTCTCTGAAAGTACAGCTTTTAGAAAGTGAAGCAATACTCCATTCACTTCGCACAGTGAATTGAAGTGTTGGAACAGACTGCTTCTCTTTCAGAGAAATGGATGTGAGTTTTTTGTGAATGCTTGTAAGTAGCTTAAGGCACTTTCAAAGGAAAGTGATTTTCTCTGAAAGGACAGCATTTAGAAAGTGAAGCAACACTCCAATCACTTCGCACAGTGAATTGAAGTGTTGGAACAGACAGCTTCTCTTTCATAGAAACGCAATTGAGTTTCCTGTGAATGCTTGTAAGTAGATTAAGGCACTTTCAAAGGAAAGTGATTTTCTCTGAAAGGACAGCATTTAGAAAGTGAAGCAACACTCCATTCAGTTTGCACAGTGAATTGAAGTGTTGGAACAGACAGCTTCTCTTTCAGAGAAATGCATGTGAGTTTCCAGTGAATGCTTGTAAGTAGCCTTAGGCACTTTCAAAGGAAAGTGATTTTCTCTGAAAGGACAGCATTTAGAAAGTGAAGCAACACTCCATTCACTTCGCACAGTGAATTGAAGTGTTGGAACAGACAGCTTCTCTTTCATAGAAACGCATTTGAGTTTCCTGTGAATGCTTGTAAGTAGCTTAAGGAACATTCAAAGGAAAGTGATTTTCTCTGAAACTGCAACATTTAAAAAGTAATGGAACACTCCATTCATTTCGCACAGTGAATTGAAATGTTGGAACAGACAGCTTCTCTTTCAGAGAAATGCATGTGAGTTTCTTGTGAATGCTTGTAAGTAGCCTAAGGCACTTTCAAAGGCAAGTGATTTTCTCTGAAAGGACAGCATTTAGAAAGTGAAGCAACACTCCATTCACTTCGCACAGTGAATTGAAGTGTTGTTACAGACTGCTTCTGTTTTAGAGAAATGGATGTGAGTTTTTTGTTAATGCTTGTAAGTAGCTTAAGGCACTTTCAAAGGAAAGTGATTTTCTCTGAAAGGACAGCATTTAGAAAGTGAAGCAACACTCCATTCACTTCACACAGTGAATTGAAGTGTTGGAACAGACAGCTTCTCTTTCATAGAAACGCATTTGAGTTTCCTGTGAATGCTTGTAAGTAGCTTAAGGAACATTCAAAGGAAAGTGATTTTCTCTGAAACTGCAACATTTAAAAAGTAATGGAACACTCCATTCACTTCGCACAGTGAATTGAAGTGTTGTAGTAGACTGCTTCTCATTCAGAGAAACGGATGTGAGTTTTTTGTGAATGCTTGTAAGTAGCTTAAGGCACTTTCAAAGGCAATGATTTTCTCTGAAAGGACAGCATTTAGAAAGTGAAGCAACACTCCATTCACTTCGCACAGTGAATTGAAGTGTTGGAACAGACAGGTTCTCTTTCATAGAAATGCATTCGAGTTTCCTGTGAATGCTTGTAAGTAGCTTAAGGCACTTTCAAAGGAAAGTGATTTTCTCTGAAAGGACAGAATTTAGAAAGTGAAGCAACACTCCATTCAGTTTGCACAGTGAATTGAAGTGTTGTAATAGACTGCTTCTCTTTCAGAGAAACGGATGTGAGTTTTTTGTGAATGCTTGTAAGTAGCTTAAGGCACTTTCAAAGAAAGTGATTTTCTCTGAAAGGACAGCATTTAGAAAATGAAGCAACACTCCATTCACTGCGCACAGCTAATTGAAATGTTGGAACAGACTGCTTCTCTTACATAGAAACGCATGTGAATTTCTGTTGAATGCTTGTAAGAAGCTTAAGGCACTTTCAAAGGAAGTGATTTTCTCTGAAAGTACAGCATTTAGAAAGTGAAGCAATACTCCATTCACTTCACACAGTGATTGAAGTGTTGGAACAGACTGCTTCTCTTTCAGAGAAATGGATGTGAGTTTTTTGTGAATGCTTGTAAGTAGCTTAAGGCACTTTCAAAGGAAAGTGATTTTCTCTGAAACTACAGCATTTACAATGTGAAGGAACACTCCACTCACTTCGCACAGTGAATTGAAGTGTTGGAACAGACTGCTTCTGTTTTAGAGAAACGCATGTGAGTTTTTTGTGAATGCTTGTAAGTAGCTTAAGGCTCTTTCCAAGGAAAGTGATTTTCTCTGAAAGGACAGCATTTAGAAAGTGAAGCAACACTCCATTCACTTCGCACAGTGAATTGAGGTGCTGGAACAGACAGCTTCTCTTTCATAGAAACGCATTTGAGTTTCCTGTGAATGCTTGTACGTAGCTTAAGGAACTTTCAAAGGAAAGTGATTTTTCTCTGAAACTACAGCATTTAGAAAGTGAAGCAGCACTCCATTCTCTTCACACAGTGAATTGAAGTGTTGGAACAGACAGCTTCTCTTTCAGAGAAATGCATGTGAGTATCTTGTGAATGATTGAACGTAGCTTAAGGAACTTTCAAAATAAAGTGATTTTCTCTGAAAGGACAGCATTTAGAAAGTGAAGCAACACTCCATTCACTTCGCACAGTGAATTGAAGTGTTGGAACAGACAGCTTCTCTTTCAGAGAAATGCATGTGAGTTTCTTGTGAATGCTTGTAAGTAGCCTAAGGCACTTTCAAAGGAAAGTGATTTTCTCTGAAAGGACAGCATTTAGAAAGTGAAGCAACACTCCATTCACTTCGCACAGTGAATTGAAGTGTTGGAACAGACAGCTTTTCTTTCATAGAAACGCAATTGAGTTTCCTGTGAATGCTTGTAAGTAGCTTAAGGCACTTTCAAAGGAAAGTGATTTTCTCTGAAAGGACAGCATTTAGAAAGTGAAGCAACACTCCATTCAGTTTGCACAGTGAATTGAAGTGTTGGAACAGACAGCTTCTCTTTCAGAGAAATGCATGTGAGTTTCCTGTGAATGCTTGTAAGTAGCCTTAGGCACTTTCAAAGGAAAGTGATTTTCTCAAAGGACAGCATTTAGAAAGTGAAGCAACACTCCATTCAGTTCGCACAGTGAATTGAAGTGTTGTAATAGACTGCTTCTCTTTCAGAGAAACGGATGGGAGTTTCTTGTGAATGCTTGTAAGTAGCTTAAGGCACTTTCAAAGGAAAGTGATTTTCTCTGAAAAGACAGCATTTAGAAAGAGAAGCAACACTCCATTAGTTCGGACAGTGAATTGAAGTGTTGTAATAGACTGCTTCTCTTTCAGAGAAACGGATGTGAGTTTCTTGTGAATGCTTGTAAGTAGCTTAAGGCACTTTCAAAGGAAAGTGATTTTCTATGAAAGGACAGCATTTAGAAAGTGAAGCAACACTCCATTCACTTCGCACAGTGAATTGAAGTGTTGTAATAGACTTCTATTACTCTTCAGACTTCTTAATCTCTTTCAGACTTCTATTTCTCTTTCAGAGAAACAGATGTGAGTTTTTTGTGAATGCTTGTAAGTTGCTTAAGGCACTTTCAAAGGCAAGTGATTTTCTCTGAAAGGACAGCATTTAGAAACTGAAGCAACACTCCATTCACTTCGCACAGTGAATTGAAGTGTTGGAACAGACTGCTTCTCTTTCAGAGAAATGGATGTGAGTTTTTTGTGAATGCTTGTAAGTAGCTTAAGGCACTTTCAAAGGAAAGTGATTTTCTCTGAAACTACAGCATTTAGAATGTGAAGGAACACTCCACTCACTTCGCACAGTGAATTGAAGTGTTGGAACAGACTTCTTCTGTTTTAGAGAAACGGATGTGAGTTTTTTGTGAATGCTTGTAAGTAGCTTAAGGCTCTTTCCAAGGAAAGTGATTTTCTCTGAAAGGACAGCATTTAGAAAGTGAAGCAACACTCCATTCACTTCGCACAGTGAATTGAAGTGTTGGAACAGACAGCTTCTCTTTCATAGAAATGCATTTGAGTTTCCTGTGAATGCTTGTACGTAGCTTAAGGAACATTCAAAGGAAAGTGATTTTCTCTGAAACTGCAACATTTAAAAAGTAATGGAACACTCCATTCACTTCGCACAGTGAATTGAAGTGTTGGAACAGACTGCTTCTCTTTCATAGAAACGCATTTGAGTTTCCTGTGAATGCTTGCAAGTAGCTTAAGGAACTTTCAAAGGAAAGTGATTTTCTCTGAAACTACAACATTTAGAAAGTGAAGCAACACTCCATTCACTTCGCACAGTGAATTGAAGTGTTGTAATAGACTGCTTCTCTTTCAGAGAAACGGATGTGAGTTTTTTGTGAATGCTTCTAAGTAGCTTAAGGCACTTTCAAAGGAAAGTGATTTTCTCTGAAAGGACAGCATTTAGAAAGTGAAGCAACACTCCATTCACTCCGCACAGCTAATTGAAGTGTTGGAAAAGCCTCCTACTCTTACATAGAAACGCATGTAAATTTCTGTTGAATGCTTGTAAGTAGCTGAAGGAACTTTCAAAGGAAGTGATTTTCTCTGAAAGTACAGCATTTAGAAAGTGAAGCAATACTCCATTCACTTCGCACAGTGAATTGAAGTGTTGGAACAGACTGCTTCATTTTCAAAGTAACTCATGAGAATTTCTGTTGAATGCTTGTAAGTATCTTAAGGCACTTTCAAAGGAAGTGATTTTCTCTGAAAGGACAGCATTTAGAAAGTGAAGCAACACTCCATTCCCTTCGCACAGTGAATTGAAGTGTTGGAACAGACAGCTTCTCTTTCATAGAAACGCATTTGAGTTTCCTGTGAATGCTTGTAAGTAGCTTAAGGAACATTCAAAGGAAAGTGATTTTCTCTGAAACTACAGCATTTAGAAAGTGAAGCAAAACTCCATTCACTTCGCACAGTGAATTGAAGTGTTGGAACAGACAGCTTTTCTTTCATAGAAACACATTTGAGTTTCCTGTGAAGGCTTGTAAGTAGCCTTAGGCACTTTCAAAGGAAAGTGATTTTCTCTGAAAGGACAGCATTTAGAAAGTGAAGCAACACTCCATTCACTTCGCACAGTGAATTGAATTGTTGTTACAGACTGCTTCTGTTTTAGAGAAACGGTTGTGAGTTTTTTGTTAATGCTTGTAAGTAGCTTAAGGCACTTTCAAAGGAAAGTGATTTTCTCTGAAAGGACAGCATTTAGAAAGTGAAGCAACACTCCAATCACTTCGCACTGTGAATTGAAGTGTTGGAACAGACAGCTTCTCTTTCATAGAAACGCATTTGAGTTTTCTGTGAATGCTTGTAAGTAGCTTAAGGCACTTTCAAAGGAAAGTGATTTTCTCTGAAACTACAGCATTTAGAATGTGAAGGAACACTCCATTCATTTCGCACAGTGAATTGAAATGTTGGAACAGACAGCTTCTCTTTCAGAGAAATGCATGTGAGTTTCTTGTGAATGCTTGTAAGTAGCCTAAGGCACTTTCAAAGGCAAGTGATTTTCTCTGAAAGGACAGCATTTAGAAAGTGAAGCAACACTCCATTCACTTCGCACAGTGAATTGAAGTGTTGTTACAGACTGCTTCTGTTTTAGAGAAACGGATGTGAGTTTTTTGTGAATGCTTGAAAGTTGCTTAAGGCACTTTCAAAGGAAAGTGATTTTCTCTGAAAGGACAGCATTTAGAAAGTGAAGCAACACTCCATTCACTTCGCACAGCTAATTGAAGTGTTGGAACAGACTTCTTCTCTTACATAGAAAGGCATGTGAATTTGTGTTGAATGCTTGTAAGTAGCTCAAGGCACTTTCAAAGGAAGTGATTTTCTCTGAAAGTACAGCATTTAGAAAGTGAAGAAATAGTCCATTCACTTCGCACAGTGAATTGAAGTGTTGGAACAGACTGCTTCTCTTTCAGAGAAATGGATGTGAGTTTTTTGTGAATGCTTGTAAGTAGCTTAAGGCACTTTCAAAGGAAAGTTATATTCTCTGAAAGGACAGCATTTAGAAAGTGAAGCAACACTCCATTCACTTCGCACAGTGAATTGAAGTATTGGAACAGACTACTTCTCTTTCAGAGAAACGCATGTGAATTTCTGTTGAATGCTTGTAAGTAGCTTAAGGCACTTTCAAAGGAAAGTGATTTTCTCTGAAAGGACAGCCTTTATAAAGTGAAGCAACACTCCATTCACTTCGCACAGTGAATTGAAGTGTTGGAACAGACAGCTTCTCTTTCAGAGAAATGCATGTGAGTTTCTTGTCAATGCTTGTAAGTAGCCTAAGGCACTTTCAAAGGAAAGTGATTTTCTCTGAAAGGACAGCATTTAGAAAGTGAAGCAACACTCGATTCACATCGCATAGTGAATTGAAGTGTTGGAACAGACTGCTTCTCTTTCAGAGAAATGGATGTGAGTTTTTTGTGAAAGCTTGTAAGTAGCTTAAGGCACTTTCAAAGAAAAGTGATTTTCTCTGAAAGGACAGCATTTAGAAAGTGAAGCAACACTCCATTCACTTCGCACAGCTAATTGAAGTGTTGGAACAGACTGCTTCTCTTGCATAGAAACGCATGTGAATTTCTGTTGAATGCTTGTAAGTAGCTGAAGGCACTTTCAAAGGAAGGGATTTTCTCTGAAAGTACAGCATTTAGAAAGTGAAGCAATACTCCATTCACTTCGCACAGTGGATTGAAGTGTTGGAACAGACTGCTTCTCTTTCAGAGAAATGCATGTGAGTTTTTTGTGAATGCTTGTAAGTAGCTTAAGGCACTTTCAAAGAAAAGTGATTTTCTCTGAAACTACAGCATTTAGAATTTGAAGGAACACTCCATTCACTTCGCACAGTGAATTGAAGTGTTGGAACAGACTGCTTCTCTTTCAGAGAAATGCATGTGAGTTTCTTATGAATTCTTATAAGTAGCTTAAGGCACTTTCAAAGGAAGTGATTTTCTCTGAAACTACAGCATTTAGAAAGTGAAGCAACACTCCATTCACTTCGCACAGTGAATTGAAGTGTTGGAACAGACAGCTTCTCTTTCAGAGAAATGCATGTGAGTTTCTTGTGAATGCTTGTAAGTAGCCTAAGGCACTTTCAAAGGAAAGTGATTTTCTCTGAAAGGACAGCATTTAGAAAGTGAAGCAACACTCCATTCACTTCGCACAGTGAATTGAAGTGTTGTTACAGACTGCTTCTGTTTTAGAGAAATGGATGTGAGTTTTTTGTGAATGCTTGTAAGTAGCTTAAGGCACTTTCAAAGGAAAGTTATATTCTCTGAAAGGACAGCATTTAGAAAGTGAAGCAATACTCCATTCACTTCGCACAGTGAATTGAAGTATTGAAACAGACTACTTCACTTTCAGAGAAACGCATGTGAATTTCTGTTGAATGCTTGTAAGTAGCTTAAGGCACTTTCAAAGGAAAGTGATTTTCTCTGAAACTACAGCATTTAGAATGTGAAGGAACACTCCATTCACTTCGCACAGTGAATTGAAGTGTTGTAATAGACTTCTATTACTCTTCAGACTTCTATTTCTCTTTCAGACTTCTATTTCTCTTTCAGAGAAACGGATGTGAGTTTTTTGTGAATGCTTGTAAGTAGCTTAAGGCACTTTCAAAGGCAAGTGATTTTTCTCTGAAAGGACAGCATTTAGAAATTGAAGCAACACTCTATTCACTTCGCACAGTGAATTGAAGTGTTGGAACAGACTGCTTCATTTTCAGAGTAACGCGTGAGAATTTCTGTTGAATGCTTGTAAGTATCTTAAGGCACTTTCAAAGGAAGTGATTTTCTCTGAAAGGACAGCATTTAGAAAGTGAAGCAACACTCCATTCCCTTCGCACAGTGAATTGAAGTGTTGGAACAGACAGCTTCTCTTTCATAGAAACGCATTTGAGTTTCCTGTGAATGCTTGTAAGTAGCTTAAGGAACATTCAAAGGAAAGTGATTTTCTCTGAAACTACAGCATTTAGAAAGTGAAGCAACACTCCATTCACTTCGCACAGTGAATTGAAGTGTTGGAACAGACAGCTTCTCTTACAGAGAAATGCATGTGAGTTTCTTGTGAATGCTTGTAAGTAGCCTAAGGCACTTTCAAAGGAAAGTGATTTTCTCTGAAAGGACAGCATTTAGAAAGTGAAGCAACACTCCATTCACTTCGCACAGTGAATTGAAGTGTTGGAACGGACAGCTTTTCTTTCATAGAAACACAATTGAGTTTCCTGTGAATGCTTGTAAGTAGCCTTAGGCACTTTCAAAGGAAAGTGATTTTCTCTAAGGACAGCATTTAGAAAGTGAAGCAACACTCCATTCACTTCGCACAGTGAATTGAATTGTTGTTACAGACTGCTTCTGTTTTAGAGAAACGGTTGTGAGTTTTTTGTTAATGCTTGTAAGTAGCTTAAGGCACTTTCAAAGGAAAGTGATTTTCTCTGAAAGGACAGCATTTAGAAAGTGAAGCAACACTCCAATCACTTCGCACTGTGAATTGAAGTGTTGGAACAGACAGCTTCTCTTTCATAGAAACGCATTTGAGTTTTCTGTGAATGCTTGTAAGTAGCTTAAGGCACTTTCAAAGGAAAGTGATTTTCTCTGAAACTACAGCATTTAGAATGTGAAGGAACACTCCATTCATTTCGCACAGTGAATTGAAATGTTGGAACAGACAGCTTCTCTTTCAGAGAAATGCATGTGAGTTTCTTGTGAATGCTTGTAAGTAGCCTAAGGCACTTTCAAAGGAAAGTGATTTTCTCTGAAAGGACAGCATTTAGAAAGTGAAGCAACACTCCACTCACTTCGCACAGTGAATTGAAGTGTTGTTACAGACTGCTTCTGTTTTAGAGAAACGGATGTGAGTTTTTTGTGAATGCTTGTAAGTTGCTTAAGGCACTTTCAAAGGAAAGTGATTTTCTCTGAAAGGACAGCATTTAGAAAGTGAAGCAACACTCCATTCACTTCGCACAGCTAATTGAAGTGTTGGAACAGATTCCTTCTCTTACATAGAAAGGCATGTGAATTTGTGTTGAATGCTTGTAAGTAGCTGAAGGCACTTTCAAAGGAAGTGATTTTCTCTGAAAGTACAGCATTTAGAAAGTGAAGAAATAGTCCATTCACTTAGCACAGTGAATTGAAGTGTTGGAACAGACTGCTTCTCTTTCAGAGAAATGGATGTGAGTTTTTTGTGAATGCTTGTAAGTAGCTTAAGGCACTTTCAAAGGAAAGTTATATTCTCTGAAAGGACAGCATTTAGAAAGTGAAGCAACACTCCATTCACTTCGCACAGTGAATTGAAGTGTTGGAACAGACAGCTTCTCTTTCATAGAACCGCATTTGAGTTTCCTGTGAATGCTTGTAAGTAGCTTAAGGAACTTTCAAAGGAAAGTGATTTTCTCTGAAACTACAACATTTAAAAAGTGAAGGAACACTCCATTCACTTCGCACAGTGAATTGAAGTGTTGTAATAGACTGCTTCTCATTCAGAGAAACGGATGTGAGTTTTTTGTGAATGCTTGTAAGTATCTTAAGGCAATTTCAAGGGAAAGTGATTTTCTCTGAAAGGACAGCATTTAGAATTTGAAGGAACACTCCATTCACTTCGCACAGTGAATTGAAGTGTTGGAACAGACTGCTTCTCTTTCAGAGAAATGCATGTGAGTTTCTTGTGAATTCCTATAAGTAGCTTAAGGCACTTTCAAAGGAAGTGATTTTCTCTGAAAGGACCGCATTTAGAAAGTGAAGCAACACTCCATTCCCTTCGCACAGTGAATTGAAGTGTTGGAACAGACTGCTTCTCTTTCAGAGAAATGCATGTGAGTTTCTTGTGAATGCTTGTAAGTAGCTTAAGGCACTTTCAAAGGAAAGTGATTTTCTCTGAAAGGACAGCATTTAGAAAGTGAAGCAACACTCCATTCACTTCGCACAGTGAATTGAAGTGTTGGAACAGACAGCTTCTCTTTCATAGAACCGCATTTGAGTTTCCTGTGAATGCTTGTAAGTACCTTAAGGAACATTCAAAGGAAAGTGATTTTCTCTGAAACTACAGCATTTAGAAAGTGAAGCAACACTCCATTCACTTCGCACAGTGAATTGAAGTGTTAGAACAGACAGCTTTTCTTTCAGAGAAATGCATGTGAGTTTCTTGTGAATGCTTGTAAGTAGCCTAAGTCACTTTCAAAGGAAAGTGATTTTCTCTGAAAGGACAGCATTTAGAAAGTGAAGCAACACTCCATTCACTTCGCACAGTGAATTGAAGTGTTGTTACAGACTGCTTCTGTTTTAGAGAAACGGTTGTGAGTTTTACGTTAATGCTTGTAAGTAGCTTAAGGCACTTTCAAAGGAAAGTGATTTTCTCTGAAAGGACAGCATTTAGAAAGTGAAGCAACACTCCATTCACTTCGCACAGTGATTTGAAGTGTTGGAACAGACAGCTTCTCTTTCATAGAAACGCATTTGTGTTTCCTGTGAATGCTTGTAAGGAGCTTAAGGAACTTTCAAAGGAAAATGATTTTCTCTGAAACTACAGCATTTAGAAAGTGAAGGAACACTCCATTCACTCTGCACAGTGAATTGAAGTGTTGGAACAGACTGCTTCTCTTTCATAGAAATGCATTTGAGTTTCCTGTGAATGCTTGTAAGTAGCTTAAGGAACTTTCAAAGGAAAGTGATTTTCTCTGAAACTACAACATTTAGAAAGTGAAGCAACACTCCATTCACTTCGCACAGTGAATTGAAGTGTTGTAATAGACTGCTTCTCTTTCAGAGAAACGGATGTGAGTTTTTTGTGAATGCTTGTAAGTAGCTTAAGGCACTTTCAAAGAAAAGTGATTTTCTCTGAAAGGACAGCATTTAGAAAGTGAAGCAACACTCCATTCACTCCGCACAGCTAATTGAAGTGTTGGAAAAGCCTCCTTCTCTTACATAGAAACGCATGTAAATTTCTGTTGAATGCTTGTAAGTAGCTGAAGGCACTTTCAAAAGAAGTGATTTTCTCTGAAAGTACAGCATTTAGAAAGTGAAGCAATACTCCATTCACTTCGCACAGTGAATTGAAGTGTTGGAACAGACTGCTTCTCTTTCAGAGAAATGGATGTGAGTTTTTTGTGAATGCTTGTAAGTAGCTTAAGGCACTTTCAAAGGAAAGTTATATTCTCTGAAAGGACAGCATTTAGAAAGTGAAGCAACACTCCATTCACTTCGCACAGTGAATTGAAGTATTGAAACAGACTACTTCACTTTCAGAGAAACGCATGTGAATTTCTGTTGAATGCTTGTAAGTAGCTTAAGGCACTTTCAAAGGAAAGTGATTTTCTCTGAAACTACAGCATTTAGAATGTGAAGGAACACTCCATTCACTTCGCACAGTGAATTGAAGTGTTGTAATAGACTTCTATTACTCTTCAGACTTCTATTTCTCTTTCAGACTTCTATTTCTCTTTCAGAGAAACGGATGTGAGTTTTTTGTGAATGCTTGTAAGTAGCTTAAGGCACTTTCAAAGGAAGTGATTTTCTCTGAAAGGACAGCATTTAGAAAGTGAAGCAACACTCCATTCCCTTCGCACAGTGAATTGAAGTGTTGGAACAGACAGCTTCTCTTTCATAGAAACGCATTTGAGTTTCCTGTGAATGCTTGTAAGTAGCTTAAGGAACATTCAAAGGAAAGTGATTTTCTCTGAAACTACAGCATTTAGAAAGTGAAGCAACACTCCATTCACTTCGCACAGTGAATTGAAGTGTTGGAACAGACAGCTTCTCTTTCAGAGAAATGCATGTGAGTTTCTTGTGAATGCTTGTAAGTAGCCTAAGGCACTTTCAAAGGAAAGTGATTTTCTCTGAAAGGACAGCATTTAGAAAGTGAAGCAACACTCCATTCACTTCGCACAGTGAATTGAAGTGTTGGAACAGACAGCTTTTCTTTCATAGAAACACAATTGAGTTTCCTGTGAATGCTTGTAAGTAGCCTTAGGCACTTTGAAAGGAAAGTGATTTTCTCTGAAAGGACAGCATTTAGAAAGTGAAGCAACACTCCATTCACTTCGCACAGTGAATTGAATTGTTGTTACAGACTGCTTCTGTTTTAGAGAAACGGTTGTGAGTTTTTTGTTAATGCTTGTAAGTAGCTTAAGGCACTTTCAAAGGAAAGTGATTTTCTCTGAAAGGACAGCATTTAGAAAGTGAAGCAACACTCCATTCACTTCGCACTGTGAATTGAAGTGTTGGAACAGACAGCTTCTCTTTCATAGAAACGCATTTGAGTTTTCTGTGAATGCTTGTAAGTAGCTTAAGGCACTTTCAAAGGAAAGTGATTTTCTCTGAAACTACAGAATTTAGAATGTGAAGGAACACTCCATTCATTTCGCACAGTGAATTGAAATGTTGGAACAGACAGCTTCTCTTTCAGAGAAATGCATGTGAGTTTCTTGTGAATGCTTGTAAGTAGCCTAAGGCACTTTCAAAGGCAAGTGATTTTCTCTGAAAGGACAGCATTTAGAAAGTGAAGCAACACTCCATTCACTTCGCACAGTGAATTGAAGTGTTGTTACAGACTGCTTCTGTTTTAGAGAAACGGATGTGAGTTTTTTGTGAATGCTTGTAAGTTGCTTAAGGCACTTTCAAAGGAAAGTGATTTTCTCTGAAAGGACAGCATTTAGAAAGTGAAGCAACACTCCATTCACTTCGCACAGCTAATTGAAGTGTTGGAACAGACTCCTTCTCTTACATAGAAAGGCATGTGAATTTGTGTTGAATGCTTGTAAGTAGCTGAAGGCACTTTCAAAGGAAGTGATTTTCTCTGAAAGTACAGCATTTAGAAAGTGAAGAAATAGTCCATTCACTTCGCACAGTGAATTGAAGTGTTGGAACAGACTGCTTCTCTTTCAGAGAAATGGATGTGAGTTTTTTGTGAATGCTTGTAAGTAGCTTAAGGCACTTTCAAAGGAAAGTTATATTCTCTGAAAGGACAGCATTTAGAAAGTGAAGCAACACTCCATTCACTTCGCACAGTGAATTGAAGTATTGGAACAGACTACTTCTCTTTCAGAGAAACGCATGTGAATTTCTGTTGAATGCTTGTAAGTAGCTTAAGGCACTTTCAAAGGAAAGTGATTTTCTCTGAAAGGACAGCCTTTATAAAGTGAAGCAACACTCCATTCACTTCGCACAGTGAATTGAAGTGTTGGAACAGACAGCTTCTCTTTCAGAGAAATGCATGTGAGTTTCTTGTCAATGCTTGTCAGTAGTTTAAGGCACTTTCAAAGGAAAGTGATTTTCTCTGAAAGGACAGCATTTAGAAAGTGAAGCAACACTCGATTCACATCGCATAGTGAATTGAAGTGTTGGAACAGACTGCTTCTCTTTCAGAGAAATGGATGTGAGTTTTTTGTGAAAGCTTGTAAGTAGCTTAAGGCACTTTCAAAGGCAAGTGATTTTTCTCTGAAAGGACAGCATTTAGAAAGTGAAGCAACACTCCATTCACTTCGCACAGCTAATTGAAGTGTTGGAACAGACTGCTTCTCTTGCATAGAAACGCATGTGAATTTCTGTTGAATGCTTGTAAGTAGCTGAAGGCACTTTCAAAGGAAGGGATTTTCTCTGAAAGTACAGCATTTAGAAAGTGAAACAATACTCCATTCACTTCGCACAGTGGATTGAAGTGTTGGAACAGACTGCTTCTCTTTCAGAGAAATGGATGTGAGTTTTTTGTGAATGCTTGTAAGTAGCTTAAGGCACTTTCAAAGGAAAGTGTTTTTCTCTGAAACTACAGCATTTAGAATTTGAAGGAACACTCCATTCACTTCGCACAGTGAATTGAAGTGTTGGAACAGACTGCTTCTCTTTCAGAGAAATGCATGTGAGTTTCTTGTGAATTCCTATAAGTAGCTTAAGGCACTTTCAAAGGAAGTGATTTTCTCTGAAAGGACCGCATTTAGAAAGTGAAGCAACACTCCATTCCCTTCGCACAGTGAATTGAAGTGTTGGAACAGACAGCTTCTCTTTCATAGAAACGCATTTGAGTTTCCTGTGAATGCTTGTAAGTACCTTAAGGAACATTCAAAGGAAAGTGATTTTCTCTGAAACTACAGCATTTAGAAAGTGAAGCAACACTCCATTCACTTCACACAGTGAATTGAAGTGTTGGAACAGACAGCTTCTCTTTCAGAGAAATGCATGTGAGTTTCTTGTGAATGCTTGTAAGTAGCCTAAGGCACTTTCAAAGGAAAGTGATTTTCTCTGAAAGGACAGCATTTAGAAAGTGAAGCAACACTCCATTCACTTCGCACAGTGAATTGAAGTGTTCTTACAGACTGCTTCTGTTTTAGAGAAACGGTTGTGAGTTTTACGTTAATGCTTGTAAGTAGCTTAAGGCACTTTCAAAGGAAAGTGATTTTCTCTGAAAGGACAGCATTTAGAAAGTGAAGCAACACTCCATTCACTTCGCACAGTGAATTGAAGTGTTGGAACAGACAGCTTCTCTTTCATAGAAACGCATTTGTGTTTCCTGTGAATGCTTGTAAGGAGCTTAAGGAACTTTCAAAGGAAAATGATTTTCTCTGAAACTACAGCATTTAGAAAGTGAAGGAACACTCCATTCACTATGCACAGTGAACTGAAGTGTTGGAACAGACTGCTTCTCTTTCATAGAAACGCATTTGAGTTTCCTGTGAATGCTTGTAAGTAGCTTAAGGAACTTTCAAAGGAAAGTGATTTTCTCTGAAACTACAACATTTAGAAAGTGAAGCAACACTCCATTCACTCCGCACAGCTAATTGAAGTGTTGGAAAAGCCTCCTTCTCTTACATAGAAACGCATGTAAATTTCTGTTGAATGCTTGTAAGTAGCTGAAGGCACTTTCAAAGGAAGTGATTTTCTCTGAAAGTACAGCATTTAGAAAGTGAAGCAATACTCCATTCACTTCGCACAGTGAATTGAAGTGTTGGAACAGACTGCTTCTCTTTCAGAGAAATGGATGTGAGTTTTTTGTGAATGCTTGTAAGTAGCTTAAGGCACTTTCAAAGGAAAGTTATATTCTCTGAAAGGACAGCATTTAGAAAGTGAAGCAACACTCCATTCACTTCGCACAGTGAATTGAAGTATTGAAACAGACTACTTCACTTTCAGAGAAACGTTGTGAATTTCTGTTGAATGCTTGTAAGTAGCTTAAGGCACTTTCAAAGGAAAGTGATTTTCTCTGAAACTACAGCATTTAGAATGTGAAGAAACACTCCATTCACTTCGCACAGTGAATTGAAGTGTTGTAATAGACTTCTATTACTCTTCAGACTTCTATTTCTCTTTCAGACTTCTATTTCTCTTTCAGAGAAACCGATGTGAGTTTTTTGTGAATGCTTGTAAGTAGCTTAAGGCACTTTCAAAGGCAAGTGATTTTTCTCTGAAAGGACAGCATTTAGAAATTGAAGCAACACTCCATTCAGTTTGCACATTGAATTGAAGTGTTGTAATAGACTGCTTCTCTTTCAGAGAAACGGATGTGAATTTTTTGTGAATGCTTGTAAGTAGCTTAAGGCACTTTCTAAGGAAAGTGATTTTCTCTGAAAGGACAGCATTTAGAAAGTGAAGCAACACTCCATTCACTTCGCACAGTGAATTGAAGTGTTGGAACAGACAGCTTTTCTTTCATAGAAACGCAATTGAGTTTTCTGTGAATGCTTGTAAGTAGCTTAAGGCACTTTCAAAGGAAAGTGATTTTCTCTGAAAGGACAGCATTTAGAAAGTGAAGCAACACTCCATTCAGTTTGCACAGTGAATTGAAGTGTTGGAACAGACAGCTTCTCTTTCAGAGAAATGCATGTGAGTTTCCTGTGAATGCTTGTAAGTAGCCTTAGGCACTTTCAAAGGAAAGTGATTTTCTCTGAAAGGACAGCATTTAGAAAGTGAAGCAACACTCCATTCAGTTCGCACAGTGAATTGAAGTGTTGTAATAGACTGCTTCTCTTTCAGAGAAACGGATGGGAGTTTCTTGTGAATGCTTGTAAGTAGCTTAAGGCACTTTCAAAGGAAAGTGATTTTCTCTGAAAAGACAGCATTTAGAAAGAGAAGCAACACTCCATTAGTTCGGACAGTGAATTGAAGTGTTGTAATAGACTGCTTCTCTTTCAGAGAAACGGATGTGAGTTTCTTGTGAATGCTTGTAAGTAGCTTAAGGCACTTTCAAAGGAAAGTGATTTTCTCTGAAAGGACAGCATTTAGAAAGTGAAGCAACACTCCATTCACTTCGCACAGTGAATTGAAGTGTTGTAATAGACTTCTATTACTCTTCAGACTTCTATTTCTCTTTCAGACTTCTATTTCTCTTTCAGAGAAACGGATGTGAGTTTTTTGTGAATGCTTGTAAGTTGCTTAAGGCACTTTCAAAGGCAAGCGATTTTCTCTGAAAGGACAGCATTTAGAAAGTGAAGCAACACTCCATTCACTTCGCACAGTGAATTGAAGTGTTGGAACAGACTGCTTCTCTTTCAGAGTAACGCATGTGAATTTCTGTTGAATGCTTGTATGTATCTTAATGCACTTTCAAAGGAAGTGATTTTCTCTGAAAGGACAGCATTTAGAAAGTGAAGCAATACTCCATTCTCTTCGCACAGTGAATTGAAGTGTTGGAACAGACAGCTTTTCTTTCATAGAAACGCATTTGAGTTTCCTGTGAATGCTTGTAAGTAGCTTAAGGAACATTCAAAGGAAAGTGATTTTCTCTGAAACTACAGCATTTAGAAAGTGAAGCACCACTCCATTCACTTCGCACAGTGAATTGAAGTGTTGGAACAGACAGCTTCTCTTTCACAGAAATGCATGTGAGTTTCCTGTGAATGCTTGTAAGTAGCCTTAGGCACTTTCAAAGGAAAGTGATTTTCTCTGAAAGGACAGCATTTAGAAAGTGATGCAACACTCCATTCACTTCGCACAGTGAATTGAAGTGTTGTTACAGACTGCTTCTGTTTTAGAGAAACGGTTGTAAGTTTTTTGTTAAAGCTTGTAAGTAGCTTAAGGCACTTTCAAAGGAAAGTGATTTTCTCTGAAAGGCAGCATTTAGAAAGTGAAGCAACACTCCATTCACTTCGCACAGTGAATTGAAGTGTTGGAACAGACAGCTTCTCTTTCATAGAAACGCATTTGAGTTTCCTGTGAATGCTTGTAAGTAGCTTAAGGAACTTTCAAAGGAAAGTGATTTTCTCTGAAACTACAACATTTAAAAAGTGAAGGAACACACCATTCACTTCGCACAGTGAATTGAAGTGTTGTAATAGACTGCTTCTCATTCAGAGAAACGTATGTGAGTTTTTTGTGAATGCTTGTAAGTATCTTAAGGCAATTTCAAAGGAAAGTGATTTTCTCTGAAAGGACAGCATTTAGAAAGTGAAGCAACACTCCATTCACTTCGCACAGTGAATTGAAGTGTTGGAACAGACAGCTTTTCTTTCATAGAAACGCATTTGAGTTTCCTGTGAATGCTTGTAAGTAGCTTAAGGAACTTTCAAAGGAAAGTGATTTTCTCTGAAACTACAGCATTTAGAAAGTGAAGGAACACTCCATTCACTCTGCACAGTGAATTGAAGTGTTGGAACAGACTGCTTCTCTTTCAGAGAAATGCATGTGAGTTTCTTGTGAATGCTTGTAAGTAGCTTAAGGCACTTTCAAAGGAAAGTGATTTTCTCTGAAAGGACAGCATTTAGAAAGTGAAGCAACACTCCATTCAGTTTGCACAGTGAATTGAAGTGTTGTAATATACTGCTTCTCTTTCAGAGAAACGGATGTGAGTTTCTTGTGAATGCTTGTAAGTAGCTTAAGGCACTTTCAAAGGAAAGAGATTTTCTCTGAAAGGACAGCATTTAGAAAGTGAAGCAACATTCCATTCACTTCGCACAGTGAATTGAAGTGGTGTAATAGACTTCTAATACTCTTCAAACTTCTATTTCTCTTTCAGACTTCTATTTCTCTTTCAGAGAAACGGATGTGAGTTTTTTGTGAATGCTTGTAAGTTGCTTAAGGCACTTTCAAAGGAAAGTGATTTTCTCTGAAAGGACAGCATTTAGAAAGTGAAGCAACACTCCATTCACTTCGCACAGCTAATTGAAGTGTTGGAACAGACTCCTTCTCTTACATAGAAAGGCATGTGAATTTTTGTTGAATGCTTGTAAGTAGCTGAAGGCACTTTCAAAGGAAGTGATTTTCTCTGAAAGTACAGCATTTAGAAAGTGAAGAAATACTCCATTCACTTCGCACAGTGAATTGAAGTGTTGGAACAGACTGCTTCTCTTTCAGAGAAATGGATGTGAGTTTTTTGTGAATGCTTGTAAGTAGCTTAAGGCACTTTCAAAGGAAAGTTATATTCTCTGAAAGGACAGCATTTAGAATGTGAAGGAACACTCCATTCACTTCGCACAGTGAATTGAAGTGTTGGAAGAGACTGCTTCTGTTTTAGAGAAACGGATGTGAGTTTTTTGTGAATGCTTGTAAGTAGCTTAAGGCTCTTTCCAAGGAAAGTGATTTTCTCTGAAAGGACAGCCTTTATAAAGTGAAGGAACACTCCATTCACTTCGCACAGTGAATTGAAGTGTTGGAACAGACTGCTTCTCTTTCAGAGAAATGCATGTGAGTTTCTTGTGAATGCTTGTAAGTAGCTTAAGGCACTTTCAAAGGAAAGTGATTTTCTCTGAAAGGACAGCATTTAGAAAGTGAAGCAACACTCCATTCAGTTCGCACAGTGAATTGAAGTGTTGTAATAGGCTGCTTCTCTTTCAGAGAAACGGATGTGAGTTTCTTGTGAATGCTTGTAAGTAGCTTAAGGCACTTTCAAAGGAAAGAGATTTTCTCTGAAAGGACAGCATTTAGAAAGTGAAGCAACACTCCATTCACTTCGCACAGCTAATTGAAGTGTTGGAACAGACTCCTTCTCTTACATAGAAAGGCATGTGAATTTTTGTTGAATGCTTGTAAGTAGCTGAAGGCACTTTCAAAGGAAGTGATTTTCTCTGAAAGTACAGCATTTAGAAAGTGAAGAAATACTCCATTCACTTCGCACAGTGAATTGAAGTGTTGGAACAGACTGCTTCTCTTTCAGAGAAATGGATGTGAGTTTTTTGTGAATGCTTGTAAGTAGCTTAAGGCACTTTCAAAGGAAAGTTATATTCTCTGAAAGGACAGCATTTAGAAAGTAAAGCAACACTCCATTCACTTCGCACAGTGAATTGAAGTATTGGAACAGACTACTTCTCTTTCAGAGAAACGCATGTGAATTTCTGTTGAATGCTTGTAAGTAGCTTAAGGCACTTTCAAAGGAAAGTGATTTTCTCTGAAAGGACAGCCTTTATAAAGTGAAGCAACACTCCATTCACTTCGCACAGTGAATTGAAGTGTTGGAACAGACAGCTTCTCTTTCAGAGAAATGCATGTGAGTTTCTTGTCAATGCTTGTAAGTAGCCTAAGGCACTTTCAAAGGAAAGTGATTTTCTCTGAAAGTACAGCATTTAGAAAGTGAAGCAACACTCCATTCACTTCGCACAGTGAATTGAAGTGTTGGAACAGACAGCTTCTCTTTCAGAGAAATGCATGTGAGTTTCTTGTGAATGCTTGTAAGTAGCCTAAGGCACTTTCAAAGGAAAGTGATTTTCTCTGAAAGGACAGCATTTAGAAAGTGAAGCAACACTCCATTCACTTCGCACAGTGAATTAAAGTGTTGTTACAGACTGCTTCTGTTTTAGAGAAACGGTTGTGAGTTTTACGTTAATGCTTGTAAGTAGCTTAAGGCACTTTCAAAGGAAAGTGATTTTCTCTGAAAGGACAGCATTTAGAAAGTGAAGCAACACTCCATTCACTTCGCACAGTGAATTGAAGTGTTGGAACAGACAGCTTCTCTTTCATAGAAACGCATTTGTGTTTCCTGTGAATGCTTGTAAGGAGCTTAAGGAACTTTCAAAGGAAAGTGATTTTCTCTGAAACTACAGCATTTAGAAAGTGAAGGAACACTCCATTCACTCTGCACAGTGAATTGAAGTGTTGGAACAGACTGCTTCTCTTTCATAGAAACACATTTGAGTTTCCTGTGAATGCTTGTAAGTAGCTTAAGGAACTTTCAAAGGAAGTGATTTTCTCTGAAACTACAACATTTAGAAAGTGAAGCAACACTCCATTCACTTCGCACAGTGAATTGAAGTGTTGGAACAGACTGCTTCTCTTTCAGAGAAATGGATGTGAGTTTTTTGTGAATGCTTGTAAGTAGCTTAAGGCACTTTCAAAGGAAAGTTATATTCTCTGAAAGGACAGCATTTAGAAAGTGAAGCAACACTCCATTCACTTCGCACAGTGAATTGAAGTATTGAAACAGACTACTTCACTTTCAGAGAAACGCATGTGAATTTCTGTTGAATGCTTGTAAGTAGCTTAAGGCACTTTCAAAGGAAAGTGATTTTCTCTGAAAGGACAGCATTTAGAAAGTGAAGCAACACTCCGTTCACTTCGCACAGTGAATTGAAGTGTTGGAACAAACAGCTTCTCTTTCAGAGAAATTCATTTGAGTTTCTTGTGAATGCTTGTAAGTAGCCTAAGGCACTTTCAAAGGAAAGTGATTTTCTCTGAAAGGACAGCATTTAGAAAGTGAAGCAACACTCCATTCACTTCGCAGAGTGAATTGAAGTGTTGTTACAGACTGCTTCTGCTTTAGAGAAATGGTTGTGAGTTTTTTGTGAATGCTTGTAAGTAGCTTAAGGCACTCTCAAAGGAAAGTGATTTTCTCTGAAACTACAACATTTAGAAAGTGAAGCAACACTCCATTCACTTTGCACAGTGAATTGAAGTGTTGGAACAGACTGCTTCTCTTACATAGAAACGCATGTGAATTTCTGTTGAATGCTTGTAAGTATCTGAAGGCACTTTCAAAGGAAGTGATTTTCTCTGAAAGTACAGCATTTAGAAAGTGAAGCACTACTCCATTCACTTCGCACAGTGAATTGAAGTGTTGGCACAGACAGCTTCACTTTCAGAGAAATGGATGTGAGTTTTTTGTGAATGCTTGTAAGTAGCCTAAGGCACTTTCAAAGGAAAGTGATTTTCTCTGAAAGGACAGCATTTAGAAAGTGAAGCAACAGTCCATTCACTTCGCACAGTGAATTGAAGTGTTGGAACAGACAACTTCTCTTTCACAGAAACGCATTTGAGTTTTCTGTGAATGCTTGTAAGTACCTTAAGGCACGTTCAAAGGAAAGTGATTTTCTCTGAACTACAGCATTTAGAATGTGAAGGAACACTCCATTTACTTCGCACAGTTAATTGAAGTGTTGGAACAGACAGCTTCTTTTTCAGAGAAATGCATTTGAGTTTCTTGTGAATGCTTGGAAGTAGCCTAAGGCACTTTCAAAGGAAAGTGATTTTCTCTGAAAGGACAGCATTTAGAAAGTGAAGCAACACTCCATTCACTTCGCACAGTGAATTGAAGTGTTGTAATAGACTGCTTCTCATTCAGAGAAACGGATGTGAGTTTTTTGTGAATGCTTGTAAGTAGCTTAAGGCACATTCAAAGGAAAGTGATTTTCTCTGAAAGGACAGCATTTAGAAAGTGAAGCAACACTCCATTCAGTTCGCACAGTGAATTGAAGTGTTGGAACAGACAGCTTTTCTTTCATAGAAACGCATTTGAGTTTCCTGTGAATGCTTGTAAGTAGCTTAAGGAACATTCAAAGGAAAGTGATTTTCTCTGAAAGGACAGCATTTAGAAAGTGAAGCAACACTCCATTCACTTCGCACAGTGAATTGAAGTGTTGGAACAGACAGCTTCTCTTTCAGAGAAATGCATGTGAGTTTCTTGTGAATGATTGAAAGTAGCATAAAGAACTTTTAAAATAAATTTATTTTCTCTGAAAGGACAGCATTTAGAAAGTGAAGCAACACTCCATTCATTTCTCACAGTGAATTGAAGTGTTGTAATAGACTGCTTCTCTTTCAGAGAAACGGATGTAAGTTTTTTGTGAATGCTTGTAAGTTGCTTAAGGCACTTTCAAAGGAAAGTGATTTTCTCTGAAAGGACAGTGTTTAGAAAGTGAAGCAACACTCCATTCACTTCGCACAGTGAATTGAAGTGTTGGAACAGACTGCTTCTCTTTCAGAGTAACGCATGTGAATTTCTTGTGAAAGCTTGTAAGTAGCTTAAGGCACTTTCAAAGGAAGTTTTTTCTCTGAAATTACAGCATTTAGAAAGTGAAGCAATACTCCATTCACTTCGCACAGTGAATTGAAGTGTTGGAACAGACTGCTTCTCTTTCAGAGAAATGGATGTGAGTTTTTTGTGAATGCTTGTAAGTAGCTTAAGGCACTTTCAAAGGAAAGTTATATTCTCTGAAAGGACAGCATTTAGAAAGTGAAGCAACACTCCATTAACTTCGCACAGTGAATTGAAGTGTTGGAACAGACAGCTTCTCTTTCATAGAAACGCATTTGAGTTTCCTGTGAATGCTTGTAAGTAGCTTAAGGAACTTTCAAAGGAAAGTGATTTTCTCTGAAAGGACAGCATTTAGAAAGTGAAGCAACATTCCATTCACTTCGCACAGTGAATTGAAGTGTTGGAACAGAAAGCTTCTCTTTCATAGAAACACATTTGAGTTTCCTGTGAATGCTTGTAAGTAGCTTAAGGAACTTTCAAAGGAAAGTGATTTTCTCTGAAACTATAGCATTTTCAAAGTGAAGCAACACTCCATTCACTTCGCACAGTGAATTGAAGTGTTGGAACAGACAGCTTCTCTTTCATAGAAACGCATTTGAGTTTCCTGTGAATGCTTGTAAGTAGCTTAAGGAACATTCAAAGGAAAGTGATTTTCTCTGAAAGTACAGAATTTGGAAAGTGAAGCAACACTCCATTCACTTCGCACAGTGAATTGAAGTGTTGGAACAGACAGGTTCTCTTTCATTGAAACGCATTTGAGTTTCCTGTGAATGCTTGTACGTAGCTTAAGGAACATTCAAAGGAAAGTGATTTTCTCTGAAACTACAGCATTTAGAAAGTGAAGCAACACTCCATTCACTTCGCACAGTGACTTGAAGTGTTGGAACAGACAGCTTCTCTTTCAGAGAAATGCATGTGAATTTCTTGTGAATGCTTGTAAGTAGCCTAAGGCACTTTCAAAGGAAAGTCATTTTCACAGAGAGGACAGCATTTAGAAAGTGAAGCAACACTCCATTCACTTCGCACACTGAATTGAAGTGTTGGAACAGACTGCTTCTCTTTCAGAGAAACACATGGGAGTTTCTCGTATATGCTTGTAAGTAGCTTAAGGCAGTTTCAAAAGAAAGTGATTATCTCTGTAACTGCAGTATTTAGAAAGTGAAGCAACACTCCATTCACATCGCACACTGAATTGAAGTGTTGGAACAGACTGCTTCTCATCTAGGGAAACAGATGTGAGTTTCTTGTGAATGCTTGTAAGTAGCTTAAGGCACTTTCAAAAGAGACTGATTTTCTCTAAAAGGAGAGCATTTAGAAAGTGAAGCAGCACTCCTTTCACTTCGCACACTGAATTGAAATGTTGGAACAGACTGCTTCTCTTTCAGAAAAATGCATGTGAGTTTTTTGTGAATGCTTGTAAGTAGCTTAAGGCACTTTCAAAGTAAAGTGATTTTCTCTGAAACTACAACATTTAGAAAGTGAAGCAACACTCCATTCACTACGCACAGTGAATTGAAGTGTTGGAACAGACTGCTTCTCTTTCAGAGAAACGCATGTGAATTTCTGTTGAATGATTGTAAGTAGCTTAAGGCACTTTCAAAGGAAAGTGATTTTCTCTGAAAGGACAGCATTTAGAAAGTGAAGCAACACTCCATTCACTTCGCACAGTGAATTGAAGTGTTGGAACAGACTGCTTCTCTTTCAGAGAAACGGATGTGAGTTTTTTGTGAATGCTTGTAAGTAGCTTAAGGCACTTTCAAAGAAAGTTATTTTCTCTGAAAGGACAGCATTTAGAAAGTAAAGCAACACTCCATTCACTTCGCACAGTGAATTGAAGTGTTGGAACAGACTGCTTCTCTTTCAGAGTAACGCATGTGAATTTCTGTTGAATGCTTGTAAGTAGCTTAAGGCACTTTCAAAGGAAGTGATTTTCTCTGAAAGGACAGCATTTAGAATGCGTAGGAACACTCCATTCACTTCGCGCAGTGAATTGAAGTGTTGGAACAGACTGCTTCTCTTTCAGAGAAACGGATGTGAGTTTTTTGTGAATGCTTGTAAGTAGCTTAAGGCACTTTCAAAGAAAGTTATTTTCTCTGAAAGGATAGCATGTAGAAAGTAAAGCAACACTCCATTCACTTCGCACAGTGAATTGAAGTGTTGGAACAGACTGCTTCTCTTTCAGAGTAACGCATGTGAATTTCTGTTGAATGCTTGTAAGTAGTTTAAGTCACTTTCCAAGGAAAGTGATTTTCTCTGAAAGGACAGCATTTAGAAAGTGAGGCAACACTCCATTCACTTCGCACAGTGAATTGAAGTGTTGGAACAGACTGCTTCTCTTTCAGAGAAACGGATGTGAGTTTTTTGTGAATGCTTGTAAGTAGTTTAAGGCACTTTCAAAGGAAAGTGATTTTCTCTGAAAGGACAGCATTTAGAATGTGAAGCAAAACTCCATTCACTTCGCACAGTGAATTGAAGTGTTGGAACAGACTGCTTCTCTTTCAGAGTAACGCATGTGAATTTCTGTTGAATGCTTTTATAGCTTAAGGCACTTTCAAAGGAAAGTGATTTTCTCTGAAAGGACAGCATTTAGAAAGTGAAGCAACACTCCATTCACTTCGCACAGTGAATTGTAGTGTTGGAACAGACTGCTTCTCTTTCAGAGAAACGGATGTGAGTTTTTTGTGAATGCTTGTAAGTAGCTTAAGGCACTTTCAAAGAAAGTGATTTTCTCTGAAAGGACAGCATTTTGAAAGTAAAGCAACACTCCATTCACTTCGCACAGTGAATTGAAGTGTTGGAACAGACTGCTTCTCTTTCAGAGAAACGAATGTGAATTTCTGTTGAATGCTTGTAAGTAGCTTAAGGCACTTTCAAAGGAAGTGATTTTCTCTGAAAGAACAGCATTTAGAAAGTGAAGCAACACTCCATTCACTTCGCACAGTGAATTGAAGTGTTGGAACAGACTGCTTCTCTTTCAGAGAAACGGATGTGAGTTTTTTGTGAATGCTTGTAAGTAGCTTAAGGCACTTTCAAAGGAAAGTGAATTTCTCTGAAAGGACAGCATTTAGAATGTGAAGCAAAACTCCATTCACTTCGCACAGTGAATTGAAGTGTTGGAACAGACTGCTTCTCTTTCAGAGAAACGCATGTGATTTTCTGTTGAATGCTTGTAAGTAGCTTAAGGCACTTTCAAAGGAAGTGATTTTCTCTGAAAGGACAGCATTTAGAAAGTGAAGCAACACTCCATTCACTTCTCACAGTGAATTGAAGTGTTGGAACAGACTGCTTTTCTTTCAGAGAAACGGATGTGAATTTTGAGTGAAGGCTTGTAAGTAGCTTAAGGCACTTTCAAAGAAAGTTATTTTCTCTGAAAGGACATCATTTAGAAAGTAAAGCAACACTCCATTCACTTCGCACAGTGAATTGAAGTGTTGGAACAGACTGCTTCACTTACAGAGTAACGCATGTGAATTTCTGTTGAATGCTTGTAAGTAGTTTAAGGCACTTTCCAAGGAAAGTGATTTTCTCTGAAAGGACAGCATTTAGAAAGTGAAGCCACACTCCATTCACTTCGCACAGTGAATAAGTGTTGGAACAGACAACTTCTCTTTCTTAGAAACACACTTGAGTTTCCTGTGAATGCCTGTAAGTAGCTTAAGGTACTTTCAAAGGAAAGTGATTTTCTCTGAAACTACAGCATTTGGAATGTGAAGGAACACTCCATTCACTTCGCACAGTGAATTGAAGTGTTGGAACAGACAGCTTCTCTTTCAGAGAAATGCATTTGAGTTTCTTGTGAATGCTTGTAAGTAGCCTAAGGCACTTTCAAAGGAAAGTGATTTTCTCTGAAAGGACAGCATTTAGAAAGTGAAGCAACACTCCATTCACTTCGCACAGTGAATTGAAGTGTTGGAGCAGACTGCTTCTCTTTCAGAAAAATGCATGTGAGTTTCTTGTGAATACTTGTAAGTAGCTTAAGGCACTTTCAAAGGAAAGTGATTTTCTCTTAATGGACAGCATTTAGAAAGTGAAGCAACACTCCATTCACTTCGCACACTGAATTGAAGTGTTGGAACAGACTGCTACTCTTCCAGGGAAACAGATGTGAGTTTCTTGTGAATGCTTGTAAGTAGCTTAAGGCACTTTCAAAAGAGACTGATTTTCTCTGAAAGGAGAGCATTTAGAAAGTGAAGCAGCACTCCTTTCACTTCGCACAGTGAATTGAAGTGTTGGAACAGACTGCTTCTCTTACAGAGAAACGGATGTGAGTTTTTTGTGAATGCTTTTAAGTAGCTTAAGGCACTTTCAAAGGAAAGTGATTTTCTCTGAAACTACAGCGTTTAAAATGTGAAGGAACACTCCATTTACTTCGCACCGTGAATTGAAGTTTTGGAACAGACAGCTTCTCTTTCAGAGAAATGCATTTGAGTTTCTTGTGAATACTTGGAAGTAGCCTAAGGCACTTTCAAAGGAAAGTGATTTTCTCTGAAAGGATAGCATTTAGAAAGTGAAGCAATAATCCATTCACTTCGCACAGTGAATTGAAGTTTTTTAAAAGACTGCTTCTGTTTTAAAGAAACGGATGTGAGTTTTGTGTGAATGCTTGTAAGTAGCTTAAGGCACTTTCCAAGGAAAGTGATTTTCTCTGAAAGGACAGCATTTAGAAAGTGAGGCAACACTCCATTCACTTCGCACAGTGAATTGAAGTGTTGGAACAGACTGCTTCTCTTTCAGAGAAATGCATGTGAGTTTCTTGTGAATGCTTGTGAGTAGCTTAAGGTACTTTGAAGGAAAAGTGATTTTCTCTGAAAGGACAGCATTTAGAAAGTGAAGCAACACTCCATTCACTTCGCACAGTGAATTGAAGTGTTGGAACAGACTGCTTCTCTTTCAGAGTAACGCATGTGAATTTCTGTTTAATGCTTGTAAGTAGCTTAAGGCACTTTCAAAGGAAAGTGATTTTCTCTGAAAGGACAGCATTTAGAAAATGAAGCAACACTCCATTCACTTCGCACAGTGAATTGAAGTGTTGGAACAGACAACTTCTTTTTCATAGAAACGCATTTGAGTTTCCTGTGAATGCTTGTAAGTAGCTTAAGGCACTTTCAAAGGAAAGTGATTTTCTCTGAAAGGACAGCATTTAGAACGTGAAGGAACACTCCATTCACTTCGCACAGTGAATTGAAGTGTTGGAACAGACAGCTTCTTTTTCAGAGAAATGCATTTGAGTTTCTTGTGAATGCTTGGAAGTAGCCTAAGGCACTTTCAAAGGAAAGTGATTTTCTCTGAAAGGACAGCATTTAGAAAGTGAAGCAACACTCCATTCACTTCGTACAGTGAATTGAAGTGTTGGAACAGACTGCTTCTGTTTTAAAGAAACGGATGTGAGTTTTTTGTGAATGCTTGTAAGTAGCTTAAGGCACTTTCCAAGGAAAGTGATTTTCTCTGAAAGGACAGCATTTAGAAAGTGAAGCAACACTCCATTCTCTTTGCACAGTGAATTGAAGTCTTTGAACAGACAGCTTCTCTTTCATAGAAATGCATTTGAGTTTCCTGTGAATGCTTAATGTTAAGCTACTTACGCTTAAGGAACTTTCAAAGGAAAGTGATTTTCTCTGAAACTACAACATTTAGAAAGTGAAGGAACACACCATTCACTTCGCACAGTGAATTGAAGTGTTGGAACAGACTGCTTCTCTTTCAGAGAAATGCATGTGAGTTTCTTGTGAATGCTTGTATGTAGCTTAAGGTACTTTCAATGGAAAGTGATTTTCTCTGAAAGGACAGCATTTAGAAAGCGAAGCAACACTCCATTCACTTCGCACAGTGATTGAAGTGTTGTAATAGACTGCTTCTCTTTCAGAGAAACGGATGTGAGTTTTTTGTGAATGCTTGTAAGTAGCTTAAGGCACTTTCAAAGGAAAGTGATTTTCTCTGAAAGGACGGCATTTATAATGTGAAGCAAAACTCCATTCACTTCGCACAGTGAATTGAAGTGTTGGAACAGACTGCTTCTCTTTCAGAGAAACGCATGTGATTTTCTGTTGAATGCTTGTAAGTAGCTTAAGGCACTTTCAAAGGAAGTGATTTTCTCTGAAAGGACAGCATTTAGAAAGTGAAGCCACACTCCATTCACTTCGCACAGTGAATTGAAGTGTTGGAATAGACTGCTTCTCTTTCAGAGAAACGGATGTGAGTTTTGAGTGAAGGCTTGTAAGTAGCTTAAGGCACTTTCAAAGAAAGTTATTTTCTCTGAAAGGACAGCATTTAGAAAGTAAAGCAACACTCCATTCACTTCGCACAGTGAATTGAAGTGTTGGAACAGACTGCTTCACTTTCAGAGTAATGCATGTGAATTTCTATTGAATGCTTGTAAGTAGTTTAAGGCACTTTCCAAGGAAAGTGATTTTCTCTGAAAGGACAGCATTTAGAAAGTGAAGCCACACTCCATTCACTTTGCACAGTGAATTGAAGTGCTGGAACAGACAACTTCTCTTTCATAGAAACACACTTGAGTTTCCTGTGAATGCCTGTAAGTAGCTTAAGGTACTTTCAAAGGAAAGTGATTTTCTCTGAAACTACAGCATTTGGAATGTGAAGGAACACTCCATTCACTTCGCACAGTGAATTGAAGTGTTGGAACAGACAGCTTCTCTTTCAGAGAAATGCATTTGAGTTTCTTGTGAATGCTTGTAAGTAGCCTAAGGCACTTTCAAAGGAAAGAGATTTTCTCTGAAAGGACCGCATTTAGAAAGTGAAGCAACACTCCATTCACTTCGCACAGTGAATTGAAGTGTTGGAGCAGACTGCTTCTCTTTCAGAAAAATGCATGTGAGTTTCTTATGAATACTTGTAAGTAGCTTAAGAAACTTTCAAAGGAAAGTGATTTTCTCTGAAAGGATAGCATTTAGAAAGTGAAGCAATAATCCATTCACTTCGCACAGTGAATTGAAGTTTTTTAAAAGACTGCTTCTGTTTTAAAGAAACGGATGTGAGTTTTGTGTGAATGCTTGTAAGTAGCTTAAGGCACTTTCCAAGGAAAGTGATTTTCTCTGAAAGGACAGCATTTAGAAAGTGAGGCAACACTCCATTCATTTCGCACAGTGAATTGAAGTGTTGGAACAGACTGCTTCTCTTTCAGAGAAATGCATGTGAGTTTCTTGTGAATGCTTGTGAGTAGCTTAAGGTTCTTTCAAGGAAAATGATTTTCTCTGAAAGGACAGCATTTAGAAAGTGAAGCAACACTCCATTCACTTCGCACAGTGAATTAAAGTGTTGGAACAGACTGCTTCTCTTTCAGAGTAACGCATGTGAATTTCTGTTGAATGCTTGTAAGTAGCTTAAGGCACTTTCAAAGGAAAGTGATTTTCTCTGAAAGGACAGCATTTAGAAAATGAAGCAACACTCCATTCACTTCGCACAGTGAATTGAAGTGTTGGAACAGACTGCTTCTCTTTCAGAGAAACGCATGTGAATTTCTGTTGAATGCTTCTAAGTAGCTTAAGGCACTTTCAAAGAAAGTGATTTTCTCTGAAACTACAACATTTAGAAAGTGAAGCAACACTCCATTCACTTCGCACAGTGAATTGAAGTGTTGGAACAGACTGCTTCTCTTTCAGAGAAACGCATGTGAATTTCTGTTGAATGCTTGTAAGTAGCTTAAGGCACTTTCAAAGAAAGTGATTTTCTCTGAAAGGACAGCATTTAGAAAGTGAAGCAACACTCCATTCACTTCGCA
Source organism: Myodes glareolus (assembly GCF_982192425.1). Lineage (NCBI taxonomy): Eukaryota > Metazoa > Chordata > Mammalia > Rodentia > Cricetidae > Myodes > Myodes glareolus. The sequence continues at coordinate 107,390,933 of NC_142034.1, read as the reverse complement.
CAGTGAATTGAAGTGTTGGAACAGACTGCTTCTCTTTCAGAGAAACGGATGTGAGTTTTTTGTGAATGCTTGTAAGTAGCTTAAGGCACTTTCAAAGAAAGTTATTTTCTCTGAAAGGACAGCATTTAGAAAGTAAAGCAACACTCCATTCACTTCGCACAGTGAATTGAAGTGTTGGAACAGACTGCTTCTCTTTCAGAGTAACGCATGTGAATTTCTGTTGAATGCTTGTAAGTAGCTTAAGGCACTTTCAAAGGAAGTGATTTTCTCTGAAAGGACAGCATTTAGAATGTGTAGGAACACTCCATTCACTTCGCGCAGTGAATTGAAGTGTTGGAATAGACTGCTTCTCTTTCAGAGAAACGGATGTGAGTTTTTTGTGAATGCTTGTAAGTAGCTTAAGGCACTATCAAAGAAAGTTATTTTCTCTGAAAGGATAGCATTTAGAAAGTAAAGCAACACTCCATTCACTTCGCACAGTGAATTGAAGTGTTGGAACAGACTGCTTCTCTTTCAGAATAACACATGTGAATTTCTGTTGAATGCTTGTAAGTAGTTTAAGGCACTTTCCAAGGAAAGTGATTTTCTCTGAAAGGACAGCATTTAGAAAGTGAGGCAACACTCCATTGACTTCGCACAGTGAATTGAAGTGTTGGAACAGACTGCTTCTCTTTCAGAGAAATGCATGTGAGTTTCTTGTGAATGCTTGTGAGTAGCTTAAGGTTCTTTCAAGGAAAAGTGATTTTCTCTGAAAGGACAGCATTTAGAAAGTGAAGCAACACTCCATTCACTTCACACAGTGAATTGAAGTGTTGGAACAGACTGCTTCTCTTTCAGAGAAATGCATGTGAGTTTCTTGTGAATTCTTATAAGTAGCTTAAGGCACTTTCAAAGGAAGTGATTTTCTCTGAAAGGACCGCATTTAGAAAGTGAAGCAACACTCCATTCCCTTCGCACAGTGAATTGAAGTGTTGGAACAGACTGCTTCTCTTTCAGAGTAACGCATGTGAATTTCTGTTGAATGCTTGTAAGTAGCTTAAGTCACTTTCAAAGGAAAGTGATTTTCTCTGAAAGGACAGCATTTAGAAAATGAAGCAACAATCCATTCACTTCGCACAGTGAATTGAAGTGTTGGAACAGACTGCTTCTCTTTCAGAGAAACGCATGTGAATTTCTGTTGAATGCTTCTAAGTAGCTTAAGGCACTTTCAAAGAAAGTGATTTTCTCTGAAACTACAACATTTAGAAAGTGAAGCAACACTCCATTCACTACGCACAGTGAATTGAAGTGTTGGAACAGACTGCTTCTCTTTCAGAGAAACGCATGTGAATTTCTGTTGAATGCTTGTAAGTAGCTGAAGGCACTTTCAAAGAAAGTGATTTTCTCTGAAAGGACAGCATTTAGAAAGTGAAGCAACACTCCATTCACTTCGCACAGTGAATTGAAGTGTTGGAACAGACTGCTTCTCTTTCAGAGAAACGGATGTGAGTTTTTTGTGAATGCTTGTAAGTAGCTTAAGGCACTTTCAAAGAAAGTTATTTTCTCTGAAAGGACAGCATTTAGAAAGTAAAGCAACACTCCATTCACTTCGCACAGTGAATTGAAGTGTTGGAACAGACTGCTTCTCTTTCAGAGTAACGCATGTGAATTTCTGTTGAATGCTTGTAAGTAGCTTAAGGCACTTTCAAAGGAAGTGATTTTCTCTGAAAGGACAGCATTTAGAATGTGTAGGAACACTCCATTCACTTCGCGCAGTGAATTGATGTGTTGGAACAGACTGCTTCTCTTTCAGAGAAACGGATGTGAGTTTTTTGTGAATGCTTGTAAGTAGCTTAAGGCACTTTCAAAGAAAGTTATTTTCTCCGAAAGGATAGCATTTAGAAAGTAAAGCAACACTCCATTCACTTCGCACAGTGAATTGAAGTGTTGGAACAGACTGCTTCTCTTTCAGAGTAACACATGTGAATTTCTGTTGAATGCTTGTAAGTAGTTTAAAGCACTTTCCAAGGAAAGTGATTTTCTCTGAAAGGACAGCATTTAGAAAGTGAGGCAACACTCCATTCACTTCGCACAGTGAATTGAACTGTTGGAACAGACTGCTTCTCTTTCAGAGAAACGCATGTGAGTTTTTTGTGAATGATTGGAAGTAGCCTAAGGCACTTTCAAAGGAAAGTGATTTTCTCTGAAAGGACAGCATTTAGAATGTGAAGCAAAACTCCATTCACTTCGCACAGTGAATTGAAGTGTTGGAACAGACTGCTTCTCTTTCAGAGTAACGCATGTGAATTTCTGTTGAATGCTTTTATAGCTTAAGGCACTTTCAAAGGAAAGTGATTTTCTCTGAAAGGACAGCATTTAGAAAGTGAAGCAACACTCCATTCACTTCGCACAGTGAATTGAAGTGTTGGAACAGACTGCTTCTCTTTCAGAGAAACGGATGTGAGTTTTTTGTGAATGATTGTAAGTAGCTTAAGGCACTTTCAAAGAAAGTGATTTTCTCTGGAAGGACAGCATTTAGAAAGTAAAGCAACACTCCATTCACTTCGCACAGTGAATTGAAGTGTTGGAACAGACTGCTTCTATTTCAGAGAAACGAATGTGAATTTCTGTTGAATGCTTGTAAGTAGCTTAAGGCACTTTCAAAGGAAGTGATTTTCTCTGAAAGAACAGCATTTAGAAAGTGAAGCAACACTCCATTCACTTCGCACAGTGAATTGAAGTGTTGTAACAGACTGCTTCTCTTTCAGAGAAACGGATGTGAGTTTTTTGTGAATGCTTTTAAGTAGCTTATGGCACTTTCAAAGGAAAGTGATTTTCTCTGAAACTACAGCGTTTAGAATGTGAAGGAACACTCCATTTACTTCGCACCATGAATTGAAGTTTTGGAACAGACAGCTTCTCTTTCAGAGAAATGCATTTGAGTTTCTTGTGAATACTTGGAAGTAGCCTAAGGCACTTTCAAAGGAAAGTGATTTTCTCTGAAAGGATAGCATTTAGAAAGTGAAGCAATAATCCATTCACTTCGCACAGTGAATTGAAATTTTTTAAAAGACTGCTTCTGTTTTAAAGAAACGGATGTGAGTTTTGTGTGAATGCTTGTAAGTAGCTTAAGGCACTTTCCAAGGAAAGTGATTTTCTCTGAAAGGACAGCATTTAGAAAGTGAGGCAACACTCCATTCACTTTGCACAGTGAATTGAAGTGTTGGAACAGACTGCTACTCTTTCAGAGAAATGCATGTGAGTTTCTTGTGAATGCTTGTGAGTAGTTTAAGGTACTTTCAAGGAAAAGTGATTTTCTCTGAAAAGACAGCATTTAGAAAGTGAAGCAACACTCCATTCACTTCGCACAGTGAATTGAAGTGTTGGAACAGACTGCTTCTCTTTCAGAGTAACGCATGTGAATTTCTGTTGAATGCTTGTAAGTAGCTTAAGGCACTTTCAAAGGAAAGTGATTTTCTCTGAAAGGACAGCATTTAGAAAATGAAGCAACACTCCATTCACTTCGCACAGTGAATTGAAGTGTTGGAACAGACAACTTCTTTTTCATAGAAACGCATTTGAGTTTCCTGTGAATGCTTGTAAGTACCTTAAGGCACTTTCAAAGAAAGTGATTTTCTCTGAAAGGACAGCATTTAGAATGTGAAGGAAGACTCCATTCACTTCGCACAGTGAATTGAATTGTTGGAACAGACAGCTTCTTTTTCAGAGAAATGCATTTGAGTTTCTTGTGAATGCTTGGAAGTAGCCTAAGGCACTTTCAAAGGAAAGTGATTTTCTCTGAAAGGACAGCATTTAGAAAGTGAAGCAACACTCCATTCACTTCGTACAGTGAATTGAAGTGTTGGAACAGACTGCTTCTCTTATAAAGAAACGGATGTGAGTTTTTTGTGAATGCTTGTAAGTAGCTTAAGGCACTTTCCAAGGAAAGTGATTTTCTCTGAAAGGACAGCATTTAGAAAGTGAAGCAACACTCCATTCTCTTTGCACAGTGAATTGAAGTCTTTGAACAGACAGCTTCTCTTTCATAGAAATGCATTTGAGTTTCCTGTGAATGCTTAATGTTAAGCTACTTACGCTTAAGGAACTTTCAAAGGAAAGTGATTTTCTCTGAAACTACAACATTTAGAAAGTGAAGGAACACACCATTCACTTCGCACAGTGAATTGAAGTGTTGGAACAGACTGCTTCTCTTTCAGAGAAATGCATGTGAGTTTCTTGTGAATGCTTGTATGTAGCTTAAGGTACTTTCAATGGAAAGTGATTTTCTCTGAAAGGACAGCATTTAGAAAGAGAAGCAACACTCCATTCACTTCGCACAGTGATTGAAGGGTTGTAATAGACTGCTTCTCTTTCAGAGAAATGGATGTGAGTTTTTTGTGAATGCTTGTAAGTAGCTTAAGGCACTTTCAAAGGAAAGTGATTTTCTCTGAAAGGACAGCATTTAGAATGTGAAGCAAAACTCCATTCACTTCGCACAGTGAATTGAAGTGTTGGAACAGACTGCTTCTCTTTCAGAGAAACGCATGTGATTTTCTGTTGAATGCTTGTAAGTAGCTTAAGGCACTTTCAAAGGACGTGATTTTCTCTGAAAGGACAGCATTTAGAAAGTGAAGCCACACTCCATTCACTTCGCACAGTGAACTGAAGTGTTGGAACAGACTGCTTCTCTTTCAGAGAAACGGATGTGAGTTTTGAGTGAAGGCTTGTAAGTAGCTTAAGGCACTTTCAAAGAAAGTTATTTTCTCTGAAAGGACAGCATTTAGAAAGTAAAGCAACACTCCATTCACTTCGCACAGTGAATTGAAGTGTTGGAACAGACGGCTTCACTTTCAGAGTAACGCATGTGAATTTCTATTGAATGCTTGTAAGTAGTTTAAGGCACTTTCCAAGGAAAGTGATTTTCTCTGAAAGGACAGCATTTAGAAAGTGAAGCCACACTCCATTCACTTCGCACAGTGAATTGAAGTGTTGGAACAGACAACTTCTCTTTCATAGAAACACACTTGAGTTTCCTGTGAATGCCTGTAAGTAGCTTAAGGTACTTTCAAAGGAAAGTGATTTTCTCTGAAACTACAGCATTTGGAATGTGAAGGAACACTCCATTCACATCGCACAGTGAATTGAAGTGTTGGAACAGACAGCTTCTCTTTCAGAGAAATGCATTTGAGTTTCTTGTGAATGCTTGTAAGTAGCCTAAGGCACTTTCAAAGGAAAGTGATTTTCTCTGAAAGGACAGCATTTAGAAAGTGAAGCAACACTCCATTCACTTCGCACAGTGAATTGAAGTGTTGGAGCAGACTGCTTCTCTTTCAGAAAAATGCATGTGAGTTTCTTGTGAATACTTGTAAGTAGCTTAAGAAACTTTCCAAGGAAAGTGATTTTCTCTGAAAGGATAGCATTTAGAAAGTGAAGCAATAATCCATTCACTTCGCACAGTGAATTGAAGTTTTTTAAAAGACTGCTTCTGTTTTAAAGAAACGGATGTGAGTTTTGTGTGAATGCTTGTAAGTAGCTGAAGGCACTTTCCAAGGAAAGTGATTTTCTCTGAAAGGACAGCATTTAGAAAGTGAGGCAACACTCCATTCACTTCGCACAGTGAATTGAAGTTTTGGAACAGACTGCTTCTCTTTTAGAGAAATGCATGTGAGTTTCTTGTGAATGCTTGTGAGTAGCTTAAGGTACATTCAAGGAAAAGTGATTTTCTCTGAAAGGACAGCATTTAGAAAGTGAAGCAACACTCCATTCACTTCGCACAGTGAATTGAAGTGTTGGAACAGACTGCTTCTCTTTCAGAGTAACGCATGTGAATTTCTGTTGAATGCTTGTAAGTAGCTTAAGGCACTTTCAAAGGAAAGTGATTTTCTCTGAAAGGACAGCATTTAGAAAATGAAGCAACACCCCATTCACTTCGCACAGTGAATTGAAGTGTTGGAACAGACAACTTCTTTTTCATAGAAACGCATTTGAGTTTCCTGTGAATGCTTGTAAGTAGCTTAAGGCACTTTCAAAGGAAAGTGATTTTCTCTGAAAGGACAGCATTTAGAATGTGAAGGAACACTCCATTCACTTCGCACAGTGAATTGAAGTGTTGGAACAGACAGCTTCTTTTTCAGAGAAATGCATTTGAGTTTCTTGTGAATGCTTGGAAGTAGCCAAAGGCACTTTCAAAGGAAAGTGATTTTCTCTGAAAGGACAGCATTTAGAAAGTGAAGCAACACTCCATTCACTTCGTACAGTGAATTGAAGTGTTGGAACAGACTGCTTCTGTTTTAAAGAAACGGATGTGAGTTTTTTGTGAATGCTTGTAAGTAGCTTAAGGCACTTTCCAAGGAAAGTGATTTTCTCTGAAAGGACAGCATTTAGAAAGTGAAGCAACACTCCATTCTCTTTGCACAGTGAATTGAAGTATTTGAACAGACAGCTTCTCTTTCATAGAAATGCATTTGAGTTTCCTGTGAATGCTTAATGTTAAGATACTTACGCTTAAGGAACTTTCAAAGGAAAGTGATTTTCTCTGAAACTACAACATTTAGAAAGTGAAGGAACACTCCATTCACTTCGCACAGTGAATTGAAGTGTTGGAACAGACTGCTCCTCTTTCAGAGAAATGCATGTGAGTTTCTTGTGAATGCTTGTATGTAGCTTAAGGTACTTTCAATGGAAAGTGATTTTCCCTGAAAGGACAGCATTTAGAAAGCGAAGCAACACTCCATTCACTTCGCACAGTGATTGAAGTGTTGTAATAGACTGCTTCTCTTTCAGAGAAACGGATGTGAGTTTTTTGTGAATGCTTGTAAGTAGCTTAAGGCACTTTCAAAGGAAGTGATTTTCTCTGAAAGGACAGCATTTAGAAAGTAAAGCAACACTCCATTCAATTGGCACAGTGAATTGAAGTGTTGGAACAGACTGCTTCACTTTCAGAGTAACGCATGTGAATTTCTGTTGAATGCTTGTAAGTAGTTTAAGGCACTTTCCAAGGAAAGTGATTTTCTCTGAAAGGACAGCATTTAGAAAGTGAAGCCACACTCCATTCACTTCGCACAGTGAACTGAAGTGTTGGAACAGACAACTTCTTTTCATAGAAACACACTTGAGTTTCCTGTGAATGCCTGTAAGTAGCTTAAGGTACTTTCAAAGGAAAGTGATTTTCTCTGAAACTACAGCATTTGGAATGTTAAGGAACATTCCATTCACTTCGCACAGTGCATTGAAGTGTTGGAACAGACAGCTTCTCTTTCAGAGAAATGCATTTGAGTTTCTTGTGAATGCTTGTAAGTAGCCTAAGGCACTTTCAAAGGAAAGTGATTTTCTCTGAAAGGACAGCATTTAGAAAGTGAAGCAACACTCCATTCACTTCGTACAGTGAATTGAAGTGTTGGAACAGACTGCTTCTCTTATAAAGAAACGGATGTGAGTTTTTTGTGAATGCTTGTAAGTAGCTTAAGGCACTTTCCAAGGAAAGTGATTTTCTCTGAAAGGACAGCATTTAGAAAGTGAAGCAACACTCCATTCTCTTTGCACAGTGAATTGAAGTGTTTGAACAGACAGCTTCTCTTTCATAGAAATGCATTTGAGTTTCCTGTGAATGCTTAATGTTAAGCTACTTACGCTTAAGGAACTTTCAAAGGAAAGTGATTTTCTCTGAAACTACAACATTTAGAAAGTGAAGGAACACACCATTCACTTCGCACAGTGAATTGAAGTGTTGGAACAGACTGCTTCTCTTTCAGAGAAATGCATGTGAGTTTCTTGTGAATGCTTGTATGTAGCTTAAGGTACTTTCAATGGAAAGTGATTTTCTCTGAAAGGACAGCATTTAGAAAGAGAAGCAACACTCCATTCACTTCGCACAGTGATTGAAGGGTTGTAATAGACTGCTTCTCTTTCAGAGAAATGGATGTGAGTTTTTTGTGAATGCTTGTAAGTAGCTTAAGGCACTTTCAAAGGAAAGTGATTTTCTCTGAAAGGACAGCATTTAGAATGTGAAGCAAAACTCCATTCACTTCGCACAGTGAATTGAAGTGTTGGAACAGACTGCTTCTCTTTCAGAGAAACGCATGTGATTTTCTGTTGAATGCTTGTAAGTAGCTTAAGGCACTTTCAAAGGACGTGATTTTCTCTGAAAGGACAGCATTTAGAAAGTGAAGCCACACTCCATTCACTTCGCACAGTGAACTGAAGTGTTGGAACAGACTGCTTCTCTTTCAGAGAAACGGATGTGAGTTTTGAGTGAAGGCTTGTAAGTAGCTTAAGGCACTTTCAAAGAAAGTTATTTTCTCTGAAAGGACAGCATTTAGAAAGTAAAGCAACACTCCATTCACTTCGCACAGTGAATTGAAGTGTTGGAACAGACGGCTTCACTTTCAGAGTAACGCATGTGAATTTCTATTGAATGCTTGTAAGTAGTTTAAGGCACTTTCCAAGGAAAGTGATTTTCTCTGAAAGGACAGCATTTAGAAAGTGAAGCCACACTCCATTCACTTCGCACAGTGAATTGAAGTGTTGGAACAGACAACTTCTCTTTCATAGAAACACACTTGAGTTTCCTGTGAATGCCTGTAAGTAGCTTAAGGTACTTTCAAAGGAAAGTGATTTTCTCTGAAACTACAGCATTTGGAATGTGAAGGAACACTCCATTCACATCGCACAGTGAATTGAAGTGTTGGAACAGACAGCTTCTCTTTCAGAGAAATGCATTTGAGTTTCTTGTGAATGCTTGTAAGTAGCCTAAGGCACTTTCAAAGGAAAGTGATTTTCTCTGAAAGGACAGCATTTAGAAAGTGAAGCAACACTCCATTCACTTCGCACAGTGAATTGAAGTGTTGGAGCAGACTGCTTCTCTTTCAGAAAAATGCATGTGAGTTTCTTGTGAATACTTGTAAGTAGCTTAAGAAACTTTCCAAGGAAAGTGATTTTCTCTGAAAGGATAGCATTTAGAAAGTGAAGCAATAATCCATTCACTTCGCACAGTGAATTGAAGTTTTTTAAAAGACTGCTTCTGTTTTAAAGAAACGGATGTGAGTTTTGTGTGAATGCTTGTAAGTAGCTTAAGGCACTTTCCAAGGAAAGTGATTTTCTCTGAAAGGACAGCATTTAGAAAGTGAGGCAACACTCCATTCACTTCGCACAGTGAATTGAAGTTTTGGAACAGACTGCTTCTCTTTTAGAGAAATGCATGTGAGTTTCTTGTGAATGCTTGTGAGTAGCTTAAGGTACATTCAAGGAAAAGTGATTTTCTCTGAAAGGACAGCATTTAGAAAGTGAAGCAACACTCCATTCACTTCGCACAGTGAATTGAAGTGTTGGAACAGACTGCTTCTCTTTCAGAGTAACGCATGTGAATTTCTGTTGAATGCTTGTAAGTAGCTTAAGGCACTTTCAAAGGAAAGTGATTTTCTCTGAAAGGACAGCATTTAGAAAATGAAGCAACACCCCATTCACTTCGCACAGTGAATTGAAGTGTTGGAACAGACAACTTCTTTTTCATAGAAACGCATTTGAGTTTCCTGTGAATGCTTGTAAGTAGCTTAAGGCACTTTCAAAGGAAAGTGATTTTCTCTGAAAGGACAGCATTTAGAATGTGAAGGAACACTCCATTCACTTCGCACAGTGAATTGAAGTGTTGGAACAGACAGCTTCTTTTTCAGAGAAATGCATTTGAGTTTCTTGTGAATGCTTGGAAGTAGCCAAAGGCACTTTCAAAGGAAAGTAATTTTCTCTGAAAGGACAGCATTTAGAAAGTGAAGCAACACTCCATTCACTTCGTACAGTGAATTGAAGTGTTGGAACAGACTGCTTCTGTTTTAAAGAAACGGATGTGAGTTTTTTGTGAATGCTTGTAAGTAGCTTAAGGCACTTTCCAAGGAAAGTGATTTTCTCTGAAAGGACAGCATTTAGAAAGTGAAGCAACACTCCATTCTCTTTGCACAGTGAATTGAAGTATTTGAACAGACAGCTTCTCTTTCATAGAAATGCATTTGAGTTTCCTGTGAATGCTTAATGTTAAGCTACTTACGCTTAAGGAACTTTCAAAGGAAAGTGATTTTCTCTGAAACTACAACATTTAGAAAGTGAAGGAACACTCCATTCACTTCGCACAGTGAATTGAAGTGTTGGAACAGACTGCTCCTCTTTCAGAGAAATGCATGTGAGTTTCTTGTGAATGCTTGTATGTAGCTTAAGGTACTTTCAATGGAAAGTGATTTTCCCTGAAAGGACAGCATTTAGAAAGCGAAGCAACACTCCATTCACTTCGCACAGTGATTGAAGTGTTGTAATAGACTGCTTCTCTTTCAGAGAAACGGATGTGAGTTTTTTGTGAATGCTTGTAAGTAGCTTAAGGCACTTTCAAAGGAAGTGATTTTCTCTGAAAGGACAGCATTTAGAAAGTAAAGCAACACTCCATTCAATTGGCACAGTGAATTGAAGTGTTGGAACAGACTGCTTCACTTTCAGAGTAACGCATGTGAATTTCTGTTGAATGCTTGTAAGTAGTTTAAGGCACTTTCCAAGGAAAGTGATTTTCTCTGAAAGGACAGCATTTAGAAAGTGAAGCCACACTCCATTCACTTCGCACAGTGAACTGAAGTGTTGGAACAGACAACTTCTTTTCATAGAAACACACTTGAGTTTCCTGTGAATGCCTGTAAGTAGCTTAAGGTACTTTCAAAGGAAAGTGATTTTCTCTGAAACTACAGCATTTGGAATGTTAAGGAACATTCCATTCACTTCGCACAGTGCATTGAAGTGTTGGAACAGACAGCTTCTCTTTCAGAGAAATGCATTTGAGTTTCTTGTGAATGCTTGTAAGTAGCCTAAGGCACTTTCAAAGGAAAGTGATTTTCTCTGAAAGGACAGCATTTAGAAAGTGAAGCAACACTCCATTCACTTCGCACAGTGAATTGAAGTGTTGGAGCAGACTGCTTCTCTTTCAGAAAAATGCATGTGAGTTTCTTGTGAATACTTGTAAGTAGCTTAAGGCACTTTCAAAGGAAAGTGATTTTCTCTTAATGGACAGCATTTAGAAAGTGAAGCAACACTCCATTCACTTCGCACACTGAATTGAAGTGTTGGAACAGACTGCTTCTCTTTCAGAGAAACACATGGGAGTTTCTCGTATATGCTTGTAAGTAGCTTAAGGCAGTTTCCAAAGAAAGTGATTATCTCTGTAACTGCAGCATTTAGAAAGTGAAGCAACACTCCATTCACTTCGCACACTGAATTGAAGTGTTGGAACAGACTGCTTCTCTTCCAGGGAAACAGATGTGAGTTTCTTGTGAATGCTTGTAAGTAGCTTAAGGCACTTTCAAAAGAGACTGATTTTCTCTAAAAGGAGAGCATTTAGAAAGTGAAGCAGCACTCCTTTCACTTCGCACACTGAATTGAAGTGTTGGAACAGACTGCTTCTCTTTCAGAAAAATGCATGTGAGTTTTTTGTGAATGCTTGTAAGTAGCTTAAGGCACTTTCAAAGGAAAGTGATTTTCTCTGAAACTACAACATTTAGAAAGTGAAGCAACACTCCATTCACTACGCACAGTGAATTGAAGTGTTAGAACAGACTGCTTCTCTTTCAGAGAAATGCATGTGAGTTTCTTGTGAATGCTTTTGAGTAGCTTAAGGTACTTTCAAGGGAAAGTGATTTTCTCTGAAAGGACAGCATTTAGAAAGTGAAGCAACACTCCATTCACTTCGCACAGTGAATTGAAGTGTTGGAACAGACTGCTTCTCTTTCAGAGTAACGCATGTGAATTTCTGTTGAATGCTTTTGTAGCTTAAGGCACTTTCAAAGGAAAGTGATTTTCTCTGAAAATATAGCATTTAGAAAGTGAAGCAATAATCCATTCACTTCGCACAGTGAATTGAAGTTTTTTAAAAGACTGCTTCTGTTTTAAAGAAACGGATGTGAGTTTTGTGTGAATGCTTGTAAGTAGCTTAAGGCACTTTCAAAGGAAAGTGATTTTCTCTGAAAGGACAGCATTTAGAAAGTGAGGCAACACCCCATTCACTTCGCACAGTGAATTGAAGTGTTGGAACAGACTGCTTCTCTTTCAGAGAAATGCTTGTGAGTTTCTTGTGAATGCTTGTGAGTAGCTTAAGGTACTTTCAAGGAAAAGTGATTTTCTCTGAAAGGACAGCATTTAGAAAGTGAAGCAACACTCCATTCACTTCGCACAGTGAATTGAAGTGTTGGAACAGACTGCTTCTCTTTCAGAGTAACGCATGTGAATTTCTGTTGAATGCTTGTAAGTAGCTTAAGGCACTTTCAAAGGAAAGTGATTTTCTCTGAAAGGACAGCATTTAGAAAATGAAGCAACACTCCATTCACTTCGCACAGTGAATTGAAGTGTTGGAACAGACAACTTCTTTTTCACAGAAACGCTTTTGAGTTTCCTGTGAATGCTTGTAAGTAGCTTAAGGCACTTTCAAAGGAAAGTGATTTTCTCTGAAAGGACAGCATTTAGAATGTGAAGCAACACTCCATTCACTTCGCACATTGAATTGAAGTGTTGGAACAGACAGCTTCTTTTTCAGTGAAATGCATTTGAGTTTCTTGTGAATGCTTGGAAGTAGCCTAAGGCACTTTCAAAGGAAAGTGATTTTCTCTGAAAGGACAGCATTTAGAAAGTGAAGCAACACTCCATTCACTTCGTACAGTGAATTGAAGTGTTGGAACAGACTGCTTCTGTTTTAAAGAAACGGATGTGAGTTATTTGTGAATGCTTGTAAGTAGCTTAAGGCACTTTCCAAGGAAAGTGATTTTCTCTGAAAGGACAGCATTTAGAAAGTGAAGCAACACTCCATTCTCTTTGCACAGTGAATTGAAGTGTTTGAACAGACAGCTTCTCTTTCATAGAAATGCATTTGAGTTTCCTGTGAATGATTAATGTTAAGCTACTTACGCTTAAGGAACTTTCAAAGGAAAGTGATTTTCTCTGAAACTACAACATTTAGAAATTGAAGGAACACTCCATTCACTTCGCACAGTGAATTGAAGTGTTGGAACAGACTGCTTCTCTTTCAGAGAAATGCATGTGAGTTTCTTGTGAATGCTTGTATGTAGCTTAAGGTACTTTCAATGGAAAGTGATTTTCTCTGAAAGGACAGCATTTAGAAAGCGAAGCAACACTCCATTCACTTCGCACAGTGATTGAAGTGTTGTCATAGACTGCTTCTCTTTCAGAGAAACGGATGTGAGTTTTTTGTGAATGCTTGTAAGTAGCTTAAGGCACTTTCAAAGGAAAGTGAATTTCTCTGAAAGGACAGCATTTAGAATGTGAAGCAAAACTCCATTCACTTCGCACAGTGAATTGAAGTGTTGGAACAGACTGCTTCTCTTTCAGAGAAACGCATGTGATATTCTGTTGAATGCTTGTAAGTAGCTTAAGGCACTTTCAAAGGAACTGATTTTCTCTGAAAGGACAGCATTTAGAAAGTGAAGCAACACTCCATTCACTGCGCACAGCTAATTGAAATGTTGGAACAGACTGCTTCTCTTACATAGAAACAAATGTGAATTTCTGTTGAATGCTTGTAAGTAGCTTAAGGCAATTTCAAAGGAAGTGATTTTCTCTGAAAGTACAGCATTTAGAAAGTGAAGCAACACTCCATTCACTTCGTACAGTGAATTGAAGTGTTGGAACAGACTGCTTCTGTTTTAAAGAAACGGATGTGAGTTTTTTGTGAATGCTTGTAAGTAGCTTAAGGCACTTTCCAAGGAAAGTGATTTTCTCTGAAAGGACAGCATTTAGAAAGTGAAGCAACACTCCATTCTCTTTGCACAGTGAATTGAAGTGTTTGAACAGACAGCTTCTCTTTCATAGAAATGCATTTGAGTTTCCTGTGAATGCTTAATGTTAAGCTACTTACGCTTAAGGAACTTTCAAAGGAAAGTGATTTTCTCTGAAACTACAACATTTAGAAATTGAAGGAACACTCCATTCACTTCGCACAGTGAATTGAAGTGTTGGAACAGACTGCTTCTCTTTCAGAGAAATGCATGTGAGTTTCTTGTGAATGCTTGTATGTAGCTTAAGGTACTTTCAATGGAAAGTGATTTTCTCTGAAAGGACAGCATTTAGAAAGCGAAGCAACACTCCATTCACTTCGCACAGTGATTGAAGTGTTGTAATAGACTGCTTCTCTTTCAGAGAAACGGATGTGAGTTTTTTGTGAATGCTTGTAAGTAGCTTAAGACACTTTCAAAGGAAAGTGAATTTCTCTGAAAGGACAGCATTTAGAATGTGAAGCAAAACTCCATTCACTTCGCACAGTGAATTGAAGTGTTGGAACAGACTGCTTCTCTTTCAGAGAAACGCATGTGATTTTCTGTTGAATGCTTGTAAGTAGCTTAAGGCACTTTCAAAGGAAGTGATTTTCTCTGAAAGCACAGCATTTAGAAAGTGAAGCAACACTCCATTCACTTCGCACAGTGAATTGAAGTGTTGGAACAGACTGCTTCTCTTTCAGAGAAATGCATGTTAGTTTCTTGTGAATGCTTGTATGTAGCTTAAGGTACTTTCAATGGAAAGTGATTTTCTTTGAAAGGACAGCATTTAGAAAGCGAAGCAACACTCCATTCACTTCGCACAGTGATTGAAGTGTAATAGACTGCTTCTCTTTCAGAGAAACGGATGTGAGTTTTTTGTGAATGCTTGTAAGTAGCTTAAGGCACTTTCAAAGGAAGTGATTTTCTCTGAAAGGACAGCATTTAGAATGTGAAGCAACACTCCATTCACTTCGCACAGTGAATTGAAGTGTTGGAACAGACTGCTTCTCTTTCAGAGAAACTTATGTGAGTTTTGAGTGAAGGCTTGTAAGTAGCTTAAGGCACTTTCAAAGAAAGTTATTTTCTCTGAAAGGACAGCATTTAGAAAGTAAAGCAACACTCCATTCAATTGGCACAGTGAATTGAAGTGTTGGAACAGACTGCTTCACTTTCAGAGTAACGCATGTGAATTTCTGTTGAATGCTTGTAAGTAGTTTAAGGCACTTTCCAAGGAAAGTGATTTTCTCTGAAAGGACAGCATTTAGAAAGTGACGCCACACTCCATTCACTTCGCACAGTGAATTGAAGTGTTGGAACAGACAACTTCTTTTCATAGAAACACACTTGAGTTTCCTGTGAATGCCTGTAAGTAGCTTAAGGTACTTTCAAAGGAAAGTGATTTTCTCTGAAACTACAGCATTTGGAATGTGAAGGAACACTCCATTCACTTCGCACAGTGCATTGAAGTGTTGGAACAGACAGCTTCTCTTTCAGAGAAATGCATTTGAGTTTCTTGTGAATGCTTGTAAGTAGCCTAAGGCACTTTCAAAGGAAAGTGATTTTCTCTTAATGGACAGCATTTAGAAAGTGAAGCAACACTCCATTCACTTCGCACACTGAATTGAAGTGTTGGAACAGACTGCTTCTCTTTCAGAGAAACACATGGGAGTTTCTCGTATATGCTTGTAAGTAGCTTAAGGCAGTTTCCAAAGAAAGTGATTATCTCTGTAACTGCAGCATTTAGAAAGTGAAGCAACACTCCATTCACTTCGCACACTGAATTGAAGTGTTGGAACAGACTGCTTCTCTTTCAGAGAAACACATGGGAGTTTCTCGTATATGCTTGTAAGTAGCTTAAGGCAGTTTCCAAAGAAAGTGATTATCTCTGTAACTGCAGCATTTAGAAAGTGAAGCAACACTCCATTCACTTCGCACACTGAATTGAAGTGTTGGAACAGACTGCTTCTCTTCCAGGGAAACAGATGTGAGTTTCTTGTGAATGCTTGTAAGTAGCTTAAGGCACTTTCAAAAGAGACTGATTTTCTCTAAAAGGAGAGCATTTAGAAAGTGAAGCAGCACTCCTTTCACTTCGCACACTGAATTGAAGTGTTGGAACAGACTGCTTCTCTTTCAGAAAAATGCATGTGAGTTTTTTGTGAATGCTTGTAAGTAGCTTAAGGCACTTTCAAAGGAAAGTGATTTTCTCTGAAACTACAACATTTAGAAAGTGAAGCAACACTCCATTCACTACGCACAGTGAATTGAAGTGTTGGAACAGACTGCTTCTCTTTCAGAGAAATGCATGTGAGTTTCTTGTGAATGCTTTTGAGTAGCTTAAGGTACTTTCAAGGGAAAGTGATTTTCTCTGAAAGGACAGCATTTAGAAAGTGAAGCAACACTCCATTCACTTCGCACAGTGAATTGAAGTGTTGGAAAAGACTGCTTCTCTTTCAGAGTAACGCATGTGAATTTCTGTTGAATGCTTTTGTAGCTTAAGGCACTTTCAAAGGAAAGTGATTTTCTCTGAAAATATAGCATTTAGAAAGTGAAGCAATAATCCATTCACTTCGCACAGTGAATTGAAGTTTTTTAAAAGACTGCTTCTGTTTTAAAGAAACGGATGTGAGTTTTGTGTGAATGCTTGTAAGTAGCTTAAGGCACTTTCAAAGGAAAGTGATTTTCTCTGAAAGGACAGCATTTAGAAAGTGAGGCAACACCCCATTCACTTCGCACAGTGAATTGAAGTGTTGGAACAGACTGCTTCTCTTTCAGAGAAATGCATGTGAGTTTCTTGTGAATGCTTGTGAGTAGCTTAAGGTACTTTCAAGGAAAAGTGATTTTCTCTGAAAGGACAGCATTTAGAAAGTGAAGCAACACTCCATTCACTTCGCACAGTGAATTGAAGTGTTGGAACAGACTGCTTCTCTTTCAGAGTAACGCATGTGAATTTCTGTTGAATGCTTGTAAGTAGCTTAAGGCACTTTCAAAGGAAAGTGATTTTCTCTGAAAGGACAGCATTTAGAAAATGAAGCAACACTCCATTCACTTCGCACAGTGAATTGAAGTGTTGGAACAGACAACTTCTTTTTCAAAGAAACTCATTTGAGTTTCCTGTGAATGCTTGTAAGTAGCTTAAGGCACTTTCAAAGGAAAGTGATTTTCTCTGAAAGGACAGCATTTTGAATGTGAATGAACACTCCATTCACTTCGCACAGTGAATTGAAGTGTTGGAACAGACAGCTTCTTTTTCAGAGAAATGCATTTGAGTTTCTTGTGAATGCTTGGAAGTATCCTAAGGCACTTTCAAAGGAAAGTGATTTTCTCTGAAAGGACAGCATTTAGAAAGTGAAGCAACACTCCATTCACTTCGTACAGTGAATTGAAGTGTTGGAACAGACTGCTTCTGTTTTAAAGAAACGGATGTGAGTTTTTTGTGAATGCTTGTAAGTAGCTTAAGGCACTTTCCAAGGAAAGTGATTTTCTCTGAAAGGACAGCATTTAGAAAGTGAAGCAACACTCCATTCTCTTTGCACAGTGAATTGAAGTGTTTGAACAGACAGCTTCTCTTTCATAGAAATGCATTTGAGTTTCCTGTGAATGCTTAATGTTAAGCTACTTACGCTTAAGGAACTTTCAAAGGAAAGTGATTTTCTCTGAAACTACAACATTTAGAAAGTGAAGGAACACTCCATTCACTTCGCACAGTGAATTGAAGTGTTGGAACAGACTGCTTCTCTTTCAGAGAAATGCATGTGAGTTTCTTGTGAATGCTTGTATGTAGCTTAAGGTACTTTCAATGGAAAGTGATTTTCTCTGAAAGGACAGCATTTAGAAAGCGAAGCAACACTCCATTCACTTCGCACAGTGATTGAAGTGTTGTAATAGACTGCTTCTCTTTCAGAGAAACGGATATGAGTTTTTTGTGAATGCTTGTAAGTAGCTTAAGGCACTTTCAAAGGAAAGTGAATTTCTCTGAAAGGACAGCATTTAGAATGTGAAGCAAAACTCCAATCACTTCGCACAGTGAATGGAAGTGTTGGAACAGACTGCTTCTCTTTCAGAGAAACGCATGTGATTTTCTGTTGAATGCTTGTAAGTAGCTTAAGGCACTTTCAAAGGAAGTGATTTTCTCTGAAAGGACAGCATTTAGAAAGTGAAGCAACACTCCATTCACTTCACACAGTGAATTGAAGTGTTGGAACAGACTGCTTCTCTTTCAGAGAAACGGATGTGAATTTTGAGTGACGGCTTGTAAGTAGCTTAAGGCACATTCAAAGAAAGTTATTTTCTCTGAAAGGACATCATTTAGAAAGTAAAGCAACACTCCATTCACTTCGCACAGTGAATTGAAGTGTTGGAACAGACTGCTTCACTTTCAGAGTAACGCATGTGAATTTCTGTTGAACGCTTGTAAGTAGCTTAAGGCACTTTCAAAGGAAGTGATTTTCTCTGAAAATACAGCATTTAGAAAGTGAAGCAACACTCCATTCACTTCGCACAGTGAATTGAAGTGTTGGAGCAGACTGCTTCTCTTTCAGAAAAATGCATGTGAGTTTCTTGTGAATACTTGTAAGTAGCTTAAGGCACTTTCAAAGGAAAGTGATTTTCTCTTAATGGACAGCATTTAGAAAGTGAAGCAACACTCCATTCACTTCGCACACTGAATTGAAGTGTTGGAACAGACTGCTTCTCTTTCAGAGAAACACATGGGAGTTTCTCGTATATGCTTGTAAGTAGCTTAAGGCAGTTTCCAAAGAAAGTGATTATCTCTGTAACTGCAGCATTTAGAAAGTGAAGCAACACTCCATTCACTTCGCACACTGAATTGAAGTGTTGGAACAGACTGCTTCTCTTCCAGGGAAACAGATGTGAGCTTCTTGTGAATGCTTGTAAGTAGCTTAAGGCACTTTCAAAAGAGACTGATTTTCTCTAAAAGGAGAGCATTTAGAAAGTGAAGCAGCACTCCTTTCACTTCGCACACTGAATTGAAGTGTTGGAACAGACTGCTTCTCTTTCAGAAAAATGCATGTGAGTTTTTTGTGAATGCTTGTAAGTAGCTTAAGGCACTTTCAAAGGAAAGTGATTTTCTCTGAAACTACAACATTTAGAAAGTGAAGCAACACTCCATTCACTACACACAGTGAATTGAAGTGTTGGAACAGACTGCTTCTCTTTCAGAGAAATGCATGTGTGTTTCTTGTGAATGCTTTTGTGTAGCTTAAGGTACTTTCAAGGGAAAGTGATTTTCTCTGAAAGGACAGCATTTAGAAAGTGAAGCAACACTCCATTCACTTCGCACAGTGAATTGAAGTGTTGGAACAGACTGCTTCTCTTTCAGAGTAAGGCATGTGAATTTCTGTTGAATGCTTGTAAGTAGCTTAAGGCACTTTCAAAGGAAAGTGATTTTCTCTGAAAGGACAGCATTTAGAAAGTGAAACAACACTCCATTCACTTCGCACAGTGAATTGAAGTGTTGGAACAGACAACTTCTTTTTCATAGAAACGCATTTGAGTTTCCTGTGAATGCTTGTAAGTAGCTTAAGGCACTTTCAAAGGAAAGTGATTTTCTCTGAAAGGACAGCATTGAGAATGTGAAGGAACACTCCATTCACTTCGCACAGTGAATTGAAGTGTTGGAACAGACAGCTTCTTTTTCAGAGAAATGCATTTGAGTTTCTTGTGAATGCTTGGAAGTAGCCTAAGGCACTTTCAAAGAAAAGTGATTTTCTCTGAAAGGATAGCATTTAGAAAGTGAAGCAACACTCCATTCACTTCGTACAGTGAATTGAAGTGTTGGAACAGACTGCTTCTGTTTTAAAGAAACGGATGTGAGTTTTTTGTGAATGCTTGTAAGTAGCTTAAGGCACTTTCCAAGGAAAGTGATTTTCTCTGAAAGGACAGCATTTAGAAAGGGAAGCAACACTCCATTCTCTTTGCACAGTGAATTGAAGTATTTGAACAGACAGCTACTCTTTCATAGAAATGCATTTGAGTTTCCTGTGAATGCTTAATGTTAAGCTACTTACGCTTAAGGAACTTTCAAAGGAAAGTGATTTTCTCTGAAACTACAACATTTAGAAAGTGAAGGAACACTCCATTCACTTCGCACAGTGAATTGAAGTGTTGGAACAGACTGCTTCTCTTTCAGAGAAATGCATGTGAGTTTCTTGTGAATGCTTGTATGTAGCTTAAGGTACTTTCAATGGAAAGTGATTTTCTCTGAAAGGACAGCATTTAGAAAGCGAAGCAACACTCCATTCACTTCGCACAGTGATTGAAGTGTTGTAATAGACTGCTTCTCTTTCAGAGAAACGGATGTGAGTTTTTTGTGAATGCTTGTAAGTAGCTTAAGGCACTTTCAAAGGAAGTGATTTTCTCTGAAAGGACAGCATTTAGAAAGTGAAGCAACACTCTATTCACTTCGCACAGTGAATTGAAGTGTTGGAACAGACTGCTTCTCTTTCAGAGAAACTTATGTGAGTTTTGAGTGAAGGCTTGTAAGTAGCTTAAGGCACTTTCAAAGAAAGTGATTTTCTCTGAAAGGACAGCATTTAGAAAGTAAAGCAACACTCCATTCAATTGGCACAGTGAATTGAAGTGTTGGAACAGACTGCTTCACTTTCAGAGTAACGCATGTGAATTTCTGTTGAATGCTTGTAAGTAGTTTAAGGCACTTTCCAAGGAAAGTGATTTTCTCTGAAAGGACAGCATTTAGAAAGTGAAGCCACACTCCATTCACTTCGCACAGTGAATTGAAGTGTTGGAACAGACAACTTCTTTTCATAGAAACACACTTGAGTTTCCTGTGAATGCCTGTAAGTAGCTTAAGGTACTTTCAAAGGAAAGTGATTTTCTCTGAAACTACAGCATTTGGAATGTGAAGGAACACTCCATTCACTTCGCACAGTGAATTGAAGTGTTCGAACAGACAGCTTCTCTTTCAGAGAAATGCATTTGAGTTTCTTGTGAATGCTTGTAAGTAGCCTAAGGCACTTTCAAAGGAAAGTGATTTTCTCTGAAAGGACAGCATTTAGAAAGTGAAGCAACACTCCATTCACTTCGCACAGTGAATTGAAGTGTTGGAGCAGACTGCTTCTCTTTCAGAAAAATGCATGTGAGTTTCTTGTGAATACTTGTAAGTAGCTTAAGGCACTTTCAAAGGAAAGTGATTTTCTCTTAATGGACAGCATTTAGAAAGTGAAGCAACACTCCATTCACTTCGCACACTGAATTGAAGTGTTGGAACAGACTGCTTCTCTTTCAGAGAAAC
The DNA here is from genome assembly GCF_982192425.1 of Myodes glareolus. NCBI lineage: Eukaryota > Metazoa > Chordata > Mammalia > Rodentia > Cricetidae > Myodes > Myodes glareolus. The sequence goes on along the minus strand of NC_142034.1, from coordinate 107,369,897 downwards.
ACATGGGAGTTTCTCGTATATGCTTGTAAGTAGCTTAAGGCAGTTTCCAAAGAAAGTGATTATCTCTGTAACTGCAGCATTTAGAAAGTGAAGCAACACTCCATTCACTTCGCACACTGAATTGAAGTGTTGGAACAGACTGCTTCTCTTCCAGGGAAACAGATGTGAGCTTCTTGTGAATGCTTGTAAGTAGCTTAAGGCACTTTCAAAAGAGACTGATTTTCTCTAAAAGGAGAGCATTTAGAAAGTGAAGCAGCACTCCTTTCACTTCGCACACTGAATTGAAGTGTTGGAACAGACTGCTTCTCTTTCAGAAAAATGCATGTGAGTTTTTTGTGAATGCTTGTAAGTAGCTTAAGGCACTTTCAAAGGAAAGTGATTTTCTCTGAAACTACAACATTTAGAAAGTGAAGCAACACTCCATTCACTACGCACAGTGAATTGAAGTGTTGGAACAGACTGCTTCTCTTTCAGAGAAATGCATGTGAGTTTCTTGTGAATGCTTTTGAGTAGCTTAAGGTACTTTCAAGGGAAAGTGATTTTCTCTGAAAGGACAGCATTTAGAAAGTGAAGCAACACTCCATTCACTTCGCACAGTGAATTGAAGTGTTGGAACAGACTGCTTCTCTTTCAGAGTAACGCATGTGAATTTCTGTTGAATGCTTTTGTAGCTTAAGGCACTTTCAAAGGAAAGTGATTTTCTCTGAAAATATAGCATTTAGAAAGTGAAGCAATAATCCATTCACTTCGCACAGTGAATTGAAGTTTTTTAAAAGACTGCTTCTGTTTTAAAGAAACGGATGTGAGTTTTGTGTGAATGCTTGTAAGTAGCTTAAGGCACTTTCAAAGGAAAGTGATTTTCTCTGAAAGGACAGCATTTAGAAAGTGAGGCAACACCCCATTCACTTCGCACAGTGAATTGAAGTGTTGGAACAGACTGCTTCTCTTTCAGAGAAATGCATGTGAGTTTCTTGTGAATGCTTGTGAGTAGCTTAAGGTACTTTCAAGGAAAAGTGATTTTCTCTGAAAGGACAGCATTTAGAAAGTGAAGCAACACTCCATTCACTTCGCACAGTGAATTGAAGTGTTGGAACAGACTGCTTCTCTTTCAGAGTAACGCATGTGAATTTCTGTTGAATGCTTGTAAGTAGCTTAAGGCACTTTCAAAGGAAAGTGATTTTCTCTGAAAGGACAGCAATTAGAAAATGAAGCAACACTCCATTCACTTCGCACAGTGAATTGAAGTGTTGGAACAGACAACTTCTTTTTCATAGAAACGCATTTGAGTTTCCTGTGAATGCTTGTAAGTAGCTTAAGGCACTTTCAAAGGAAAGTGATTTTCTCTGAAAGGACAGCATTTAGAATGTGAAGGAACACTCCATTCACTTCGCACAGTGAATTGAAGTGTTGGAACAGACAGCTTCTTTTTCAGAGAAATGCATTTGAGTTTCTTGTGAATGCTTGGAAGTAGCCTAAGGCACTTTCAAAGGAAAGTGATTTTCTCTGAAAGGACAGCATTTAGAAAGTGAAGCAACACTCCATTCACTTCGTACAGTGAATTGAAGTGTTGGAACAGACTGCTTCTGTTTTAAAGAAACGGATGTGAGTTTTTTGTGAATGCTTGTAAGTAGCTTAAGGCACTTTCCAAGGAAAGTGATTTTCTCTGAAAGGACAGCATTTAGAAAGTGAAGCAACACTCCATTCTCTTTGCACAGTGAATTGAAATGTTTGAACAGACAGCTTCTCTTTCATAGAAATGCATTTGAGTTTCCTGTGAATGCTTAATGTTAAGCTACTTACGCTTAAGGAACTTTCAAAGGAAAGTGATTTTCTCTGAAACTACAACATTTAGAAAGTGAAGGAACACTCCATTCACTTCGCACAGTGAATTGAAGTGTTGGAACAGACAGCTTCTTTTTCAGAGAAATGCATTTGAGTTTCTTGTGAATGCTTGGAAGTAGCCTAAGGCACTTTCAAAGGAAAGTGATTTTCTCTGAAAGGACAGCATTTAGAAAGTGAAGCAACACTCCATTCACTTCGCACAGTGATTGAAGTGTTGTAATAGACTGCTTCTCTTTCAGAGAAACGGATGTGAGTTTTTTGTGAATGCTTGTAAGTAGCTTAAGGCACTTTCAAAGGAAGTGATTTTCTCTGAAAGGACAGCATTTAGAAAGTGAAGCAACACTCTATTCACTTCGCACAGTGAATTGAAGTGTTGGAACAGACTGCTTCTCTTTCAGAGAAACTTATGTGAGTTTTGAGTGAAGGCTTGTAAGTAGCTTAAGGCACTTTCAAAGAAAGTTATTTTCTCTGAAAGGACAGCATTTAGAAAGTAAAGCAACACTCCATTCAATTGGTACAGTGAATTGAAGTGTTGGAACAGACTGCTTCACTTTCAGAGTAACGCATGTGAATTTCTGTTGAATGCTTGTAAGTAGTTTAAGGCACTTTCCAAGGAAAGTGATTTTCTCTGAAAGGACAGCATTTAGAAAGTGAAGCCACACTCCATTCACTTCGCACAGTGAATTGAAGTGTTGGAACAGACAACTTCTTTTCATAGAAACACACTTGAGTTTCCTGTGAATGACTGTAAGTAGCTTAAGGTACTTTCAAAGGAAAGTGATTTTCTCTGTAACAACAGCATTTGGAATGTGAAGGAACACTCCATTCACTTCGCACAGTGAATTGAAGTGTTGGAACAGACAGCTTCTCTTTCAGAGAAATGCATTTGAGTTTCTTGTGAATGCTTGTAAGTAGCCTAAGGCACTTTCAAAGGAAAGTGATTTTCTCTGAAAGGACAGCATTTAGAAAGTGAAGCAACACTCCATTCACTTCGCACAGTGAATTGAAGTGTTGGAGCAGACTGCTTCTCTTTCAGAAAAATGCATGTGAGTTTCTTGTGAATACTTGTAAGTAGCTTAAGGCACTTTCAAAGGAAAGTGATTTTCTCTTAATGGACAGCATTTAGAAAGTGAAGCAACACTCCATTCACTTCGCACACTGAATTGAAGTGTTGGAACAGACTGCTTCTCTTTCAGAGAAACACATGGGAGTTTCTCGTATATGCTTGTAAGTAGCTTAAGGCAGTTTCCAAAGAAAGTGATTATCTCTGTAACTGCAGCATTTAGAAAGTGAAGCAACACTCCATTCACTTCGCACACTGAATTGAAGTGTTGGAACAGACTGCTTCTCTTCCAGGGAAACAGATGTGAGCTTCTTGTGAATGCTTGTAAGTAGCTTAAGGCACTTTCAAAAGAGACTGATTTTCTCTAAAAGGAGAGCATTTAGAAAGTGAAGCAGCACTCCTTTCACTTCGCACACTGAATTGAAGTGTTGGAACAGACTACTTCTCTTTCAGAAAAATGCATGTGAGTTTTTTGTGAATGCTTGTAAGTAGCTTAAGGCACTTTCAAAGGAAAGTGATTTTCTCTGAAACTACAACATTTAGAAAGTGAAGCAACACTCCATTCACTACGCACAGTGAATTGAAGTGTTGGAACAGACTGCTTCTCTTTCAGAGAAATGCATGTGAGTTTCTTGTGAATGCTTTTGAGTAGCTTAAGGTACTTTCAAGGGAAAGTGATTTTCTCTGAAAGGACAGCATTTAGAAAGTGAAGCAACACTCCATTCACTTCGCACAGTGAATTGAAGTGTTGGAACAGACTGCTTCTCTTTCAGAGTAACGCATGTGAATTTCTGTTGAATGCTTTTGTAGCTTAAGGCACTTTCAAAGGAAAGTGATTTTCTCTGAAAATATAGCATTTAGAAAGTGAAGCAATAATCCATTCACTTCGCACAGTGAATTGAAGTTTTTTAAAAGACTGCTTCTGTTTTAAAGAAACGGATGTGAGTTTTGTGTGAATGCTTGTAAGTAGCTTAAGGCACTTTCAAAGGAAAGTGATTTTCTCTGAAAGGACAGCATTTAGAAAGTGAGGCAACACCCCATTCACTTCGCACAGTGAATTGAAGTGTTGGAACAGACTGCTTCTCTTTCAGAGAAATGCATGTGAGTTTCTTGTGAATGCTTGTGAGTAGCTTAAGGTACTTTCAAGGAAAGTGATTTTCTCTGAAAGGACAGCATTTAGAAAGTGAAGCAACACTCCATTCACTTCGCACAGTGAATTGAAGTGTTGGAACAGACTGCTTCTCTTTCAGAGTAACGCATGTGAATTTCTGTTGAATGCTTGTAAGTAGCTTAAGGCACTTTCAAAGGAAAGTGATTTTCTCTGAAAGGACAGCAATTAGAAAATGAAGCAACACTCCATTCACTTCGCACAGTGAATTGAAGTGTTGGAACAGACAACTTCTTTTTCATAGAAACGCATTTGAGTTTCCTGTGAATGCTTGTAAGTAGCTTAAGGCACTTTCAAAGGAAAGTGATTTTCTCTGAAAGGACAGCATTTAGAATGTGAAGGAACACTCCATTCACTTCGCACAGTGAATTGAAGTGTTGGAACAGACAGCTTCTTTTTCAGAGAAATGCATTTGAGTTTCTTGTGAATGCTTGGAAGTAGCCTAAGGCACTTTCAAAAAAGTGATTTTCTCTGAAAGGACAGCATTTAGAAAGTGAAGCAACACTCCATTCACTTCGCACAGTGATTGAAGTGTTGTAATAGACTGCTTCTCTTTCAGAGAAACGGATGTGAGTTTTTTGTGAATGCTTGTAAGTAGCTTAAGGCACTTTCAAAGGAAGTGATTTTCTCTGAAAGGACAGCATTTAGAAAGTGAAGCAACACTCTATTCACTTCGCACAGTGAATTGAAGTGTTGGAACAGACTGCTTCTCTTTCAGAGAAACTTATGTGAGTTTTGAGTGAAGGCTTGTAAGTAGCTTAAGGCACTTTCAAAGAAAGTTATTTTCTCTGAAAGGACAGCATTTAGAAAGTAAAGCAACACTCCATTCAATTGGCACAGTGAATTGAAGTGTTGGAACAGACTGCTTCACTTTCAGAGTAACGCATGTGAATTTCTGTTGAATGCTTGTAAGTAGTTTAAGGCACTTTCCAAGGAAAGTGATTTTCTCTGAAAGGACAGCATTTAGAAAGTGAAGCCACACTCCATTCACTTTGCACAGTGAATTGAAGTGTTGGAACAGACAACTTCTTTTCATAGAAACACACTTGAGTTTCCTGTGAATGACTGTAAGTAGCTTAAGGTACTTTCAAAGGAAAGTGATTTTCTCTGAAACTACAGCATTTGGAATGTGAAGGAACACTCCATTCACTTCGCACAGTGAATTGAAGTGTTGGAACAGACAGCTTCTCTTTCAGAGAAATGCATTTGAGTTTCTTGTGAATGCTTGTAAGTAGCCTAAGGCACTTTCAAAGGAAAGTGATTTTCTCTGAAAGGACAGCATTTAGAAAGTGAAGCAACACTCCATTCACTTCGCACAGTGAATTGAAGTGTTGGAGCAGACTGCTTCTCTTTCAGAAAAATGCATGTGAGTTTCTTGTGAATACTTGTAAGTAGCTTAAGGCACTTTCAAAGGAAAGTGATTTTCTCTTAATGGACAGCATTTAGAAAGTGAAGCAACACTCCATTCACTTCGCACACTGAATTGAAGTGTTGGAACAGACTGCTTCTCTTTCAGAGAAACACATGGGAGTTTCTCGTATATGCTTGTAAGTAGCTTAAGGCAGTTTCCAAAGAAAGTGATTATCTCTGTAACTGCAGCATTTAGAAAGTGAAGCAACACTCCATTCACTTCGCACACTGAATTGAAGTGTTGGAACAGACTGCTTCTCTTCCAGGGAAACAGATGTGAGCTTCTTGTGAATGCTTGTAAGTAGCTTAAGGCACTTTCAAAAGAGACTGATTTTCTCTAAAAGGAGAGCATTTAGAAAGTGAAGCAACACTCCTTTCACTTCGCACACTGAATTGAAGTGTTGGAACAGACTGCTTCTCTTTCAGAGAAATGCATGTGAGTTTCTTGTGAATGCTTTTGAGTAGCTTAAGGTACTTTCAAGGGAAAGTGATTTTCTCTGAAAGGACAGCATTTAGAAAGTGAAGCAACACTCCATTCACTTCGCACAGTGAATTGAAGTGTTGGAACAGACTGCTTCTCTTTCAGAGTAACGCATGTGAATTTCTGTTGAATGCTTTTGTAGCTTAAGGCACTTTCAAAGGAAAGTGATTTTCTCTGAAAATATAGCATTTAGAAAGTGAAGCAATAATCCATTCACTTCGCACAGTGAATTGAAGTTTTTTAAAAGACTGCTTCTGTTTTAAAGAAACGGATGTGAGTTTTGTGTGAATGCTTGTAAGTAGCTTAAGGCACTTTCAAAGGAAAGTGATTTTCTCTGAAAGGACAGCATTTAGAAAGTGAGGCAACACCCCATTCACTTCGCACAGTGAATTGAAGTGTTGGAACAGACTGCTTCTCTTTCAGAGAAATGCATGTGAGTTTCTTGTGAATGCTTGTGAGTAGCTTAAGGTACTTTCAAGGAAAAGTGATTTTCTCTGAAAGGACAGCATTTAGAAAGTGAAGCAACACTCCATTCACTTCGCACAGTGAATTGAAGTGTTGGAACAGACTGCTTCTCTTTCAGAGTAACGCATGTGAATTTCTGTTGAATGCTTGTAAGTAGCTTAAGGCACTTTCAAAGGAAAGTGATTTTCTCTGAAAGGACAGCAATTAGAAAATGAAGCAACACTCCATTCACTTCGCACAGTGAATTGAAGTGTTGGAACAGACAACTTCTTTTTCATAGAAACGCATTTGAGTTTCCTGTGAATGCTTGTAAGTAGCTTAAGGCACTTTCAAAGGAAAGTGATTTTCTCTGAAAGGACAGCATTTAGAATGTGAAGGAACACTCCATTCACTTCGCACAGTGAATTGAAGTGTTGGAACAGACAGCTTCTCTTTCAGAGAAATGCATTTGAGTTTCTTGTGAATGCTTGGAAGTAGCCTAAGGCACTTTCAAAGGAAAGTGATTTTCTCTGAAAGGACAGCATTTAGAAAGTGAAGCAACACTCCATTCACTTCGTACAGTGAATTGAAGTGTTGGAACAGACTGCTTCTGTTTTAAAGAAACGGATGTGAGTTTTTTGTGAATGCTTGTAAGTAGCTTAAGGCACTTTCCAAGGAAAGTGATTTTCTCTGAAAGGACAGCATTTAGAAAGGGAAGCAACACTCCATTCTCTTTGCACAGTGAATTGAAGTATTTGAACAGACAGCTACTCTTTCATAGAAATGCATTTGAGTTTCCTGTGAATGCTTAATGTTAAGCTACTTACGCTTAAGGAACTTTCAAAGGAAAGTGATTTTCTCTGAAACTACAACATTTAGAAAGTGAAGGAACACTCCATTCACTTCGCACAGTGAATTGAAGTGTTGGAACAGACTGCTTCTCTTTCAGAGAAATGCATGTGAGTTTCTTGTGAATGCTTGTATGTAGCTTAAGGTACTTTCAATGGAAAGTGATTTTCTCTGAAAGGACAGCATTTAGAAAGCGAAGCAACACTCCATTCACTTCGCACAGTGATTGAAGTGTTGTAATAGACTGCTTCTCTTTCAGAGAAACGGATGTGAGTTTTTTGTGAATGCTTGTAAGTAGCTTAAGGCACTTTCAAAGGAAGTGATTTTCTCTGAAAGGACAGCATTTAGAAAGTGAAGCAACACTCTATTCACTTCGCACAGTGAATTGAAGTGTTGGAACAGACTGCTTCTCTTTCAGAGAAACTTATGTGAGTTTTGAGTGAAGGCTTGTAAGTAGCTTAAGGCACTTTCAAAGAAAGTGATTTTCTCTGAAAGGACAGCATTTAGAAAGTAAAGCAACACTCCATTCAATTGGCACAGTGAATTGAAGTGTTGGAACAGACTGCTTCACTTTCAGAGTAACGCATGTGAATTTCTGTTGAATGCTTGTAAGTAGTTTAAGGCACTTTCCAAGGAAAGTGATTTTCTCTGAAAGGACAGCATTTAGAAAGTGAAGCCACACTCCATTCACTTCGCACAGTGAATTGAAGTGTTGGAACAGACAACTTCTTTTCATAGAAACACACTTGAGTTTCCTGTGAATGACTGTAAGTAGCTTAAGGTACTTTCAAAGGAAAGTGATTTTCTCTGAAACTACAGCATTTGGAATGTGAAGGAACACTCCATTCACTTCGCACAGTGAATTGAAGTGTTGGAACAGACAGCTTCTCTTTCAGAGAAATGCATTTGAGTTTCTTGTGAATGCTTGTAAGTAGCCTAAGGCACTTTCAAAGGAAAGTGATTTTCTCTGAAAGGACAGCATTTAGAAAGTGAAGCAACACTCCATTCACTTCGCACAGTGAATTGAAGTGTTGGAGCGGACTGCTTCTCTTTCAGAAAAATGCATGTGAGTTTCTTGTGAATACTTGTAAGTAGCTTAGGGCACTTTCAAAGGAAAGTGATTTTCTCTTAATGGACAGCATTTAGAAAGTGAAGCAACACTCCATTCACTTCGCACACTGAATTGAAGTGTTGGAACAGACTGCTTCTCTTTCAGAGAAACACATGGGAGTTTCTCGTATATGCTTGTAAGTAGCTTAAGGCAGTTTCCAAAGAAAGTGATTATCTCTGTAACTGCAGCATTTAGAAAGTGAAGCAACACTCCATTCACTTCGCACACTGAATTGAAGTGTTGGAACAGACTGCTTCTCTTTCAGAGAAACACATAGGAGCTTCTTGTGAATGCTTGTAAGTAGCTTAAGGCACTTTCAAAAGAGACTGATTTTCTCTAAAAGGAGAGCATTTAGAAAGTGAAGCAGCACTCCTTTCACTTCGCACACTGAATTGAAGTGTTGGAACAGACTGCTTCTCTTTCAGAAAAATGCATGTGAGTTTTTTGTGAATGCTTGTAAATAGCTTAAGGCACTTTCAAAGGAAAGTGATTTTCTCTGAAACTACAACATTTAGAAAGTGAAGCCACACTCCATTCACTACAAACAGTGAATTGAAGTGTTGGAACAGACTGCTTCTCTTTCAGAGAAATGCATGTGAGTTTCTTGTGAATGCTTTTGAGTAGCTTAAGGTACTTTCAAGGGAAAGTGATTTTCTCTGAAAGGACAGCATTTAGAAAGTGAAGCAACACTCCATTCACTTCGCACAGTGAATTGAAGTGTTGGAACAGACTGCTTCTCTTTCAGAGTAACGCATGTGAATTTCTGTTGAATGCTTTTGTAGCTTAAGGCACTTTCAAAGGAAAGTGATTTTCTCTGAAAATATAGCATTTAGAAAGTGAAGCAATAATCCATTCACTTCGCACAGTGAATTGAAGTTTTTTAAAAGACTGCTTCTGTTTTAAAGAAACGGATGTGAGTTTTGTGTGAATGCTTGTAAGTAGCTTAAGGCACTTTCAAAGGAAAGTGATTTTCTCTGAAAGGACAGCATTTAGAAAGTGAGGCAACACCCCATTCACTTCGCACAGTGAATTGAAGTGTTGGAACAGACTGCTTCTCTTTCAGAGAAATGCATGTGAGTTTCTTGTGAATGCTTGTGAGTAGCTTAAGGTACTTTCAAGGAAAAGTGATTTTCTCTGAAAGGACAGCATTTAGAAAGTGAAGCAACACTCCATTCACTACGCACAGTGAATTGAAGTGTTGGAACAGACTGCTTCCCTTTCAGAGTAACGCATGTGAATTTCTGTTGAATGCTTGTAAGTAGCTTAAGGCACTTTCAAAGGAAAGTGATTTTCTCTGAAAGGACAGCAATTAGAAAATGAAGCAACACTCCATTCACTTCGCACAGTGAATGAAGTGTTGGAACAGACAACTTCTTTTTCATAGAAACGCACTTGAGTTTCCTCTGAATGCTTGTAAGTAGCTTAAGGCACTTTCAAAGGAAAGTGATTTTCTCTGAAAGGACAGCATTTAGAATGTGAAGGAACACTCCATTCACTTCACACAGTGAATTGAAGTGTTGGAACAGACAGCTTCTTTTTCAGAGAAATGCATTTGAGTTTCTTGTGAATGCTTGGAAGTAGCCTAAGGCACTTTCAAAGGAAAGTGATTTTCTCTAAAAGGACAGCATTTAGAAAGTGAAGCAACACTCCATTCACTTCGTACAGTGAATTGAAGTGTTGGAACAGACTGCTTCTGTTTTAAAGAAACGGATGTGAGTTTTTTGTGAATGCTTGTAAGTAGCTTAAGGCACTTTCCAAGGAAAGTGATTTTCTCTGAAAGGACAGCATTTAGAAAGTGAAGCAACACTCCATTCTCTTTGCACAGTGAATTGAAGTGTTTGAACAAACAGCTTCTCTTTCATAGAAATGCATTTGAGTTTCCTGTGAATGCTTAATGTTAAGCTATTTATGCTTAAGGAACTTTCAAAGGAAAGTGATTTTCTCTGAAACTACAACATTTAGAAAGTGAAGGAACACTCCATTCACTTCGCACAGTGAATTGAAGTGTTGGAACAGACTGCTTCTCTTTCAGAGAAATGCAAGTGAGTTTCTTGTGAATGCTTGTATGTAGCTTAAGGTACTTTCAATGGAAAGTGATTTTCTCTGAAAGGACAGCATTTAGAAAGCAAAGCAACACTCCATTCACTTCGCACAGTGATTGAAGTGTTGTAATAGACTGCTTCTCTTTCAGAGAAACGGATGTGAGTTTTTTGTGAATGCTTGTAAGTAGCTTAAGGCACTTTCAAAGGAAAGTGAATTTCTCTGAAAGGACAGCATTTAGAATGTGAAGCAAAACTCCATTCACTTCGCACAGTGAATTGAAGTGTTGGAACAGACTGCTTCTCTTTCAGAGAAACGCATGTGATTTTCTGTTGAATGCTTGTAAGTAGCTTAAGGCACTTTCAAAGGAAGTGATTTTCTCTGAAAGGACAGCATTTAGAAAGTGAAGCAACACTCCATTCACTTCGCACAGTGAATTGAAGTGTTGGAACAGACTACTTCTCTTTCAGAGAAACGGATGTGAATTTTGAGTGACGGCTTGTAAGTAGCTTAAGGCACTTTCAAAGAAATTTATTTTCTCTGAAAGGACATCATTTAGAAAGTAAAGCAACACTCCATTCACTTCGCACAGTGAATTGAAGTGTTGGAACAGACTGCTTCACTTTCAGAGTAACGCATGTGAATTTCTGTTGAACGCTTGTAAGTAGCTTAAGGCACTTTCAAAGGAAGTGATTTTCTCTGAAACTACAGCATTTAGAAAGTGAAGCAACACTCCATTCACTTCGCACAGTGAATTGAAGTGTTGGAGCAGACTGCTTCTCTTTCAGAAAAATGCATGTGAGTTTCTTGTGAATACTTGTAAGTAGCTTAAGGCACTTTCAAAGGAAAGTGATTTTCTCTTAATGGACAGCATTTAGAAAGTGAAGCAACACTCCATTCACTTCGCACACTGAATTGAAGTGTTGGAACAGACTGCTTCTCTTTCAGAGAAACACATGGGAGTTTCTCGTATATGCTTGTAAGTAGCTTAAGGCAGTTTCCAAAGAAAGTGATTATCTCTGTAACTGCAGCATTTAGAAAGTGAAGCAACACTCCATTCACTTCGCACACTGAATTGAAGTGTTGGAACAGACTGGTTCTCTTCCAGGGAAACAGATGTGAGCTTCTTGTGAATGCTTGTAAGTAGCTTAAGGCACTTTCAAAAGAGACTGATTTTCTCTAAAAGGAGAGCATTTAGAAAGTGAAGCAGCACTCCTTTCACTTCGCACACTGAATTGAAGTGTTGGAACAGACTGCTTCTCTTTCAGAAAAATGCATGTGAGTTTTTTGTGAATGCTTGTAAGTAGCTTAAGGCACTTTCAAAGGAAAGTGATTTTCTCTGAAACTACAACATTTAGAAAGTGAAGCCACACTCCATTCACTACAAACAGTGAATTGAAGTGTTGGAACAGACTGCTTCTCTTTCAGAGAAATGCATGTGAGTTTCTTGTGAATGCTTTTGAGTAGCTTAAGGTACTTTCAAGGGAAAGTGATTTTCTCTGAAAGGACAGCATTTAGAAAGTGAAGCAACACTCCATTCACTTCGCACAGTGAATTGAAGTGTTGGAACAGACTGCTTCTCTTTCAGAGTAACGCATGTGAATTTCTGTTGAATGCTTTTGTAGCTTAAGGCACTTTCAAAGGAAAGTGATTTTCTCTGAAAATATAGCATTTAGAAAGTGAAGCAATAATCCATTCACTTCGCACAGTGAATTGAAGTTTTTTAAAAGACTGCTTCTGTTTTAAAGAAACGGATGTGAGTTTTGTGTGAATGCTTGTAAGTAGCTTAAGGCACTTTCAAAGGAAAGTGATTTTCTCTGAAAGGACAGCATTTAGAAAGTGAGGCAACACCCCATTCACTTCGCACAGTGAATTGAAGTGTTGGAACAGACTGCTTCTCTTTCAGAGAAATGCATGTGAGTTTCTTGTGAATGCTTGTGAGTAGCTTAAGGTACTTTCAAGGAAAAGTGATTTTCTCTGAAAGGACAGCATTTAGAAAGTGAAGCAACACTCCATTCACTACGCACAGTGAATTGAAGTGTTGGAACAGACTGCTTCTCTTTCAGAGTAACGCATGTGAATTTCTGTTGAATGCTTGTAAGTAGCTTAAGGCACTTTCAAAGGAAAGTGATTTTCTCTGAAAGGACAGCAATTAGAAAATGAAGCAACACTCCATTCACTTCGCACAGTGAATTGAAGTGTTGGAACAGACAACTTCTTTTTCATAGAAACGCACTTGAGTTTCCTGTGAATGCTTGTAAGTAGCTTAAGGCACTTTCAAAGGAAAGTGATTTTCTCTGAAAGGACAGCATTTAGAATGTGAAGGAACACTCCATTCACTTCGCACAGTGAATTGAAGTGTTGGAACAGACAGCTTCTTTTTCAGAGAAATGCATTTGAGTTTCTTGTGAATGCTTGGAAGTAGCCTAAGGCACTTTCAAAGGAAAGTGATTTTCTCTGAAAGGACAGCATTTAGAAAGTGAAGCAACACTCCATTCACTTCGTACAGTGAATTGAAGTGTTGGAACAGACTGCTTCTGTTTTAAAGAAACGGATGTGAGTTTTTTGTGAATGCTTGTAAGTAGCTTAAGGCACTTTCCAAGGAAAGTGATTTTCTCTGAAAGGACAGCATTTAGAAAGTGAAGCAACACTCCATTCTCTTTGCACAGTGAATTGAAGTGTTTGAACAAACAGCTTCTCTTTCATAGAAATGCATTTGAGTTTCCTGTGAATGCTTAATGTTAAGCTATTTACGCTTAAGGAACTTTCAAAGGAAAGTGATTTTCTCTGAAACTACAACATTTAGAAAGTGAAGGAACACTCCATTCACTTCGCACAGTGAATTGAAGTGTTGGAACAGACTGCTTCTCTTTCAGAGAAATGCAAGTGAGTTTCTTGTGAATGCTTGTATGTAGCTTAAGGTACTTTCAATGGAAAGTGATTTTCTCTGAAAGGACAGCATTTAGAAAGCAAAGCAACACTCCATTCACTTCGCACAGTGATTGAAGTGTTGTAATAGACTGCTTCTCTTTCAGAGAAACGGATGTGAGTTTTTTGTGAATGCTTGTAAGTAGCTTAAGGCACTTTCAAAGGAAAGTGAATTTCTCTGAAAGGACAGCATTTAGAATGTGAAGCAAAACTCCATTCACTTCGCACAGTGAATTGAAGTGTTGGAACAGACTGCTTCTCTTTCAGAGAAACGCATGTGATTTTCTGTTGAAATCTTGTAAGTAGCTTAAGGCACTTTCAAAGGAAGTGATTTTCTCTGAAAGGACAGCATTTAGAAAGTGAAGCAACACTCCATTCACTTCGCACAGTGAATTGAAGTGTTGGAACAGACTACTTCTCTTTCAGAGAAACGGATGTGAATTTTGAGTGACGGCTTGTAAGTAGCTTAAGGCACTTTCAAAGAAAGTTATTTTCTCTGAAAGGACATCATTTAGAAAGTAAAGCAACACTCCATTCACTTCGCACAGTGAATTGAAGTGTTGGAACAGACTGCTTCACTTTCAGAGTAACGCATGTGAATTTCTGTTGAACGCTTGTAAGTAGCTTAAGGCACTTTCAAAGGAAGTGATTTTCTCTGAAACTACAGCATTTAGAAAGTGAAGCAACACTCCATTCACTTCGCACAGTGAATTGAAGTGTTGGAGCAGACTGCTTCTTTTTCAGAAAAATGCATGTGAGTTTCTTGTGAATACTTGTAAGTAGCTTAAGGCACTTTCAAAGGAAAGTGATTTTCTCTTAATGGACAGCATTTAGAAAGTGAAGCAACACTCCATTCACTTCGCACACTGAATTGAAGTGTTGGAACAGACTGCTTCTCTTTCAGAGAAACACATGGGAGTTTCTCGTATATGCTTGTAAGTAGCTTAAGGCAGTTTCCAAAGAAAGTGATTATCTCTGTAACTGCAGCATTTAGAAAGTGAAGCAACACTCCATTCACTTCGCACACTGAATTGAAGTGTTGGAACAGACTGGTTCTCTTCCAGGGAAACAGATGTGAGTTTCTTGTGAATGCTTGTAAGTAGCTTAAGGCACTTTCAAAAGAGACTGATTTTCTCTAAAACGAGAGCATTTAGAAAGTGAAGCAGCACTCCTTTCACTTCGCACACTGAATTGAAGTGTTGGAACAGACTGCTTCCCTTTCAGAAAAATGCATGTGAGTTTTTTGTGAATGCTTGTAAGTAGCTTAAGGCACTTTCAAAGGAAAGTGATTTTCTCTGAAACTACAACATTTAGAAAGTGAAGCAACACTCCATTCACTACGCACAGTGAATTGAAGTGTTGGAACAGACTGCTTCTCTTTCAGAGAAATGCATGTGAGTTTCTTGTGAATGCTTTTGTAACTTAAGGCACTTTCAAAGGAAAGTGATTTTCTCTGAAAATATAGAATTTAGAAAGTGAAGCAATAATCCATTCACTTCGCACAGTGAATTGAAGTTTTTTAAAAGACTGCTTCTGTTTTAAAGAAACGGATGTGAGTTTTGTGTGAATGCTTGTAAGTAGCTTAAGGCACTTTCCAAGGAAAGTGATTTTCTCTGAAAGGACAGCATTTAGAAAGTGAAGCAACACTCCATTCTCTTTGCACAGTGAATTGAAGTGTTTGAACAGACAGCTTCTCTTTCATAGAAATGCATTTGAGTTTCCTGTGAATGCTTAATGTTAAGCTACTTACGCTTAAGGAACTTTCAAAGGAAAGTGATTTTCTCTGAAACTATAACATTTAGAAAGTGAAGGAACACTCCATTCACTTCGCACACTGAATTGAAGTGTTGGAACAGACTGCTTCTCTTTCAGATAAATGCATGTGAGTTTTTTGTGAATGCTTGTAAGTAGCTTAAGGCACTTTCAAAGGAAAGTGATTTTCTCTGAAACTACAACATTTAGAAAGTGAAGCAACACTCCATTCACTACGCACAGTGAATTGAAGTGTTGGAACAGACTGCTTCTCTTTCAGAGAAATGCATGTGAGTTTCTTGTGAATGCTTTTGAGTAGCTTAAGGTACTTTCAAGGGAAAGTGATTTTCTCTGAAAGGACAGCATTTAGAAAGTGAAGCAACACTCCATTCACTTCGCACAGTGAATTGAAGTGTTGGAACAGACTGCTTCTCTTTCAGAGTAACGCATGTGAATTTCTGTTGAATGCTTTTGTAGCTTAAGGCACTTTCAAAGGAAAGTGATTTTCTCTGAAAATATAGCATTTAGAAAGTGAAGCAATAATCCATTCACTTCGCACAGTGAATTGAAGTTTTTTAAAAGACTGCTTCTGTTTTAAAGAAACGGATGTGAGTTTTGTGTGAATGCTTGTAAGTAGCTTAAGGCACTTTCAAAGGAAAGTGATTTTCTCTGAAAGGACAGCATTTAGAAAGTGAGGCAACACCCCATTCACTTCGCACAGTGAATTGAAGTGTTGGAACAGACTGCTTCTCTTTCAGAGAAATGCATGTGAGTTTCTTGTGAATGCTTGTGAGTAGCTTAAGGTACTTTCAAGGAAAATTGATTTTCTCTGAAAGGACAGCATTTAGAAAGTGAAGCAACACTCCATTCACTTCGCACAGTGAATTGAAGTGTTGGAACAGACTGCTTCTCTTTCAGAGTAACGCATGTGAATTTCTGTTGAATGCTTGTAAGTAGCTTAAGGCACTTTCAAAGGAAAGTGATTTTCTCTGAAAGGACAGCATTTAGAATGTGAAGGAACACTCCATTCACTTCGCACAGTGTATTGAAGTGTTGGAACAGACAACTTCTCTTTCATAGAAACACACTTGAGTTTCCTGTGAATGCCTGTAAGTAGCTTAAGGTACTTTCAAACGAAAGTGATTTTCTCTGAAACTACAGCATTTGGAATGTGAAGGAACACTCCATTCAGTTCGCACAGTGAATTGAAGTGTTGGAACAGACAGCTTCTCTTTCAGAGAAATGCATTTGAGTTTCTTGTGAATGCTTGTAAGTAGCCTGAGGCACTTTCAAAGGAAAGTGATTTTCTCTGAAAGGACAGCATTTAGAAAGTGAAGCAACACTCCATTCACTTCGCACAGTGAATTGAAGTGTTGGAGCAGACTGCTTCTCTTTCAGAGTAACGCATGTGAATTTCTGTTGAATGCTTTTGTAGCTTAAGGCACTTTCAAAGGAAAGTGATTTTCTCTGAAAATATAGCATTTAGAAAGTGAAGCAATAATCCATTCACTTCGCACAGTGAATTGAAGTTTTTTAAAAGACTGCTTCTGTTTTAAAGAAACGGATGTGAGTTTTGTGTGAATGCTTGTAAGTAGCTTAAGGCACTTTCAAAGGAAAGTGATTTTCTCTGAAAGGACAGCATTTAGAAAGTGAGGCAACACCCCATTGACTTCGCACAGTGAATTGAAGTGTTGGAACAGACTGCTTCTCTTTCAGAGAAATGCATGTGAGTTTCTTGTGAATGCTTGTGAGTAGCTTAAGGTACTTTCAAGGAAAAGTGATTTTCTCTGAAAGGACAGCATTTAGAAAGTGAAGCAACACTCCATTCACTTCGCACAGTGAATTGAAGTGTTGGAACAGACTGCTTCTCTTTCAGAGTAACGCATGTGAATTTCTGTTGAATGCTTGTAAGTAGCTTAAGGCACTTTCAAAGGAAAGTGATTTTCTCTGAAAGGACAGCATTTAGAAAATGAAGCAACACTCCATTCACTTCGCACAGTGAATTGAAGTGTTGGAACAGACAACTTCTTTTTCATAGAAACGCATTTGAGTTTCCTGTGAATGCTTGTAAGTAGCTTAAGGCACTTTCAAAGGAAAGTGATTTTCTCTGAAAGGACAGCATTTAGAATGTGAAGGAACACTCCATTCACTTCGCACAGTGAATTGAAGTGTTGGAACAGACAGCTTCTTTTTCAGAGAAATGCATTTGAGTTTCTTGTGAATGCTTGGAAGTAGCCTAAGGCACTTTCAAAGGAAAGTGATTTTCTCTGAAAGGACAGCATTTAGAAAGTGAAGCAACACTCCATTCACTTCGTACAGTGAATTGAAGTGTTGGAACAGACTGCTTCTGTTTTAAAGAAACGGATGTGAGTTTTTTGTGAATGCTTGTAAGTAGCTTAAGGCACTTTCCAAGGAAAGTGATTTTCTCTGAAAGGACAGCATTTAGAAAGTGAAGCAACACTCCATTCTCTTTGCACAGTGAATTGAAGTGTTTGAACAGACAGCTTCTCTTTCATAGAAATGCATTTGAGTTTCCTGTGAATGCTTAATGTTAAGCTACTTACGCTTAAGGAACTTTCAAAGGAAAGTGATTTTCTCTGAAACTACAACATTTAGAAAGTGAAGGAACACTCCATTCACTTCGCACAGTGAATTGAAGTGTTGGAACAGACTGCTTCTCTTTCAGAGAAATGCAAGTGAGTTTCTTGTGAATGCTTGTATGTAGCTTAAGGTACTTTCAATGGAAAGTGATTTTCTCTGAAAGGACAGCATTTAGAAAGCGAAGCAACACTCCATTCACTTCGCACAGTGATTGAAGTGTTGTAATAGACTGCTTCTCTTTCAGAGAAACGGATGTGAGTTTTTTGTGAATGCTTGTAAGTAGCTTAAGGCACTTTCAAAGGAAAGTGAATTTCTCTGAAAGGACAGCATTTAGAATGTGAAGCAAAACTCCATTCACTTTGCACATTGAATTGAAGTGTTGGAACAGACTGCTTCTCTTTCAGAGAAACGCATGTGATTTTCTGTTGAATGCTTGCAAGTAGCTTAAGGCACTTTCAAAGGAAGTGATTTTCTCTGAAAGGACAGCATTTAGAAAGTGAAGCAACACTCCATTCACTTCGCACTGTGAATTGAAGTGTTAGAACAGACTTCTTCTCTTTCAGAGAAACGGATGTGAATTTTGAGTGAAGGCTTGTAAGTAGCTTAAGGCACTTTCAAAGAAAGTTATTTTCTCTGAAAGGACATCATTTAGAAAGTAAAGAAACACTCCATTCACTTCGCACAGTGAATTGAAGTGTTGGAACAGACTGCTTCACTTTCAGAGTAACGCATGTGAATTTCTGTTGAATGCTTGTAAGTAGTTTAAGGCACTTTCCAAGGAAAGTGATTTTCTCTGAAAGGACAGCATTTAGAAAGTGAAGCCACACTCCATTCACTTCGCTCAGTGTATTGAAGTGTTGGAACAGACAACTTCTCTTTCATAGAAACACACTTGAGTTTCCTGTGAATGCCTGTAAGTAGCTTAAGGTACTTTCAAAGGAAAGTGATTTTCTCTGAAACTACAGCATTTGGAATGTGAAGGAACACTCCATTCAGTTCGCACAGTGAATTGAAGTGTTGGAACAGACAGCTTCTCTTTCAGAGAAATGCATTTGAGTTTCTTGTGAATGCTTGTAAGTAGCCTGAGGCACTTTCAAAGGAAAGTGATTTTCTCTGAAAGGACAGCATTTAGAAAGTGAAGCAACACTCCATTCACTTCGCACAGTGAATTGAAGTGTTGGAGCAGACTGCTTCTCTTTCAGAAAAATGCATGTGAGTTTCTTGTGAATACTTGTAAGTAGCTTAAGGCACTTTCAAAGGAAAGTGATTTTCTCTTAATGGACAGCATTTAGAAAGTGAAGCAACACTCCATTCACTTCGCACACTGAATTGAAGTGTTGGAACAGACTGCTTCTCTTTCAGAGAAACACATGGGAGTTTCTCGTATATGCTTGTAAGTAGCTTAAGGCAGTTTCCAAAGAAAGTGATTATCTCTGTAACTGCAGCATTTAGAAAGTGAAGCAACACTCCATTCACTTCGCACACTGAATTGAAGTGTTGGAACAGACTGCTTCTCTTCCAGGGAAACAGATGTGAGTTTCTTGTGAATGCTTGTAAGTAGCTTAAGACACTTTCAAAAGAGACTGATTTTCTCTAAAAGGAGAGCGTTTAGAAAGTGAAGCAGCACTCCTTTCACTTCGCACACTGAATTGAAGTGTTGGAACAGACTGCTTCTCTTTCAGAAAAATGCATGTGAGTTTTTTGTGAATGCTTGTAAGTAGCTTAAGGCACTTTCAAAGGAAAGTGATTTTCTCTGAAACTACAACATTTAGAAAGTGAAGCAACACTCCATTCACTACGCACAGTGAATTGAAGTGTTGGAACAGACTGCTTCTCTTTCAGAGAAATGCATGTGAGTTTCTTGTGAATGCTTTTGAGTAGCTTAAGGTACTTTCAAGGGAAAGTGATTTTCTCTGAAAGGACAGCATTTAGAAAGTGAAGCAACACTCCATTCACTTCGCACAGTGAATTGAAGTGTTGGAACAGACTGCTTCTCTTTCAGAGTAACGCATGTGAATTTCTGTTGAATGCTTTTGTAGCTTAAGGCACTTTCAAAGGAAAGTGATTTTCTCTGAAAATATAACATTTAGAAAGTGAAGCAATAATCCATTCACTTCGCACAGTGAATTGAAGTTTTTTAAAAGACTGCTTCTGTTTTAAAGAAACGGATGGGAGTTTTGTGTGAATGCTTGTAAGTAGCTTAAGCCACTTTCAAAGGAAAGTGATTTTCTTTGAAAGGACAGCATTTAGAAAGTGAGGCAACACCCCATTCACTTCGCACAGTGAATTGAAGTGTTGGAACAGACTGCTTCTCTTTCAGAGAAATGCATGTGAGTTTCTTGTGAATGCTTGTGAGTAGCTTAAGGTACTTTCAAGGAAAAGTGATTTTCTCTGAAAGGACAGCATTTAGAAAGTGAAGCAACACTCCATTCACTTCGCACAGTGAACTGAAGTGTTGGAACAGACTGCTTCTCTTTCAGAGTAACACATGTGAATTTCTGTTGAATGCTTGTAAGTAGCTTAAGGCACTTTCAAAGGAAAGTGATTTTCTCTGAAAGGACAGCATTTAGAAAGTGAAGCAACACTCCATTCACTTCGCACAGTGAATTGAAGTGTTGGAACAGACAACTTCTTTTTCATAGATACGCACTTGAGTTTCCTGTGAATGCTTGTAAGTAGCTTAAGGCACTTTCAAAGGAAAGTGATTTTCTCTGAAAGGACAGCATTGAGAATGTGAAGGAACACTCCATTCACTTCGCACAGTGAATTGAAGTGTTGGAACAGACAGCATCTTTTTCAGAGAAATGCATTTGAGTTTCTTGTGAATGCTTGGAAGTAGCCTAAGGCACTTTCAAAGGAAAGTGATTTTCTCTGAAAGGACAGCATTTAGAAAGTGAAGCAACACTCCATTCACTTCGTACAGTGAATTGAAGTGTTGGAACAGACTGCTTCGGTTTTAAAGATACGGATGTGAGTTTTTTGTGAATGCTTGTAAGTAGCTTAAGGCACTTTCCAAGGAAAGTGATTTTCTCTGAAAGGACAGCATTTAGAAAGTGAAGCAACACTCCATTCTCTTTGCACAGTGAATTGAAGTGTTTGAACAGACAGCTTCTCTTTCATAGAAATGCATTTGAGTTTCCTGTGAATGCTTAATGTTAAGCTACTTACGCTTAAGGAACTTTCAAAGGAAAGTGATTTTCTCTGAAACTACAACATTTAGAAAGTGAAGGAACACTCCATTCACTTCGCACAGTGAATTGAAGTGTTGGAACAGACTGCTTCTCTTTCAGAGAAATGCATGTGAGTTTCTTGTGAATGCTTGTATGTAGCTTAAGGTACTTTCAATGGAAAGTGATTTTCTCTGAAAGGACAGCATTTAGAAAGCGAAGCAACACTCCATTCACTTCGCACAGTGATTGAAGTGTTGTAATAGACTGCTTCTCTTTCAGAGAAACAAATGTGAGTTTTTTGTGAATGCTTGTAAGTAGCTTAAGGCACTTTCAAAGGAAAGTGAATTTCTCTGAAAGGACAGCATTTAGAATGTGAAGCAAAACTCCATTCACTTCGCATAGTGAATTGAAGTGTTGGAACAGACTGCTTCTCTTTCAGAGAAACGCATGTGAGTTTCTGTTGAATGCTTGTAAGTAGCTTAAGGCACTTTCAAAGGAAGTGATTTTCTCTGAAAGGACAGCATTTAGAAAGTGAAGCAACACTCCATTCACTTCGCACTGTGAATTGAAGTGTTGGAACAGACTGCTTCTCTTTCAGAGAAACGGATGTGAATTTTGAGTGAAGGCTTGTAAGTAGCTTAAGGCACTTTCAAAGAAAGTTATTTTCTCTGAAAGGACATCATTTAGAAAGGAAAGCAACACTCCATTCACTTCGCACAGTGAATTGAAGTGTTGGAAGAGACTGCTTCACTTTCAGAGTAACGCATGTGAATTTCTGTTGAATGCTTGTAAGTAGTTTAAGGCACTTTCCAAGGAAAGTGATTTTCTCTGAAAGGACAGCATTTAGAAAGCGAAGCCACACTCCATTCACTTCGCACAGTGAATTGAAGTGTTGGAACAGACAACTTCTCTTTCATAGAAACACACTTGAGTTTCCTGTGAATGCCTGTAAGTAGCTTAAGGTACTTTCAAAGGAAAGTGATTTTCTCTGAAACTACAGCATTTGGAATGTGAAGGAACACTCCATTCACTTCGCACAGTGAATTGAAGTGTTGGAACAGACAGCTTCTCTTTCAGAGAAATGCATTTGAGTTTCTTGTGAATGCTTGTAAGTAGCCTAAGGCACTTTCAAAGGAAAGTGATTTTCTCTGAAAGGACAGCATTTAGAAAGTGAAGCAACACTCCATTTACTTCGCACAGTGAATTGAAGTGTTGGAGCAGACTGCTTCTCTTTCAGAAAAATGCATGTGAGTTTCTTGTGAATACTTGTAAGTAGCTTAAAGTACTTTCAAAGGAAAGTGATTTTCTCTTAATGGACAGCATTTAGAAGTGAAGCAACACTCCATTCACTTCGCACACTGAATTGAAGTGTTGGAACAGACTGCTTCTCTTTCAGAGAAACACATGGGAGTTTCTCGTATATGCTTGTAAGTAGCTTAAGGCAGTTTCCAAAGAAAGTGATTATCTCTGTAACTGCAGCATTTAGAAAGTGAAGCAACACTCCATTCACTTCGCACACTGAATTGAAGTGTTGGAACAGACTGCTTCTCTTCCAGGGAAACAGATGTGAGTTTCTTGTGAATGCTTGTAAGTAGCTTAAGACACTTTCAAAAGAGACTGATTTTCTCTAAAAGGAGAGCATTTAGAAAGTGAAGTAGCACTCCTTTCACTTCGCACACTGAACTGAAGTGTTGGAACAGACTGCTTCTCTTTCAGAAAAATGCATGTGAGTTTTTTGTGAATACTTGTAAGTAGCTTAAGGCACTTTCAAAGGAAAGTGATTTTCTCTGAAACTACAACATTTAGAAAGTGAAGCAACACTCCATTCACTACGCACAGTGAATTGAAGTGTTGGAACAGACTGCTTCTCTTTCAGAGAAACGCATGTGAATTTCTGTTGAATGCTTGTAAGTAGCTTAAGGCACTTTCAAAGAAAGTGATTTTCTCTGAAAGGACAGCATTTAGAAAGTGAAGCAACACTCCATTCACTTCGCACAGTGAATTGAAGTGTTGGAACAGACTGCTTCTCTTTCAGAGAAACAGATGTGAGTTTTTTGTGAATGCTTGTAAGTAGCTTAAGGCACTTTCAAAGAAAGTTATTTTCTCTGAAAGGACAGCATTTAGAAAGTAAAGCAACACTCCATTCACTTCGCACAGTGAATTGAAGTGTTGGAACAGACTGCTTCTCTTTCAGAGTAATGCATGTGAATTTCTGTTGAATGCTTGTAAGTAGCTTAAGGCACTTTCAAAGGAAGTGATTTTCTCTGAAAGGACAGCATGTAGAATGTGTAGGAACACTCCATTAACTTCGCGCAGTGAATTGAAGTGTTGGAACAGACTGCTTCTCTTTCAGAGAAACGGATGTGAGTTTTTTGTGAATGCTTGTAAGTAGCTTAAGGCACTTTCAAAGAAAGTTATTTTCTCTGAAAGGATAGCATTTAGAAAGTAAAGCAACACTCCATTCACTTCGCACAGTGAATTGAAGTGTTGGAACAGACTGCTTCTCTTTCAGAGTAACGCATGTGAATTTCTGTTGAATGCTTGTAAGTAGTTTAAGGCACTTTCCAAGGAAAGTGATTTTCTCTGAAAGGACAGCATTTAGAAAGTGAGGCAACACTCCATTCACTTCGCACAGTGAATTGAAGTGTTGGAACAGACTGCTTCTCTTTCAGAGAAACGGATGTGAGTTTTTTGTGAATGATTGGAAGTAGCCTAAGGCACTTTCAAAGGAAAGTGATTTTCTCTGAAAGGACAGCATTTAGAATGTGAAGCAAAACTCCATTCACTTCGCACAGTGAATTGAAGTGTTGGAACAGACTGCTTCTCTTTCAGAGAAACGCATGTGATTTTCTGTTGAATGATTGTAAGTAGCTTAAGGCACTTTCAAAGGAAGTGATTTTCTCTGAAAGGACAGCATTTAGAAAGTGAAGCCACACTCCATTCACTTCGCACAGTGAATTGAAGTGTTGGAACAGACTGCTTCTCTTTCAGAGAAACGGATGTGAGTTTTGAGTGAAGGCTTGTAAGTAGCTTAAGGCACTTACAAAGAAAGTTATTTTCTCTGAAAGGACAGCATTTAGAAAGTAAAGCAACACTCCATTCACTTCGCACAGTGAATTGAAGTGTTGGAACAGACTGCTTCACTTTCAGAGTAACGCATGTGAATTTCTATTGAATGCTTGTAAGTAGTTTAAGGCACTTTCCAAGGAAAGGGATTTTCTCTGAAAGGACAGCATTTAGAAAGTTAAGCCACACTCCATTCACTTCGCACAGTGAATTGAAGTGTTGGAACAGACAACTTCTCTTTCATAGAAACACACTTGAGTTTCCTGTGAATGCCTGTAAGTAGCTTAAGGTACTTTCAAAGGAAAGTGATTTTCTCTGAAACTACAGCATTTGGAATGTGAAGGAACAATCCATTCACTTCGCACAGTGAATTGAAGTGTTGGAACAGACAGCTTCTCTTTCAGAGAAATGCATTTGAGTTTCTTGTGAATGCTTGTAAGTAGCCTAAGGCACTTTCAAAGGAAAGTGATTTTCTCTGAAAGGACAGCATTTAGAAAGTGAAGCAACACTCCATTCACTTCGCACAGTGAATTGAAGTGTTGGAGAAGACTGCTTCTCTTTCAGAAAAATGCATGTGAGTTTCTTGTGAATACTTGTAAGTAGCTTAAGAAACTTTCAAAGGAAAGTGATTTTCTCTGAAAGGATAGCATTTAGAAAGTGAAGCAATAATCCATTCACTTCGCACAGTGAATTGAAGTGTTGGAACAGACTGCTTCTCTTTCAGAGAAATGCATGTGAGTTTCTTGTGAATGCTTGTGAGTAGCTTAAGGTACTTTCAAGGAAAAGTGATTTTCTCTGAAAGGATAGCATTTAGAAAGTGAAGCAATAATCCATTCACTTCGCACAGTGAATTGAAGTTTTTTAAAAGACTGCTTCTGTTTTAAAGAAACGGATGTGAGTTTTGTGTGAATGCTTGTAAGTAGCTTAAGGCACTTTCCAAGGAAAGTGATTTTCTCTGAAAGGACAGCATTTAGAAAGTGAGGCAACACTCCATTCACTTCGCACAGTGAATTGAAGTGTTGGAACAGACTGCTTCTCTTTCAGAGAAATGCATGTGAGTTTCTTGTGAATGCTTGTGAGTAGCTTAAGGTACTTTCAAGGAAAAATGATTTTCTCTGAAAGGACAGCATTTAGAAAGTGAAGCAACACTCCATTCACTTCGCACAGTGAATTGAAGTGTTGGAACAGACTGCTTCTCTTTCAGAGTAACGCATGTGAATTTCTGTTGAATGCTTGTAAGTAGCTTAAGGCACTTTCAAAGGAAAGTGATTTTCTCTGAAAGGACAGCATTTAGAAAATGAAGCAACACTCCATTCACTTCGCACAGTGAATTGAAGTGTTGGAACAGACTGCTTCTCTTTCAGAGAAACGCATGTGAATTTCTGTTGAATGCTTGTAAGTAGCTTAAGGCACTTTCAAAGAAAGTGATTTTCTCTGAAACTACAACATTTAGAAAGTGAAGCAACACTCCATTCACTACGCACAGTGAATTGAAGTGTTGGAACAGACTGCTTCTCTTTCAGAGAAACGCATGTGAATTTCTGTTGAATGCTTGTAAGTAGCTTAAGGCACTTTCACAGAA
Source organism: Myodes glareolus (assembly GCF_982192425.1). Lineage (NCBI taxonomy): Eukaryota > Metazoa > Chordata > Mammalia > Rodentia > Cricetidae > Myodes > Myodes glareolus. The sequence goes on along the minus strand of NC_142034.1, from coordinate 107,344,390 downwards.
AGTGATTTTCTCTGAAAGGACAGCATTTAGAAAGTGAAGCAACACTCCATTCACTTCGCACAGTAAATTGAAGTATTGGAACAGACTGCTTCTCTTTCAGAGAAACGGATGTGAGTTTTTTGTGAATGCTTGTAAGTAACTTAAGGCACTTTCAAAGAAAGTTATTTTCTCTGAAAGGACAGCATTTAGAAAGTAAAGCAACACTCCATTCACTTCGCACAGTGAATTGAAGTGTTGGAACAGACTGCTTCTCTTTCAGAGTAACACATGTGAATTTCTGTTGAATGCTTGTAAGTAGTTTAAGGCACTTTCAAAGGAAGTGATTTTCTCTGAAAGGACAGCATTTAGAATGTGTAGGAACACTCCATTCACTTCGCGCAGTGAATTGAAGTGTTGGAACAGACTGCTTCTTTTTCAGAGAAACGGATGTGAGTTTTTTGTGAATGCTTGCAAGTAGCTTAAGGCACTTTCAAAGAAAGTGATTTTCTCTGAAAGGATAGCATTTAGAAAGTAAAGCAACACTCCATTCACTTCGCACAGTGAATTGAAGTGTTGGAACAGACTGCTTCTCTTTCAGAGTAACGCATGTGAATTTCTGTTGAATGCTTTTATAGCTTAAGGCACTTTCAAAGGAAAGTGATTTTCTCTGAAAGGACAGCATTTAGAAAGTGAAGCAACACTCCATTCACTTCGCACAGTGAATTGAAGTGTTGGAACAGACTGCTTCTCTTTCAGAGAAACGGATGTGAGTTTTTTGTGAATGCTTGTAAGTAGCTTAAGGCACTTTCCAAGGAAAGTGATTTTCTCTGAAAGGACAGCATTTAGAAAGTGAGGCAACACTCCATTCACTTCGCACAGTGAATTGAAGTGTTGGAACAGACTGCTTCTCTTTCAGAGAAATGCATGTGAGTTTCTTGTGAATGCTTGTGAGTAGCTTAAGGTACTTTCAAGGAAAAATGATTTTCTCTGAAAGGACAGCATTTAGAAAGTGAAGCAACACTCCATTCACTTCGCACAGTGAATTGAAGTGTTGGAACAGACTGCTTCTCTTTCAGAGTAACGCATGTGAATTTCTGTTGAATGCTTGTAAGTAGCTTAAGGCACTTTCAAAGGAAAGTGATTTTCTCTGAAAGGACAGCATTTAGAAAATGAAGCAACACTCCATTCACTTCGCACAGTGAATTGAAGTGTTGGAACAGACTGCTTCTCTTTCAGAGAAACGCATGTGAATTTCTGTTGAATGCTTGTAAGTAGCTTAAGGCACTTTCAAAGAAAGTGATTTTCTCTGAAACTACAACATTTAGAAAGTGAAGCAACACTCCATTCACTACGCACAGTGAATTGAAGTGTTGGAACAGACTGCTTCTCTTTCAGAGAAACGGATGTGAGTTTTTTGTGAATGCTTGTAAGTAGCTTAAGGCACTTTCAAAGGAAAGTGATTTTCTCTGAAAGGACAACATTTAGAATGTGAAGCAAAACTCCCTTCACTTCGCACAATGAATTGAAGTGTTGGAACAGACTGCTTCTCTTTCAGAGAAACGCATGTGATTTTCTGTTGAATGATTGTAAGTAGCTTAAGGCACTTTCAAAGAAAGTGATTTTCTCTGAAACTACAACATTTAGAAAGTGAAGCAACACTCCATTCACTACGCACAGTGAATTGAAGTGTTGGAACAGACTGCTTCTCTTTCAGAGAAACGGATGTGAGTTTTTTGTGAATGCTTGTAAGTAGCTTAAGGCACTTTCAAAGGAAAGTGATTTTCTCTGAAAGGACAACATTTAGAATGTGAAGCAAAACTCCCTTCACTTCGCACAGTGAATTGAAGTGTTGGAACAGACTGCTTCTCTTTCAGAGAAACGCATGTGATTTTCTGTTGAATGATTGTAAGTAGCTTAAGGCACTTTCAAAGGATGTGATTTTCTCTGAAAGGACAGCATTTAGAAAGTGAAGCCACACTCCATTCACTTCGCACAGTGAATTGAAGTGTTGGAACAGACTGCTTCTCTTTCAGAGAAACGGATGTGAGTTTTGAGTGAAGGCTTGTAAGTAGCTTAAGGCACTTTCAAAGAAAGTTATTTTCTCTGAAAGGACAGCATTTAGAAAGTAAAGCAACACTCCATTCACTTCGCACAGTGAATTGAAGTGTTGGAACAGACTGCTTCACTTTCAGATTAACGCATGTGAATTTCTATTGAATGCTTGTAAGTAGTTTAAGGCACTTTCCAAGGAAAGGGATTTTCTCTGAAAGGACAGCATTTAGAAAGTTAAGCCACACTCCATTCACTTCGCACAGTGAATTGAAGTGTTGGAACAGACAACTTCTCTTTCATAGAAACACACTTGAGTTTCCTGTGAATGCCTGTAAGTAGCTTAAGGTACTTTCAAAGGAAAGTGATTTTCTCTGAAACTACAGCATTTGGAATGTGAAGGAACACTCCATTCACTTCGCACAGTGAATTGAAGTGTTGGAACAGACAGCTTCTCTTTCAGAGAAATGCATTTGAGTTTCTTGTGAATGCTTGTAAGTAGCCTAAGGCACTTTCAAAGGAAAGTGATTTTCTCTGAAAGGACAGCATTTAGAAAGTAAAGCAACACTCCATTCACTTCGCACAGTGAATTGAAGTGTTGGAGAAGACTGCTTCTCTTTCAGAAAAATGCATGTGAGTTTCTTGTGAATACTTGTAAGTAGCTTAAGAAACTTTCAAAGGAAAGTGATTTTCTCTGAAAGGATCGCATTTAGAAAGTGAAGCAATAATCCATTCACTTCGCACAGTGAATTGAAGTGTTGGAACAGACTGCTTCTCTTTCAGAGAAATGCATGTGAGTTTCTTGTGAATGCTTGTGAGTAGCTTAAGGTACTTTCAAGGAAAAGTGATTTTCTCTGAAAGGATAGCATTTAGAAAGTGAAGCAATAATCCATTCACTTCGCACAGTGAAGTGAAGTTTTTTAAAAGACTGCTTCTGTTTTAAAGAAACGGATGTGAGTTTTGTGTGAATGCTTGTAAGTAGCTTAAGGCACTTTCCAAGGAAAATGATTTTCTCTGAAAGGACAGCATTTAGAAAGTGAAGCAACACTCCATTCACTTCGCACAGTGAATTGAAGTATTGGAACAGACTGCTTCTCTTTCAGAGAAACGGATGTGAGTTTTTTGTGAATGCTTGTAAGTAGCTTAAGGCACTTTCAAAGAAAGTTATTTTCTCTGAAAGGACAGCATTTAGAAAGTAAAGCAACACTCCATTCACTTCGCACAGTGAATTGAAGTGTTGGAACAGACTGCTTCTCTTTCAGAGTAACGCATGTGAATTTCTGTTGAATGCTTGTAAGTAGTTTAAGGCACTTTCAAAGGAAGTGATTTTCTCTGAAAGGACAGCATTTAGAATGTGTAGGAACACTCCATTCACTTCGCGCAGTGAATTGAAGTGTTGGAACAGACTGCTTCTCTTTCAGAGAAACGGATGTGAGTTTTTTGTGAATGCTTGCAAGTAGCTTAAGGCACTGTCAAAGAAAGTGATTTTCTCTGAAAGGATAGCATTTAGAAAGTAAAGCAACACTCCATTCACTTCGCACAGTGAATTGAAGTGTTGGAACAGACTGCTTCTCTTTCAGAGTAACGCATGTGAATTTCTGTTGAATGCTTTTATAGCTTAAGGCACTTTCAAAGGAAAGTGATTTTCTCTGAAAGGACAGCATTTAGAAAGTGAAGCAACACTCCATTCACTTCGCACAGTGAATTGAAGTGTTGGAACAGACTGCTTCTCTTTCAGAGAAACGGATGTGAGTTTTGAGTGAATGCTTGTAAGTAGCTTAAGGCACTTTCAAAGAAAGTGATTTTCTCTGAAAGGACAGCATTTAGAAAGTGAAGCAACACTCCATTCACTTCGCACAGTGAATTGAAGTGTTGGAACAGACTGCTTCTATTTCAGAGAAACGAATGTGAATTTCTGTTGAATGCTTGTAAGTAGCTTAAGGCACTTTCAAAGGAAGTGATTTTCTCTGAAAGAACAGCATTTAGAAAGTGAAGCAACACTCCATTCACTTCGCACAGTGAATTGAAATGTTGTAACAGACTGCTTCTCTTTCAGAGAAACGGATGTGAGTTTTTTGTGAATGCTTCTAAGTAGCATAAGGCACTTTCAAAGGAAAGTGATTTTCTCTGAAACTACAGCGTTTAGAATGTGAAGGAACACTCCATTTACTTCGCACCGTGAATTGAAGTTTTGGAACAGACAGCTTCTCTTTCAGAGAAATGCATTTGAGTTTCTTGTGAATACTTGGAAGTAGCCTAAGGCACTTTCAAAGGAAAGTGATTTTCTCTGAAAGGATAGCATTTAGAAAGTGAAGCAATAATCCATTCACTTCGCACAGTGAATTGAAGTTTTTTAAAAGACTGCTTCTGTTTTAAAGAAACGGATGTGAGTTTTGTGTGAATGCTTGTAAGTAGCTTAAGGCACTTTCCAAGGAAAGTGATTTTCTCTGAAAGGACAGCATTTAGAAAGTGAGGCAACACTCCATTCACTTCGCACAGTGAATTGAAGTGTTGGAACAGACTGCTTCTCTTTCAGAGAAATGCATGTGAGTTTCTTGTGAATGCATGTGAGTAGCTTAAGGTACTTTCAAGGAAAAGTGATTTTCTCTGAAAGGACAGCATTTAGAAAGTGAAGCAACACTCCATTCACTTCGCACAGTGAATTGAAGTGTTGGAACAGACTGCTTCTCTTTCAGAGTAACGCATGTGAATTTCTGTTGAATGCTTATAAGTAGCTTAAGGCACTTTCAAAGGACAGTGATTTTCTCTGAAAGGACAGCATTTAGAAAATGAAGCAACACTCCATTCACTTCGCACAGTGAATTGAAGTGTTGGAACAGACAACTTCTTTTTCATAGACACGCATTTGAGTTTCCTGTGAATGCTTGTAAGTAGCTTAAGGCACTTTCAAAGGAAAGTGATTTTCTCTGAAAGGACAGCATTTAGAATGTGAAGGAACACTCCATTGACTTCGCACAGTGAATTGAAGTGTTGGAACAGACAGCTTCTTTTTCAGAGAAATGCATTTGAGTTTCTTGTGAATGCTTGGAAGTAGCCTAAGGCACTTTCAAAGGAAAGTGATTTTCTCTGAAAGGACAGCATTTAGAAAGTGAAGCAACACTCCACCACTTCGTACAGTGAATTGAAGTGTTGGAACAGACTGCTTCTGTTTTAAAGAAACGGATGTGAGTTTTTTGTGAATGCTAGTAAGTAGCTTAAGGCACTTTCCAAGGAAAGTGATTTTCTCTGAAAGGACAGCATTTACAAAGTGAAGCAACACTCCATTCTCTTTGCACAGTGAATTGAAGTGTTTGAACAGACAGCTTCTCTTTCATAGAAATGCATTTGAGTTTCCTGTGAATGCTTAATGTTAAGCTACTTACGCTTAAGGAACTTTCAAAGGAAAGTGATTTTCTCTGAAACTACAACATTTAGAAAGTGAAGGAACACACCATTCACTTCCCACAGTGAATTGAAGTGTTGGAACAGACTGCTTCTCTTTCAGAGAAATGCATGTGAGTTTCTTGTGAATGCTTGTATGTAGCTTAAGGTACTTTCAATGGAAAGTGATTTTCTCTGAAAGGACAGCATTTAGAAAGCGAAGCAACACTCCATTCACTTCGCACAGTGATTGAAGTGTTGTAATAGACTGCTTCTCTTTCAGAGAAACGGATGTGAGTTTTTTGTGAATGCTTGTAAGTAGCTTAAGGCACTTTCAAAGGAAAGTGATTTTCTCTGAAAGGACAGCATTTAGAATGTGAAGCAAAACTCCATTCACTTCGCACAGTGAATTGAAGTGTTGGAACAGACTGCTTCTCTTTCAGAGAAACGCATGTGATTTTCTGTTGAATGCTTGTAAGTAGCTTAAGGCACTTTCAAAGGAAGTGATTTTCTCTGAAAGGACAGCATTTAGAAAGTGAAGCCACACTCCATTCACTTCGCACAGTGAATTGAAGTGTTGGAACAGACTGCTTCTCTTTCAGAGAAACGGATGTGAGTTTTGAGTGAAGGCTTGTAAGTAGCTTAAGGCACTTTCAAAGAAAGTTATTTTCTCTGAAAGGACAGCATTTAGAAAGTAAAGCAACACTCCATTCACTTCGCACAGTGAATTGAAGTGTTGGAACAGACTGCTTCACTTTCAGAGTAACGCATGTGAATTTCTATTGAATGCTTGTAAGTAGTTTAAGGCACTTTCCAAGGAAAGGGATTTTCTCTGAAAGGACAGCATTTAGAAAGTGAAGCCACACTCCATTCACTTCGCACAGTGAATTGAAGTGTTGGAACAGACAACTTCTCTTTCATAGAAACACACTTGAGTTTCCTGTGAATGCCTGTAAGTAGCTTAAGGTACTTTCAAAGGAAAGTGATTTTCTCTGAAACTACAGCATTTGGAATGTGAAGGAACACTCCATTCACTTCGCACAGTGAATTGAAGTGTTGGAACAGACAGCTTCTTTTTCAGAGAAATGCATTTGAGTTTCTTGTGAATGCTTGTAAGTAGCCTAAGGCACTTTCAAAGGAAAGTGATTTTCTCTGAAAGGACAGCATTTAGAAAGTGAAGCAACACTCCATTCACTTCGCACAGTGAATTGAAGTGTTGGAGCAGACTGCTTCTCTTTCAGAAAAATGCATGTGAGTTTCTTGTGAATACTTGTAAGTAGCTTAAGAAACTTTCAAAGGAAAGTGATTTTCTCTGAAAGGATAGCATTTAGAAAGTGAAGCAATAATCCATTCACTTCGCACAGTGAATTGAAGTTTTTTAAAAGACTGCTTCTGTTTTAAGGAAACGGATGTGAGTTTTGTGTGAATGCTTGTAAGTAGCTTAAGGCACTTTCCAAGGAAAGTGATTTTCTCTGAAAGGACAGCATTTAGAAAGTGAGGCAACACTCCATTAACTTCGCACAGTGAATTGAAGTGTTGGAACAGACTGCTTCTCTTTCAGAGAAATGCATGTGAGTTTCTTGTGAATGCTTGTGAGTAGCTTAAGGTACTTTCAAGGAAAAGTGATTTTCTCTGGAAGGACAGCATTTAGAAAGTGAAGCAACACTCCATTCACTTCGCACAGTGAATTGAAGTGTTGGAATAGACTGCTTCTCTTTCAGAGTAACGCATGTGAATTTCTGTTGAATGCTTGTAAGTAGCTTAAGGCACTTTCAAAGGAAAGTGAGTTTCTCTGAAAGGACAGCATTTAGAAAATGAAGCAACACTCCATTCACTTCGCACAGTGAATTGAAGTGTTGGAACAGACAACTTTTTTCATAGAAACGCATTTGAGTTTCCTGTGAATGCTTGTAAGTAGCTTAAGGCACTTTCAAAGGAAAGTGATTTTCTCTGAAAGGACAGCATTTAGAATGTGAAGGAACACTCCATTCACTTCGCACAGTGAATTGAAGTGTTGGAACAGACAGCTTCTTTTTCAGAGAAATGCATTTGAGTTTCTTGTGAATGCTTGGAAGTAGCCTAAGGCACTTTCAAAGGAAAGTGATTTTCTCTGAAAGGACAGCATTTAGAAAGTGAAGCAACACTCCATTCACTTCGTACAGTGAATTGAAGTGTTGGAACAGACTGCTTCTGTTTTAAAGAAACGGATGTGAGTTTTTTGTGAATGCTTGTAAGTAGCTTAAGGCACTTTCCAAGGAAAGTGATTTTCTCTGAAAGGACAGCATTTAGAAAGTGAAGCAACACTCCATTCTCTTTGCACAGTGAATTGAAGTATTTGAACAGACAGCTTCTCTTTCATAGAAATGCATTTGAGTTTCCTGTGAATGCTTAATGTTAAGCTACTTACGCTTAAGGAACTTTCAAAGGAAAGTGATTTTCTCTGAAACTACAACATTTAGAAAGTGAAGGAACACTCCATTCACTTCGCACAGTGAATTGAAGTGTTGGAACAGACTGCTTCTCTTTCAGAGAAATGCATGTGAGTTTCTTATGAATGCTTGTATGTAGCTTAAGGTACTTTCAATGGAAAGTGATTTTTTCTGAAAGGACAGCATTTAGAAAGCGAAGCAACACTGCATTCACTTCGCACAGTGAATTGAAGTGTTGGAACAGACAGCTTCTCTTTCAAAGAAAAGCATTTGTGTTTCCTGTGAATGCTTGTAAGTAGCTTAAGGAACATTCAAAGGAAAGTGATTTTCTCTGAAACTACAGCATTTATTAAGTGAAGCAACACTCCATTCACTTCGCACAGTGAATTGAAGTGTTGGAACAGACTGCTTCTCTTTCAGAGAAATGCGTGTGAGTTTCTTGTGAATGCTTGTAAGTAGCCTAAGGCACTTTCAAAGGAAAGTGATTTTCTCTGAAAGGACAGCATTTAGAAAGTGATGCAACCCTCCATTCACTTCGCACAGTGAATTGAAGTGTTGTTTCAGACTGCTTCTGTTTTAGAGAAACGGATGTGAGTTTTTTGTGAATGCTTGTAAGTAGCTTAAGGCACTTTCAAAGGAAAGTGATTTTCTCTGAAAGGACAGCATTTAGAAAGTGAAGCAACACTCCATTCACTTCGCACAGTGAATTGAAGTGTTGGAACAGACAGCTTCTCTTTCATAGAAACGCATTTGAGTTTCCTGTGAATGCTTGTAAGTAGCTTAAGGAACTTTCAAAGGAAAGTGATTTTCCCTGAAACTGCAACATTTAAAAAGTAAAGGAACACTCCATTCACTTCGCACAGTGAATTGAAGTGTTGTAGTAGACTGCTTCTCATTCAGAGAAACGGATGTGAGTTTTTTGTGAATGCTTGTAAGTAGCTTAAGGCACTTTCAAAGGAAAGTGATTTTCTATGAAAGGACAGCATTTAGAAAGTGAAGCAACACTCCATTCACTTCGCACAGTGAATTGAAGTGTTGGAACAGACAGCTTTTCTTTCATAGAAACGCATTTGAGTTTCCTGTGAATGCTAGTAAGTAGCTTAAGGAACTTTCAAAGGAAAGTGATTTTCTCTGAAACTACAGCATTTAGAAAGTGAAGGAACACTCCATTCACTCTGCACAGTGAATTGAAGTGTTGGAACAGACTGCTTCACTTTCAGAGAATTGCATGTGAGTTTCTTGTGAATGCTTGTAAGTAGCTTAAGGCACTTTCAAAGGAAAGTGATTTTCTCTGAAAGGACAGCATTTAGAAAGTGAGGCAACACTCCATCCAGTTTGCACAGTGAATTGAAGTGTTGTAATAGACTGCTTCTCTTTCAGAGAAACGGATGTGAGTTTTTTGTGAATGCTTGTAAGTAGCTTAAGGCACTTTCAAAGGAAAGTGATTTTCTCTGAAAGGACAGCATTTAGAAAGTGAAGCCACACTCCATTCACTGCGCACAGCTAATTGAAATGTTGGAACAGACTGCTTCTCTTACATAGAATCGCATGTGAATTTCTGTTGAATGCTTGTAAGTAGCTGAAGGCACTTTCAAAGGAAGTGATTTTCTCTGAAAGTACAGCATTTAGAAAGTGAAGCAATACTCCATTCACTTCGCACAGTGAATTGAAGTGTTGGAACAGACTGCTTCTCTTTCAGAGATGGATGTGAGTTTTTTGTGAATGCTTGTAAGTAGCTTAAGGCACTTTCAAAGGAAAGTGATTTTCTCTGAAAGGACAGCATTTAGAAAGTGAAGCAACACTCCATTCACTTCGCACAGTGAATTGAAGTGTTGGAACAGACAGCTTCTCTTTCATAGAAACGCATTTGAGTTTCCTGTGAATGCTTGTAAGTAGCTTAAGGAACTTTCAAAGGAAAGTGATTTTCTCTGAAACTGCAACATTTAAAAAGTAAAGGAACACTCCATTCACTTCGCACAGTGAATTGAAGTGTTGTAGTAGACTGCTTCTCATTCAGAGAAACGGATGTGAGTTTTTTGTGAATGCTTGTAAGTAGCTTAAGGCACTTTCAAAGGAAAGTGATTTTCTCTGAAAGGACAGCATTTAGAAAGTGAAGCAACACTCCATTCACTTCGCACAGTGAATTGAAGTGTTGGAACAGACAGCTTTTCTTTCATAGAAACGCATTTGAGTTTCCTGTGAATGCTTGTAAGTAGCTTAAGGAACTTTCAAAGGAAAGTGATTTTCTCTGAAACTACAGCATTTAGAAAGTGAAGGAACACTCCATTCACTCTGCACAGTGAAGTGAAGTGTTGGAACAGACTGCTTCTCTTTCAGAGAAATGCATGTGAGTTTCTTGTGAATGCCTGTAAGTAGCTTAAGGCACTTTCAAAGGAAAGTGATTTTCTATGAAAGGACAGAATTTAGAATGTGAAGCAAAACTCCATTCACTTCGCACAGTGAATTGAAGTGTTGGAACAGTCTGCTTCTCTTTCAGAGTAACGCATGTGAATTTCTGTTGAATGCTTTTATAGCTTAAGGCACTTTCAAAGGAAAGTGATTTTCTCTGAAAGGACAGCATTTAGAAAGTGAAGCAACACTCCATTCACTTCGCACAGTGAATTGAAGTGTTGGAACAGACTGCTTCTCTTTCAGAGAAACGGATGTGAGTTTTTTGTGAATGCTTGTAAGTAGCTTAAGGCACTTTCAAAGAAAGTGATTTTCTCTGAAAGGACAGCATTTAGAAAGTAAAGCAACGCTCCATTCACTTCGCACAGTGAATTGAAGTGTTGGAACAGACTGCTTCTATTGCAGAGAAACGAATGTGAATTTCTGTTGAATGCTTGTAAGTAGCTTAAGGCACTTTCAAAGGAAGTGATTTTCTCTGAAAGAACAGCATTTAGAAAGTGAAGCAACACTCCATTCACTTCGCACAGTGAATTGAAGTGTTGTAACAGACAGCTTCTCTTTCAGAGAAACGGATGTGAGTTTTTTGTGAATGCTTTTAAGTAGCTTAAGGCACTTTCAAAGGAAAGTGATTTTCTCTGAAACTACAGCGTTTAGAATGTGAAGGAACACTCCATTTACTTCGCACCGTGAATTGAAGTTTTGGAACAGACAGCTTCTCTTTCAGAGAAATGCATTTGAGTTTCTTGTGAATACTTGGAAGTAGCCTAAGGCACTTCAAAGGAAAGTGATTTTCTCTGAAAGGATAGCATTTAGAAAGTGAAGCAATAATCCATTCACTTCGCACAGTGAATTGAAGTTTTTTAAAAGACTGCTTCTGTTTTAAAGAAACGGATGTGAGTTTTGTGTGAATGCTTGTAAGTAGCTTAAGGCACTTTCCAAGGAAAGTGATTTTCTCTGAAAGGACAGCATTTAGAAAGTGAAGCAACACTCCATTCACTTCGCACAGTGAATTGAAGTGTTGGAACAGACTGCTTCTCTTTCAGAGAAATGCATGTGAGTATCTTGTGAATGCTTGTGAGTAGCTTAAGGTACTTTCAAGGAAAAGTGATTTTCTCTGAAAGGACAGCATTTAGAAAGTGAAGCAACACTCCATTCACTTCGCACAGTGAATTGAAGTGTTGGAACAGACTGCTTCTCTTTCAGAGTAACGCATGTGAATTTCTGTTGAATGCTTGTAAGTAGCTTAAGGCACTTTCAAAGGAAAGTGATTTTCTCTGAAAGGACAGCATTTAGAAAATGAAGCAACACTCCATTCACTTCGCACAGTGAATTGAAGTGTTGGAACAGACAACTTCTTTTTCATAGAAACGCATTTGAGATTCCTGTGAATGCTTCTAAGTAGCTTAAGGCACTTTCACAGGAAAGTGATTTTCTCTGAAAGGACAGCATTTAGAATGTGAAGGAACACTCCATTCACTTCGCACAGTGAATTGAAGTGTTGGAACAGACAGCTTCTCTTTCATAGAAATGCATTTGAGTTTCCTGTGAATGCTTAATGTTAAGCTACTTACGCTTAAGGAACTTTCAAAGGAAAGTGATTTTCTCTGAAACTACAACATTTAGAAAGTGAAGGAACACTCCATTCACTTCACACAGTGAATTGAAGTGTTGGAACAGACTGCTTCTCTTTCAGAGAAATGCATGTGAGTTTCTTATGAATGCTTGTATGTAGCTTAAGGTACTTTCAATGGAAAGTGATTTTTTCTGAAAGGACAGCATTTAGAAAGCGAAGCAACACTGCATTCACTTCGCATAGTGAATTGAAGTGTTGGAACAGACAGCTTCTCTTTCAAAGAAACGCATTTGTGTTTCCTGTGAATGCTTGTAAGTAGCTTAAGGAACATTCAAAGGAAAGTGATTTTCTCTGAAACTACAGCATTTATTAAGTGAAGCAACACTCCATTCACTTCGCACAGTGAATTGAAGTGTTGGAACAGACTGCTTCTCTTTCAGAGAAATGCATGTGAGTTTCTTGTGAATGCTTGTAAGTAGCCTAAGGCACTTTCAAAGGAAAGTGATTTTCTCTGAAAGTACAGCATTTAGAAAGTGATGCAACCCTCCATTCACTTCGCACAGTGAATTGAAGTGTTGTTTCAGACTGCTTCTGTTTTAGAGAAACGGATGTGAGTTTTTTGTGAATGCTTGTAAGTAGCTTAAGGCACTTTCAAAGGAAAGTTATTTTCTCTGAAAGGACAGCATTTAGAAAGTGAAGCAACACTCCATTCACTTCGCACAGTGAATTGAAGTGTTGGAACAGACAGCTTCTCTTTCATAGAAACGCATTTGAGTTTCCTGTGAATGCTTGTAAGTAGCTTAAGGAACTTTCAAAGGAAAGTGATTTTCCCTGAAACTGCAACATTTAAAAAGTAAAGGAACACTCCATTCACTTCGCACAGTGAATTGAAGTGTTGTAGTAGACTGCTTCTCATTCAGAGAAACGGATGTGAGTTTTTTGTGAATGCTTGTAAGTAGCTTAAGGCACTTTCAAAGGAAAGTGATTTTCTCTGAAAGGACAGCATTTAGAAAGTGAAGCAACACTCCATTCACTTCGCACAGTGAATTGAAGTGTTGGAACAGACAGCTTTTCTTTCATAGAAACGCATTTGAGTTTCCTGTGAATGCTAGTAAGTAGCTTAAGGAACTTTCAAAGGAAAGTGATTTTCTCTGAAACTACAGCATTTAGAAAGTGAAGCAACACTCCATTCACTCTGCACAGTGAATTGAAGTGTTGGAACAGACTGCTTCTCTTTCAGAGAATTGCATGTGAGTTTCTTGTGAATGCTTGTAAGTAGCTTAAGGCACTTTCAAAGGAAAGTGATTTTCTCTGAAAGGACAGAATTTAGTAAGTGAGGCAACACTCCATCCAGTTTGCACAGTGAATTGAAGTGTTGGAACAGACTGCTTCTCTTTCAGAGAAATGCATGTGAGTTTCTTGTGAATGCTTGTGAGTAGCTTAAGGTACTTTCAAGGAAAAGTGATTTTCTCTGGAAGGACAGCATTTAGAAAGTGAAGCAACACTCCATTCACTTCGCACAGTGAATTGAAGTGTTGGAATAGACTGCTTCTCTTTCAGAGTAACGCATGTGAATTTCTGTTGAATGCTTGTAAGTAGCTTAAGGCACTTTCAAAGGAAAGTGATTTTCTCTGAAAGGACAGCATTTAGAAAATGAAGCAACACTCCATTCACTTCGCACAGTGAATTGAAGTGTTGGAACAGACAACTTTTTTCATAGAAACGCATTTGAGTTTCCTGTGAATGCTTGTAAGTAGCTTAAGGCACTTTCAAAGGAAAGTGATTTTCTCTGAAAGGACAGCATTTAGAATGTGAAGGAACACTCCATTCACTTCGCACAGTGAATTGAAGTGTTGGAACAGACAGCTTCTTTTTCAGAGAAATGCATTTGAGTTTCTTGTGAATGCTTGGAAGTAGCCTAAGGCACTTTCAAAGGAAAGTGATTTTCTCTGAAAGGACAGCATTTAGAAAGTGAAGCAACACTCCATTCACTTCGTACAGTGAATTGAAGTGTTGGAACAGACTGCTTCTGTTTTAAAGAAACGGATGTGAGTTTTTTGTGAATGCTTGTAAGTAGCTTAAGGCACTTTCCAAGGAAAGTGATTTTCTCTGAAAGGACAGCATTTAGAAAGTGAAGCAACACTCCATTCTCTTTGCACAGTGAATTGAAGTATTTGAACAGACAGCTTCTCTTTCATAGAAATGCATTTGAGTTTCCTGTGAATGCTTAATGTTAAGCTACTTACGCTTAAGGAACTTTCAAAGGAAAGTGATTTTCTCTGAAACTACAACATTTAGAAAGTGAAGGAACACTCCATTCACTTCGCACAGTGAATTGAAGTGTTGGAACAGACTGCTTCTCTTTCAGAGAAATGCATGTGAGTTTCTTATGAATGCTTGTATGTAGCTTAAGGTACTTTCAATGGAAAGTGATTTTTTCTGAAAGGACAGCATTTAGAAAGCGAAGCAACACTGCATTCACTTCGCACAGTGAATTGAAGTGTTGGAACAGACAGCTTCTCTTTCAAAGAAACGCATTTGTGTTTCCTGTGAATGCTTGTAAGTAGCTTAAGGAACATTCAAAGGAAAGTGATTTTCTCTGAAACTACAGCATTTATTAAGTGAAGCAACACTCCATTCACTTCGCACAGTGAATTGAAGTGTTGGAACAGACTGCTTCTCTTTCAGAGAAATGCGTGTGAGTTTCTTGTGAATGCTTGTAAGTAGCCTAAGGCACTTTCAAAGGAAAGTGATTTTCTCTGAAAGGACAGCATTTAGAAAGTGATGCAACCCTCCATTCACTTCGCACAGTGAATTGAAGTGTTGTTTCAGACTGCTTCTGTTTTAGAGAAACGGATGTGAGTTTTTTGTGAATGCTTGTAAGTAGCTTAAGGCACTTTCAAAGGAAAGTGATTTTCTCTGAAAGGACAGCATTTAGAAAGTGAAGCAACACTCCATTCACTTCGCACAGTGAATTGAAGTGTTGGAACAGACAGCTTCTCTTTCATAGAAACGCATTTGAGTTTCCTGTGAATGCTTGTAAGTAGCTTAAGGAACTTTCAAAGGAAAGTGATTTTCCCTGAAACTGCAACATTTAAAAAGTAAAGGAACACTCCATTCACTTCGCACAGTGAATTGAAGTGTTGTAGTAGACTGCTTCTCATTCAGAGAAACGGATGTGAGTTTTTTGTGAATGCTTGTAAGTAGCTTAAGGCACTTTCAAAGGAAAGTGATTTTCTCTGAAAGGACAGCATTTAGAAAGTGAAGCAACACTCCATTCACTTCGCACAGTGAATTGAAGTGTTGGAACAGACAGCTTTTCTTTCATAGAAACGCATTTGAGTTTCCTGTGAATGCTAGTAAGTAGCTTAAGGAACTTTCAAAGGAAAGTGATTTTCTCTGAAACTACAGCATTTAGAAAGTGAAGGAACACTCCATTCACTCTGCACAGTGAATTGAAGTGTTGGAACAGACTGCTTCACTTTCAGAGAATTGCATGTGAGTTTCTTGTGAATGCTTGTAAGTAGCTTAAGGCACTTTCAAAGGAAAGTGATTTTCTCAGAAAGGACAGCATTTAGAAAGTGAGGCAACACTCCATCCAGTTTGCACAGTGAATTGAAGTGTTGTAATAGACTGCTTCTCTTTCAGAGAAACGGATGTGAGTTTTTTGTGAATGCTTGTAAGTAGCTTAAGGCACTTTCAAAGGAAAGTGATTTTCTCTGAAAGGACAGCATTTAGAAAGTGAAGCCACACTCCATTCACTGCGCACAGCTAATTGAAATGTTGGAACAGACTGCTTCTCTTACATAGAATCGCATGTGAATTTCTGTTGAATGCTTGTAAGTAGCTGAAGGCACTTTCAAAGGAAGTGATTTTCTCTGAAAGTACAGCATTTAGAAAGTGAAGCAATACTCCATTCACTTCGCACAGTGAATTGAAGTGTTGGAACAGACTGCTTCTCTTTCAGAGATGGATGTGAGTTTTTTGTGAATGCTTGAAAGTAGCTTAAGGCACTTTCAAAGGAAAGTGATTTTCTCTGAAAGGACAGCATTTAGAAAGTGAAGCAACACTCCATTCACTTCGCACAGTGAATTGAAGTGTTGGAACAGACAGCTTCTCTTTCATAGAAACGCATTTGAGTTTCCTGTGAATGCTTGTAAGTAGCTTAAGGAACTTTCAAAGGAAAGTGATTTTCTCTGAAACTGCAACATTTAAAAAGTAAAGGAACACTCCATTCACTTCGCACAGTGAATTGAAGTGTTGTAGTAGACTGCTTCTCATTCAGAGAAACGGATGTGAGTTTTTTGTGAATGCTTGTAAGTAGCTTAAGGCACTTTCAAAGGAAAGTGATTTTCTCTGAAAGCACAGCATTTAGAAAGTGAAGCAACACTCCATTCACTTCGCACAGTGAATTGAAGTGTTGGAACAGACAGCTTTTCTTTCATAGAAACACATTTGAGTTTCCTGTGAATGCTTGTAAGTAGCTTAAGGAACTTTCAAAGGAAAGTGATTTTCTCTGAAACTACAGCATTTAGAAAGTGAAGGAACACTCCATTCACTCTGCACTGTGAATTGAAGTGTTGGAACAGACTGCTTCTCTTTCAGAGAAATGCATGTGAGTTTCTTGTGAATGCCTGTAAGTAGCTTAAGGCACTTTCAAAGGAAAGTGATTTTCTATGAAAGGACAGAATTTAGAATGTGAAGCAAAACTCCATTCACTTCGCACAGTGAATTGAAGTGTTGGAACAGTCTGCTTCTCTTTCAGAGTAACGCATGTGAATTTCTGTTGAATGCTTTTATAGCTTAAGGCACTTTCAAAGGAAAGTGATTTTCTCTGAAAGGACAGCATTTAGAAAGTGAAGCAACACTCCATTCACTTCGCACAGTGAATTGAAGTGTTGGAACAGACTGCTTCTCTTTCAGAGAAACGGATGTGAGTTTTTTGTGAATGCTTGTAAGTAGCTTAAGGCACTTTCAAAGAAAGTGATTTTCTCTGAAAGGACAGCATTTAGAAAGTAAAGCAACGCTCCATTCACTTCGCACAGTGAATTGAAGTGTTGGAACAGACTGCTTCTATTGCAGAGAAACGAATGTGAATTTCTGTTGAATGCTTGTAAGTAGCTTAAGGCACTTTCAAAGGAAGTGATTTTCTCTGAAAGAACAGCATTTAGAAAGTGAAGCAACACTCCATTCACTTCGCACAGTGAATTGAAGTGTTGTAACAGACAGCTTCTCTTTCAGAGAAACGGATGTGAGTTTTTTGTGAATGCTTTTAAGTAGCTTAAGGCACTTTCAAAGGAAAGTGATTTTCTCTGAAACTACAGCGTTTAGAATGTGAAGGAACACTCCATTTACTTCGCACCATGAATTGAAGTTTTGGAACAGACAGCTTCTCTTTCAGAGAAATGCATTTGAGTTTCTTGTGAATACTTGGAAGTAGCCTAAGGCACTTTCAAAGGAAAGTGATTTTCTCTGAAAGGATAGCATTTAGAAAGTGAAGCAATAATCCATTCACTTCGCACAGTGAATTGAAGTTTTTTAAAAGACTGCTTCTGTTTTAAAGAAACGGATGTGAGTTTTGTGTGAATGCTTGTAAGTAGCTTAAGGCACTTTCCAAGGAAAGTGATTTTCTCTGAAAGGACAGCATTTAGAAAGTGAAGCAACACTCCATTCACTTCGCACAGTGAATTGAAGTGTTGGAACAGACTGCTTCTCTTTCAGAGAAATGCATGTGAGTATCTTGTGAATGCTTGTGAGTAGCTTAAGGTACTTTCAAGGAAAAGTGATTTTCTCTGAAAGGACAGCATTTAGAAAGTGAAGCAACACTCCATTCACTTCGCACAGTGAATTGAAGTGTTGGAACAGACTGCTTCTCTTTCAGAGTAACGCATGTGAATTTCTGTTGAATGCTTGTAAGTAGCTTAAGGCACTTTCAAAGGAAAGTGATTTTCTCTGAAAGGACAGCATTTAGAAAATGAAGCAACACTCCATTCACTTCGCACAGTGAATTGAAGTGTTGGAACAGACAACTTCTTTTTCATAGAAACGCATTTGAGATTCCTGTGAATGCTTCTAAGTAGCTTAAGGCACTTTCAAAGGAAAGTGATTTTCTCTGAAAGGACAGCATTTAGAATGTGAAGGAACACTCCATTCACTTCGCACAGTGAATTGAAGTGTTGGAACAGACAGCTTCTCTTTCATAGAAATGCATTTGAGTTTCCTGTGAATGCTTAATGTTAAGCTACTTACGCTTAAGGAACTTTCAAAGGAAAGTGATTTTCTCTGAAACTACAACATTTAGAAAGTGAAGGAACACTCCATTCACTTCGCACAGTGAATTGAAGTGTTGGAACAGACTGCTTCTCTTTCAGAGAAATGCATGTGAGTTTCTTATGAATGCTTGTATGTAGCTTAAGGTACTTTCAATGGAAAGTGATTTTTTCTGAAAGGACAGCATTTAGAAAGCGAAGCAACACTGCATTCACTTCGCACAGTGAATTGAAGTGTTGGAACAGACAGCTTCTCTTTCAAAGAAACGCATTTGTGTTTCCTGTGAATGCTTGTAAGTAGCTTAAGGAACATTCAAAGGAAAGTGATTTTCTCTGAAACTACAGCATTTATTAAGTGAAGCAACACTCCATTCACTTCGCACAGTGAATTGAAGTGTTGGAACAGACTGCTTCTCTTTCAGAGAAATGCATGTGAGTTTCTTGTGAATGCTTGTAAGTAGCCTAAGGCACTTTCAAAGGAAAGTGATTTTCTCTGAAAGTACAGCATTTAGAAAGTGATGCAACCCTCCATTCACTTCGCACAGTGAATTGAAGTGTTGTTTCAGACTGCTTCTGTTTTAGAGTAACGGATGTGAGTTTTTTGTGAATGCTTGTAAGTAGCTTAAGGCACTTTCAAAGGAAAGTTATTTTCTCTGAAAGGACAGCATTTAGAAAGTGAAGCCACACTCCATTCACTGCGCACAGCTAATTGAAATGTTGGAACAGACTGCTTCTCTTACATAGAATCGCATGTGAATTTCTGTTGAATGCTTGTAAGTAGCTGAAGGCACTTTCAAAGGAAGTGATTTTCTCTGAAAGTACAGCATTTAGAAAGTGAAGCAATACTCCATTCACTTCGCACAGTGAATTGAAGTGTTGGAACAGACTGCTTCTCTTTCAGAGATGGATGTGAGTTTTTTGTGAATGCTTGTAAGTAGCTTAAGGCACTTTCAAAGGAAAGTGATTTTCTCTGAAAGGACAGCATTTAGAAAGTGAAGCAACACTCCATTCACTTCGCACAGTGAATTGAAGTGTTGGAACAGACAGCTTCTCTTTCATAGAAACGCATTTGAGTTTCCTGTGAATGCTTGTAAGTAGCTTAAGGAACTTTCAAAGGAAAGTGATTTTCTCTGAAACTGCAACATTTAAAAAGTAAAGGAACACTCCATTCACTTCGCACAGTGAATTGAAGTGTTGTAGTAGACTGCTTCTCATTCAGAGAAACGGATGTGAGTTTTTTGTGAATGCTTGTAAGTAGCTTAAGGCACTTTCAAAGGAAAGTGATTTTCTCTGAAAGGACAGCATTTAGAAAGTGAAGCAACACTCCATTCACTTCGCACAGTGAATTGAAGTGTTGGAACAGACAGCTTTTCTTTCATAGAAACGCATTTGAGTTTCCTGTGAATGCTTGTAAGTAGCTTAAGGAACTTTCAAAGGAAAGTGATTTTCTCTGAAACTACAGCATTTAGAAAGTGAAGGAACACTCCATTCACTCTGCACAGTGAATTGAAGTGTTGGAACAGACTGCTTCTCTTTCAGAGAAATGCATGTGAGTTTCTTGTGAATGCCTGTAAGTAGCTTAAGGCACTTTCAAAGGAAAGTGATTTTCTATGAAAGGACAGAATTTAGAATGTGAAGCAAAACTCCATTCACTTCGCACAGTGAATTGAAGTGTTGGAACAGACTGCTTCTCTTTCAGAGTAACGCATGTGAATTTCTGTTGAATGCTTTTATAGCTTAAGGCACTTTCAAAGGAAAGTGATTTTCTCTGAAAGGACAGCATTTAGAAAGTGAAGCAACACTCCATTCACTTCGCACAGTGAATTGAAGTGTTGGAACAGACTGCTTCTCTTTCAGAGAAACGGATGTGAGTTTTTTGTGAATGCTTGTAAGTAGCTTAAGGCACTTTCAAAGAAAGTGATTTTCTCTGAAAGGACAGCATTTAGAAAGTAAAGCAACGCTCCATTCACTTCGCACAGTGAATTGAAGTGTTGGAACAGACTTCTTCTATTGCAGAGAAACGAATGTGAATTTCTGTTGAATGCTTGTAAGTAGCTTAAGGCACTTTCAAAGGAAGTGATTTTCTCTGAAAGAACAGCATTTAGAAAGTGAAGCAACACTCCATTCACTTCGCACAGTGAATTGAAATGTTGGAACAGACTGCTTCTCTTTCAGAGAAACGGATGTGAGTTTTTTGTGAATGCTTTTAAGTAGCTTAAGGCACTTTCAAAGGAAAGTGATTTTCTCTGAAACTACAGCGTTTAGAATGTGAAGGAACACTCCATTTACTTCGCACCGTGAATTGAAGTTTTGGAACAGACAGCTTCTCTTTCAGAGAAATGCATTTGAGTTTCTTGTGAATACTTGGAAGTAGCCTAAGGCACTTTCAAAGGAAAGTGATTTTCTCTGAAAGGATAGCATTTAGAAAGTGAAGCAATAATCCATTCACTTCGCACAGTGAATTGAAGTTTTTTAAAAGACTGCTTCTGTTTTAAAGAAACGGATGTGAGTTTTGTGTGAATGCTTGTAAGTAGCTTAAGGCACTTTCCAAGGAAAGTGATTTTCTCTGAAAGGACAGCATTTAGAAAGTGAAGCAACACTCCATTCACTTCGCACAGTGAATTGAAGTGTTGGAACAGACTGCTTCTCTTTCAGAGAAATGCATGTGAGTATCTTGTGAATGCTTGTGAGTAGCTTAAGGTACTTTCAAGGAAAAGTGATTTTCTCTGAAAGGACAGCATTTAGAAAGTGAAGCAACACTCCATTCACTTCGCACAGTGAATTGAAGTGTTGGAACAGACTGCTTCTCTTTCAGAGTAACGCATGTGAATTTCTGTTGAATGCTTGTAAGTAGCTTAAGGCACTTTCAAAGGAAAGTGATTTTCTCTGAAAGGACAGCATTTAGAAAATGAAGCAACACTCCATTCACTTCGCACAGTGAATTGAAGTGTTGGAACAGACAACTTCTTTTTCATAGAAACGCATTTGAGATTCCTGTGAATGCTTCTAAGTAGCTTAAGGCACTTTCAAAGGAAAGTGATTTTCTCTGAAAGGACAGCATTTAGAATGTGAAGGAACACTCCATTCACTTCGCACAGTGAATTGAAGTGTTGGAACAGACAGCTTCTCTTTCATAGAAATGCATTTGAGTTTCCTGTGAATGCTTAATGTTAAGCTACTTACGCTTAAGGAACTTTCAAAGGAAAGTGATTTTCTCTGAAACTACAACATTTAGAAAGTGAAGGAACACTCCATTCACTTCGCACAGTGAATTGAAGTGTTGGAACAGACTGCTTCTCTTTCAGAGAAATGCATGTGAGTTTCTTATGAATGCTTGTATGTAGCTTAAGGTACTTTCAATGGAAAGTGATTTTTTCTGAAAGGACAGCATTTAGAAAGCGAAGCAACACTGCATTCACTTCGCACAGTGAATTGAAGTGTTGGAACAGACAGCTTCTCTTTCAAAGAAACGCATTTGTGTTTCCTGTGAATGCTTGTAAGTAGCTTAAGGAACATTCAAAGGAAAGTGATTTTCTCTGAAACTACAGCATTTATTAAGTGAAGCAACACTCCATTCACTTCGCACAGTGAATTGAAGTGTTGGAACAGACTGCTTCTCTTTCAGAGAAATGCATGTGAGTTTCTTGTGAATGCTTGTAAGTAGCCTAAGGCACTTTCAAAGGAAAGTGATTTTCTCTGAAAGTACAGCATTTAGAAAGTGATGCAACCCTCCATTCACTTCGCACAGTGAATTGAAGTGTTGTTTCAGACTGCTTCTGTTTTAGAGAAACGGATGTGAGTTTTTTGTGAATGCTTGTAAGTAGCTTAAGGCACTTTCAAAGGAAAGTGATTTTCTCTGAAAGGACAGCATTTAGAAAGTGAAGCAACACTCTATTCACTTCGCACAGTGAATTGAAGTGTTGGAACAGACAGCTTCTCTTTCATAGAAACGCATTTGAGTTTCCTGTGAATGCTTGTAAGTAGCTTAAGGAACTTTCAAAGGAAAGTGATTTTCCCTGAAACTGCAACATTTAAAAAGTAAAGGAACACTCCATTCACTTCGCACAGTGAATTGAAGTGTTGTAGTAGACTGCTTCTCATTCAGAGAAACGGATGTGAGTTTTTTGTGAATGCTTGTAAGTAGCTTAAGGCACTTTCAAAGGAAAGTGATTTTCTCTGAAAGGACAGCATTTAGAAAGTGAAGCAACACTCCATTCACTTCGCACAGTGAATTGAAGTGTTGGAACAGACAGCTTTTCTTTCATAGAAACGCATTTGAGTTTCCTGTGAATGCTAGTAAGTAGCTTAAGGAACTTTCAAAGGAAAGTGATTTTCTCTGAAACTACAGCATTTAGAAAGTGAAGCAACACTCCATTCACTCTGCACAGTGAATTGAAGTGTTGGAACAGACTGCTTCTCTTTCAGAGAATTGCATGTGAGTTTCTTGTGAATGCTTGTAAGTAGCTTAAGGCACTTTCAAAGGAATGTGATTTTCTCTGAAAGGACAGAATTTAGTAAGTGAGGCAACACTCCATCCAGTTTGCACAGTGAATTGAAGTGTTGTAATAGACTGCTTCTCTTTCAGAGAAACGGATGTGAGTTTTTTGTGAATGCTTGTAAGTAGCTTAAGGCACTTTCAAAGGAAAGTGATTTTCTCTGAAAGGACAGCATTTAGAAAGTGAAGCCACACTCCATTCACTGCGCACAGCTAATTGAAATGTTGGAACAGACTGCTTCTCTTACATAGAATCGCATGTGAATTTCTGTTGAATGCTTGTAAGTAGCTGAAGGCACTTTCAAAGGAAGTGATTTTCTCTGAAAGTACAGCATTTAGAAAGTGAAGCAATACTCCATTCACTTCGCACAGTGAATTGAAGTGTTGGAACAGACTGCTTCTCTTTCAGAGATGGATGTGAGTTTTTTGTGAATGCTTGTAAGTAGCTTAAGGCACTTTCAAAGGAAAGTGATTTTCTCTGAAAGGACAGCATTTAGAAAGTGAAGCAACACTCCATTCACTTCGCACAGTGAATTGAAGTGTTGGAACAGACAGCTTCTCTTTCATAGAAACGCATTTGAGTTTCCTGTGAATGCTTGTAAGTAGCTTAAGGAACTTTCAAAGGAAAGTGATTTTCTCTGAAACTGCAACATTTAAAAAGTAAAGGAACACTCCATTCACTTCGCACAGTGAATTGAAGTGTTGTAGTAGACTGCTTCTCATTCAGAGAAACGGATGTGAGTTTTTTGTGAATGCTTGTAAGTAGCTTAAGGCACTTTCAAAGGAAAGTGATTTTCTCTGAAAGGAC
The DNA here is from genome assembly GCF_982192425.1 of Myodes glareolus. Taxonomy (NCBI): domain Eukaryota; kingdom Metazoa; phylum Chordata; class Mammalia; order Rodentia; family Cricetidae; genus Myodes; species Myodes glareolus. The sequence continues at coordinate 107,320,998 of NC_142034.1, read as the reverse complement.
AGCATTTAGAAAGTGAAGCAACACTCCATTCACTTCGCACAGTGAATTGAAGTGTTGGAACAGACAGCTTTTCTTTCATAGAAACGCATTTGAGTTTCCTGTGAATGCTTGTAAGTAGCTTAAGGAACTTTCAAAGGAAAGTGATTTTCTCTGAAACTACAGCATTTAGAAAGTGAAGGAACACTCCATTCACTCTGCACAGTGAATTGAAGTGTTGGAACAGACTGCTTCTCTTTCAGAGAAATGCATGTGAGTTTCTTGTGAATGCCTGTAAGTAGCTTAAGGCACTTTCAAAGGAAAGTGATTTTCTATGAAAGGACAGAATTTAGAATGTGAAGCAAAACTCCATTCACTTCGCACAGTGAATTGAAGTGTTGGAACAGACTGCTTCTCTTTCAGAGTAACGCATGTGAATTTCTGTTGAATGCTTTTATAGCTTAAGGCACTTTCAAAGGAAAGTGATTTTCTCTGAAAGGACAGCATTTAGAAAGTGAAGCAACACTCCATTCACTTCGCACAGTGATTTGAAGTGTTGGAACAGACTGCTTCTCTTTCAGAGAAACGGATGTGAGTTTTTTGTGAATGCTTGTAAGTAGCTTAAGGCACTTTCAAAGAAAGTGATTTTCTCTGAAAGGACAGCATTTAGAAAGTAAAGCAACGCTCCATTCACTTCGCACAGTGAATTGAAGTGTTGGAACAGACTTCTTCTATTGCAGAGAAACGAATGTGAATTTCTGTTGAATGCTTGTAAGTAGCTTAAGGCACTTTCAAAGGAAGTGATTTTCTCTGAAAGAACAGCATTTAGAAAGTGAAGCAACACTCCATTCACTTCGCACAGTGAATTGAAATGTTGGAACAGACTGCTTCTCTTTCAGAGAAACGGATGTGAGTTTTTTGTGAATGCTTTTAAGTAGCTTAAGGCACTTTCAAAGGAAAGTGATTTTCTCTGAAACTACAGCGTTTAGAATGTGAAGGAACACTCCATTTACTTCGCACCGTGAATTGAAGTTTTGGAACAGACAGCTTCTCTTTCAGAGAAATGCATTTGAGTTTCTTGTGAATACTTGGAAGTAGCCTAAGGCACTTTCAAAGGAAAGTGATTTTCTCTGAAAGGATAGCATTTAGAAAGTGAAGCAATAATCCATTCACTTCGCACAGTGAATTGAAGTTTTTTAAAAGACTGCTTCTGTTTTAAAGAAACGGATGTGAGTTTTGTGTGAATGCTTGTAAGTAGCTTAAGGCACTTTCCAAGGAAAGTGATTTTCTCTGAAAGGACAGCATTTAGAAAGTGAAGCAACACTCCATTCACTTCGCACAGTGAATTGAAGTGTTGGAACAGACTGCTTCTCTTTCAGAGAAATGCATGTGAGTATCTTGTGAATGCTTGTGAGTAGCTTAAGGTACTTTCAAGGAAAAGTGATTTTCTCTGAAAGGACAGCATTTAGAAAGTGAAGCAACACTCCATTCACTTCGCACAGTGAATTGAAGTGTTGGAACAGACTGCTTCTCTTTCAGAGTAACGCATGTGAATTTCTGTTGAATGCTTGTAAGTAGCTTAAGGCACTTTCAAAGGAAAGTGATTTTCTCTGAAAGGACAGCATTTAGAAAATGAAGCAACACTCCATTCACTTCGCACAGTGAATTGAAGTGTTGGAACAGACAACTTCTTTTTCATAGAAACGCATTTGAGTTTCCTGTGAATGCTTCTAAGTAGCTTAAGGCACTTTCAAAGGAAAGTGATTTTCTCTGAAAGGACAGCATTTAGAATGTGAAGGAACACTCCATTCACTTCGCACAGTGAATTGAAGTGTTGGAACAGACAGCTTCTTTTTCAGAGAAATGCATTTGAGTTTCCTGTGAATGCTTAATGTTAAGCTACTTACGCTTAAGGAACTTTCAAAGGAAAGTGATTTTCTCTGAAACTACAACATTTAGAAAGTGAAGGAACACACCATTCACTTCGCACAGTGAATTGAAGTGTTGGAACAGACTGCTTCTCTTTCAGAGAAAGGCATGTGAGTTTCTTGTGAATGCTTGTATGTAGCTTAAGGTACTTTCAATGGAAAGTGATTTTCTCTGAAAGGACAGCATTTAGAAAGCGAAGCAACACTCCATTCACTTCGCACAGTGATTGAAATGTTGTAATAGACTGCTTCTCTTTCAGAGAAACGGATGTGAGTTTTTTGTGAATGCTTGTAAGTCGCTTAAGGCACTTTCAAAGGAAAGTGATTTTCTCTGAAAGGACAGCATTTAGAATGTGAAGCAAAACTCCATTCACTTCGCACAGTGAATTGAAGTGTTGGAACAGACTGCTTCTCTTTCAGAGAAACGCATGTGATTTTCTGTTGAATGCTTGTAAGTAGCTTAAGGCACTTTCAAAGGAAGTGATTTTCTCTGAAAGGACAGCATTTAGAAAGTGAAGCCACACTCCATTCACTTCGCACAGTGAATTGAAGTGTTGGAACAGACTGCTTCTCTTTCAGAGAAACGGATGTGAGTTTTGAGTGAAGGCTTGTAAGTAGCTTAAGGCACTTTCAAAGAAAGTTATTTTCTCTGAAAGGACAGCATTTAGAATGTGAAGGAACACTCCATTCACTTCGCACAGTGAATTGAAGTGTTGGAACAGACTGCTTCACTTTCAGAGAAATGCATTTGAGTTTTTTGTGAATGCTTGGAAGTAGCCTAAGGCACTTTCAAAGGAAAGTGATTTTCTCTGAAAGGACAGCATTTAGAAAGTGAAGCAACACTCCATTCACTTCGTACAGTGAATTGAAGTGTTGGAACAGACTGCTTCTGTTTTAAAGAAACGGATGTGAGTTTTTTGTGAATGCTTGTAAGTAGCTTAAGGCACTTTCCAAGGAAAGTGATTTTCTCTGAAAGGACAGCATTTAGAAAGTGAAGCAACACTCCATTCTCTTTGCACAGTGAATTGAAGTCTTTGAACAGACAGCTTCTCTTTCATAGAAATGCATTTGAGTTTCCTGTGAATGCTTAATGTTAAGCTACTTACGCTTAAGGAACTTTCAAAGGAAAGTGATTTTCTCTGAAACTACAACATTTAGAAAGTGAAGGAACACTCCATTCACTTCGCACAGTGAATTGAAGTGTTGGAACAGACTGCTTCTCTTTCAGAGAAATGCATGTGAGTTTCTTGTGAATGCTTGTATGTAGCTTAAGGTACTTTCAATTGAAAGTGATTTTCTCTGAAAGGACAGCATTTAGAAAGCGAAGCAACACTCCATTCACTTCGCACAGTGATTGAAGTGTTGTAATAGACTGCTTCTCTTTCAGAGAAACGGATGTGAGTTTTTTGTGAATGCTTGTAAGTAGCTTAAGGCACTTTCAAAGGAAAGTGATTTTCTCTGAAAGGACAGCATTTAGAATGTGAAGCAAAACTCCATTCACTTCGCACAGTGAATTGAAGTGTTGGAACAGACTGCTTCTCTTTCAGAGAAACGCATGTGATTTTCTGTTGAATGCTTGTAAGTAGCTTAAGGCACTTTCAAAGGAAGTGATTTTCTCTGAAAGGACAGCATTTAGAAAGGGAAGCAACACTCCATTCACTTCGCACAGTGAATTGAAGTGTTGGAACAGACTGCTTCTCTTTCAGAGAAACGGATGTGAGTTTTGAGTGAAGGCTTGTAAGTAGCTTAAGGCACTTTCAAAGAAAGTTATTTTCGCTGAAAGGACAGCATTTAGAAAGTAAAGCAACACTCCATTCAATTGGCACAGTGAATTGAAGTGTTGGAACAGACTGCTTCACTTTCAGAGTAACGCATGTGAATTTCTGTTGAATGCTTGTAAGTAGTTTAAGGCACTTTCTAAGGAAAGTGATTTTCTCTGAAAGGACAGCATTTAGAAAGTGAAGCCACACTCCATTCACTTCGCACAGTGAATTGAAGTGTTGGAACAGACAACTTCTTTTCATAGAAACACACTTGAGTTTCCTGTGAATGCCTGTAAGTAGCTTAAGGTACTTTCAAAGGAAAGTGATTTTTTCTGAAACTACAGCATTTGGAATGTGAAGGAACACTCCATTCACTTCGCACAGTGAATTGAAGTGTTGGAACAGACAGCTTCTCTTTCAGAGAAATGCATTTGAGTTTCTTGTGAATGCTTGTAAGTAGCCTAAGGCACTTTCAAAGGAAAGTGATTTTCTCTGAAAGGACAGCATTTAGAAAGTGAAGCAACACTCCATTCACTTCGCACAGTGAATTGAAGTGTTGGAGCAGACTGCTTCTCTTTCAGAAAAATACATGTGAGTTTCTTGTGAATACTTGTAAGTAGCTTAAGGCACTTTCAAAGGAAAGTGATTTTCTCTAATGGACAGCATTTAGAAAGTGAAGCAACACTCCATTCACTTCGCACACTGAATTGAAGTGTTGGAACAGACTGCTTCTCTTTCAGAGAAACACATGGGAGTTTCTCGTATATGCTTGTAAGTAGCTTAAGGCAGTTTCCAAAGAAAGTGATTATCTCTGTAACTGCAGCATTTAGAAAGTGAAGCAACACTCCATTCACTTCGCACACTGAATTGAAGTGTTGGAACAGACTGCTTCTCTTCCAGGGAAACAGATGTGCGTTTCTTGTGAATGCTTGTAAGTAGCTTAAGGCACTTTCAAAAGAGACTGATTTTCTCTAAAAAGAGAGCATTTAGAAAGTGAAGCAGCACTCCTTTCACTTCGCACACTGAATTGAAGTGTTGGAACAGACTGCTTCTCTTTCAGAAAAATGCATGTGAGTTTTTTGTGAATGCTTGTAAGTAGCTTAAGGCACATTCAAAGGAAAGTGATTTTCTCTGAAACTACAACATTTAGAAAGTGAAGCAACACTCCATTCACTACGCACAGTGAATTGAAGTGTTGGAACAGACTTCTTCTCTTTCAGAGAAATGCATTTGAGTTTCTTGTGAATGCTTTTGAGTAGCATAAGGTACTTTCAAGGGAAAGTGATTTTCTCTGAAAGGACAGCATTTAGAAAGTGAAGCAACACTCCATTCACTTCGCACAGTGAATTGAAATGTTGGAACAGACTGCTTCTCATTCAGAGTAACGCATGTGAATTTCTGTTGAATGCTTTTGTAGCTTAAGGCACTTTCAAAGGAAAGTGATTTTCTCTGAAAGGACAGCATTTATAAAGTGAAGCAACACTCCATTCACTTCGCACAGTGAATTGAAGTATTGGAACAAACAACTTCTTTTTCATAGAAACGCATTTGAGTTTCCTGTGAATGCTTCTAAGTAGCTTAAGGCACTTTCAAAGGAAAGTGATTTTCTCTGAAACTACAGCATTTAGAATGTGAAGGAACACTCCATTCACTTCGCACAGTGAATTGAAGTGTTGGAACAGACAGCTTCTTTTTCAGAGAAATGCATGTGAGTTTCTTGTGAATGCTTGGAAGTAGCCTAAGGCACTTTCAAAGGAAAGTGATTTTCTCTGAAAGGATAGCATTTAGAAAGTGAAGCAACAATCCATTCACTTCGCACAGTGAATTGAAGTTTTGTAACAGACTGCTTCTGTTTTAAAGAAACGGATGTGAGTTTTGTGTGAATGCTTGTATGTAGCTTAAGGTACTTTCAATGGAAAGTGATTTTCTCTGAAAGGACAGCATTTAGAAAGCGAAGCAACACTCCATTCACTTTGCACAGTGATTCAAGTGTTGTAATAGACTGCTTCTCTTTCAAAGAAACGGATGTGAGTTTTTTGTGAATGCTTGTAAGTAGCTTAAGGCACTTTCAAAGGAAAGTGATTTTCTCTGAAAGGACAGCATTTAGAATGTGAAGCAAAACTCCATTCACTTCGCACAGTGAATTGAAGTGTTGGAACAGACTGCTTCTCTTTCAGAGAAACGCATGTGATTTTCTGTTGAATGCTTGTAAGTAGTTTAAGGCACTTTCATTGGAAGTGATTATCTCTGAAAGGACAGCATTTAGAAAGTGAAGCAACACTACATTCACTTCGCACAGTGAATTGATGTGTTGGAAAAAACTGCTTCTCTTTCAGAGAAACGGATGTGAGTTTTTTGTGAATGCTTGTAAGTAGCTTAAGGCACTTTCAAAGAAAGTTATTTTCTCTGAAAAGACAGCATTTAGAAAGTGAAGCAACACTCCATTCACTTCGTACAGTGAATTGAAGTGTTGGAACAGACTGCTTCTCTTTCAGAGTAACGCATGTGAATTTCTGTTGAATGCTTGTAAGTAGTTTAAGGCACTTTCCAAGGAAAGTGATTTTCTCTGAAAGGACAGCATTTAGAAAGTGAAGCAACACTCCATTCACTTCGCACAGTGAATTGAAGTGTTGGAACAGACAACTTCTCTTTCATAGAAACACATTTGAGTTTCCTGTGAATGCTTGTAAGTAGCTTAAGGTACTTTCAAAGGAAAATGATTTTCTCTGAAACTACAGCATTTAGAATGTGAAGGAACACTACATTCACTTCGCACAGTGAATTGAAGTGTTGGAACAGACTGCTTCTCTTTCAGAGAAACGGATGTGAGTTTTTTTGAATGCTTGTAAGTAGCTTAAGGCACTTTCAAAGGAAAGTGATTTTCACTGAAAGGACAGCATTTAGAATGTGACGCAACACTCCATTCACTTCGCACAGTGAATTGAAGTGTTGGAACAGACTCCTTCTCTTTCAGAGTAACTCATGTGAATTTCTGTTGAATGCTTGTAAGTAGCTTAAGGCACTTTCAAAGGAAAGTGATTTTCTCTGAAAGGACAGCATTTAGAAAGTGAAGCAACACTCCATTCTCTTTGCACAGTGAATTGAAGTGTTGGAACAGACAACTTCTTTTTCATAGAAATGCATTTGAGTTTCCTGTGAATGCTTTTAAGTACCTTAAGGCACTTTCCAAGGAAAGTGATTTTCACTGAAAGGACAGCATTTAGAAAGTGAAGCAACCCTCCATTCACTTCGCACAGTGAATTGAAGTGTTGGAACAGACTGCTTCTCTTTCAGAGTAAAGCATGTGAATTTCTGTTGAATGCTTGTAAGTAGCTTAAGGCACTTTCCAAGGAAGTGATTTTCTCTGAAAGGACAGCATTTAGAAAGTGAAGCAACACTCCATTCACTTCGCACAGTGAATTGAAGTATTGGAACAGACTGCATCTCTTTCAGAGAAACGGATGTGAGTTTTTTGTGAATGCTTGTAAGTAGCTTAAGGCACTTTCAAAGGAAAGTGATTTTCTCTGAAAGGACAGCATTTAGAATGTGAAGCAAAACTCCATTTACTTCGCACAGTGAATTGAAGTGTTGGAACACTGCTTCTCTTTCAGAGAAACGAATGTGAATTTCTGTTGAATGCTTGTAAGTAGCTTAAGGCACTTTCAAAGGAAGTGATTTTCTCTGAAAGGACAGCATTTAGAAAGTGAAGCAACACTCCATTCACTTCGCACAGTGAATTGAAGTGTTGGAACAGACTGCTTCTCTTTCAGAGAAACAGATGTGAGTTTTTTGTGAATGCTTGTAAGTAGCTTAAGGCACTTTCAAAGGAAAGTAATTTTCTCTGAAACTACAGCGTTTAGAATGTGAAGGAACACTCCATTCACTTCGCACCGTGAATTGAAGTTTTGGAACAGACAGCTTCTCTTTCAGAGAAATGCATGTGAGTTTCTTGTGAATGCTTGTATGTAGCCTAAGGCACTTTCAAAGGAAAGTGATTTTCTCTGAAAGGACAGCATTTAGAAAGTGAAGCAACACTCCATTCGATTCGCACAGTGAATTGAAGTGTTGGAACAGACTGCTTCTCTTTCAGAGAAACAGATGTGAGTTTTTTGTGAATGCTTGTAAGTAGCTTAAGGCACTTTCAAAGGAAAGTAATTTTCTCTAAAACTACAGCGTTTAGAATGTGAAGGAACACTCCATTCACTTCGCACCGTGAATTGAAGTTTTGGAACAGACAGCTTCTCTTTCAGAGAAATGCATGTGAGTTTCTTGTGAATGCTTGTAAGTAGCCTAAGGCACTTTCAAAGGAAAGTGATTTTCTCTGAAAGGACAGCATTTAGAAAGTGAAGCAACACTCCATTCGCTTCGCACAGTGAATTGAAGTGTTGGAACAGACTGCTTCTCTTTCAGAGAAATGCATGTGAGTTTCTTGTGAATGCTTGTCAGTAGCTTAAGGTACTTTCAAGGGAAAGTGATTTTCTCTGAAAGGACAGCATTTAGAAAGTGAAGCAACACTCCATTCACTTCGCACAGTGAATTGAAGTGATGGAGCAGACAGCTTCTTTTTCAGAGAAATGCATTTGAGTTTCTTGTAAATGCTTGGAAGTAGCCTAAGGCACTTTCAAAGGAAAGTGATTTTCTCTGAAAGGATAGCATTTAGAAAGTGAAGCAACAATCCATTCACTTCGCACAGTGAATTGAAGTTTTGTAACAGACTCCTTCTGTTTTAAAGAAACGGATGTGAGTTTTGTGTGACTGCTTGTAAGTAGCTTCAGGCACTTACCAAGGAAAGTGATTTTCTCTGAAAGGACAGCATTTAGAAAGTGAAGCAACACTCCATTCACTTCGCACAGTGAATTGAAGTGTTGGAACAGACTGCTTCTCTTTCAGAGTAAAGCATGTGAATTTCTGTTGAATGCTTGTAAGTAGTTTAAGGCACTTTCCAAGGAAAGTGATTTTTTCTGAAAGGACAGCATTTAGAAAGTGAAGCAACACTCCATTCACTTCGCACAGTGAATTGAAGTGTTGGAACAGACAACTTCTCTTTCATAGAAACACACTTGAGTTTCCTGTGAATGCCTGTAAGTAGCTTAAGGTACTTTCAAAGGAAAGTGATTTTCTCTGAAACTACAGCATTTAGAATGTGAAGGAACACTCCATTCACTTCGCACAGTGAATTGAAGTGTTGGAACAGACAGCTTCTTTTTCAGAGAAATGCATTTGAGTTTCTTGTGAATGCTTGTAAGTAGCCTAAGGCACTTTCCAAGGAAAGTGATTTTCTCTGAAAGGACAGCATTTAGAAAGTGAAGCAACACTCCATTCTCTTCGTACAGTGAATTGAAGTGTTGGAATAGACTGCTTCTGTTTTAAAGTAACGGATGCGAGTATTTTGTGAATGCTTGTAAGTAGCTTAAGGCACTTTCCAAGGAAAGTGATTTTCTCTGAAAGGACAGCATTTAGAAAGTGAAGCAGCACTCCATTTACTTCGCACAGTGAATTGAAGTGTTGGGACAGACTGCTTCTCTTTCAGAGTAACGCATGTGAATTTCTGTTGAATGCTTGTAAGTAGCTTAAGGCACTTTCAAAGGAAGTGATTTTCTCTGAAAGGACAGCATTTAGAAAGTGAAGCAACACTCCATTCACTTCGCACAGTGAATTGAAGTGTTGGAACAGACAGCTTCTCTTTCATAGAAACGCATTTGAGTTTCCTGTGAATGCTTGTAAGTAGCTTAAGGAACTTTCAAAGGAAAGTGATTTTCTCTGAAACTACAACATTTAGAAAGTGAAGGAATACTCCATTCACTTCGCACAGTGAATTGAAGTGTTGGAACAGACTGATTCTCTTTCAGAGAAATGCATGTGAGTTTCTTGTGAATGCTTGTATGTAGCTTAAGGTACTTTCAATGGAAAGTGATTTTCTCTGACAGGACAGCATTTAGAAAGCGAAGCAACACTCCATACACTTCGCACAGTGAATTGAAGTGTTGGAACAGACTGCTTCTCTTTCAGAGAAATGCATGTGAGTTTCTTGTGAATGCTTGTGAGTAGCTTAAGGTACTTTCAAGGGAAAGTGATTTTCTCTGAAGGGACAGCATTTAGAAAGTGAAGCAACACTCCATTCACTTCGCACAGTGAATTGAAGTGATGGAGCAGACAGCTTCTTTTTCAGAGAAATGCATTTGAGTTTCTTGTGAATGCTTGGAAGTAGCCTAAGGCACTTTCAAAGGAAAGTGATTTTCTCTGAAAGGATAGCATTTAGAAAGTGAAGCAACAATCCATTCACTTCGCACAGTGAATTGAAGTTTTGTAACAGACTGCTTCTGTTTTAAAGAAACGGATGTGAGTTTTGTGTGACTGCTTGTAAGTAGCTTCAGGCACTTACGAAGGAAAGTGATTTTCTCTGAAAGGACAGCATTTAGAAAGTGAAGCAACACTCCATTTACTTCGCACAGTGAATTGAAGTGTTGGAACAGACTGCTTCTCTTTCAGAGTAACGCATGTGAATTTCTGTTGAATGCTTGTAAGTAGCTTAAGGCACTTTCAAAGGAAGTGATTTTCTCTGAAAGGACAGCATTTAGAAAGTGAAGCAACACTCCATTCACTTCGCACAGTGAATTGAAGTGTTGGAACAGACAGCTTCTCTTTCATAGAAACGCATTTGAGTTTCCTGTGAATGCTTGTAAGTAGCTCAAGGAACTTTCAAAGGAAAGTGATTTTCTCTGAAACTACAACATTTAGAAAGTGAAGGAATACTCCATTCACTTCGCACAGTGAATTGAAGTGTTGGAACAGACTGCTTCTCTTTCAGAGAAATGCATGTGAGTTTCTTGTGAATGCTTGTGAGTAGCTTAAGGTACTTTCAAGGAAAAGTGATTTTCTCTGAAAGGACAGCATTTAGAAAGTGAAGCAACACCCCATTCACTTCGCACAGTGAATTGAAGTGATGGAGCAGACAGCTTCTTTTTCAGAGAAATGCATTTGAGTTTCTTGTGAATGCTTGGAAGTAGCCTAAGGCACTTTCAAAGGAAAGTGATTTTCTCTGAAAGGATAGCATTTAGAAAGTGAAGCAACAATCCATTCACTTCGCACAGTGAATTGAAGTTTTGTAACAGACTGCTTCTGCTTTAAAGAAACGGATGTGAGTTTTGTGTGACTGCTTGTAAGTAGCTTCAGGCACTTACCAAGGAAAGTGATTTTCTCTGTAAGGACAGCATTTAGAAAGTGAAGCAACACTCCATTTACTTCGCACAGTGAATTGAAGTGTTGGAACAGACTGCTTCTCTTTCAGAGTAACGCATGTGAATTTCTGTTGAATGCTTGTAAGTAGCTTAAGGCACTTTCAAAGGAAGTGATTTTCTCTGAAAGGACAGCATTTAGAAAGTGAAGCAACACTCCATTCACTTCGCACAGTGAATTGAAGTGTTGGAACAGACAGCTTCTCTTTCATAGAAACGCATTTGAGTTTCCTGTGAATGCTTGTAAGTAGCTTAAGGAACTTTCAAAGGAAAGTGATTTTCTCTGAAACTACAACATTTAGAAAGTGAAGGAATACTCCATTCACTTCACACAGTGAATTGAAGTGTTGGAACAGACTGCTTCTCTTTCAGCGAAATGCATGTGAGTTTCTTGTGAATGCTTGTATGTAGCTTAAGGTACTTTCAATGGAAAGTGATTTTCTCTGAAAGGACAGCATTTAGAAAGCGAAGCAACACTCCATACACTTCGCACAGTGAATTGAAGTGTTGTAATAGACTGCTTCTCTTTCAGAGAAACGGATGTGAGTTTTTTGTGAATGCTTGTAAGTAGCTTAAGGCACTTTCAAAGAAAGTTATTTTCTCTGAAAGGACAGCATTTAGAAAGTAAAGCAACACTCCATTCACTTCGCACAGTGAATTGAAGTGTTGGAACAGACAGCTTCTTTTTCAGAGAAATGCATTTGAGTTTCTTGTGAATGCTTGTAAGTAGCCTAAGGCACTGTCCAAGGAAAGTGATTTTTTCTGAAAGGACAGCATTTAGAAAGTGAAGCAACACTCCATTCTCTTCGTACAGTGAATTGAAGTGTTGGAATAGACTGCTTCTGTTTTAAAGTAACGGATGCGAGTATTTTGTGAATGCTTGTAAGTAGCTTAAGGCACTTTCCAAGGAAAGTGATTTTCTCTGAAAGGACAGCATTTAGAAAGTGAAGCAACACTCCATTTACTTCGCACAGTGAATTGAAGTGTTGGAACAGACTGCTTCTCTTTCAGAGTAACGCATGTGAATTTCTGTTGAATGCTTGTAAGTAGCTTAAGGCACTTTCAAAGGAAGTGATTTTCTCTGAAAGGACAGCATTTAGAAAGTGAAGCAACACTCCATTCACTTCGCACAGTGAATTGAAGTGTTGGAACAGACAGCTTCTCTTTCATAGAAACGCATTTGAGTTTCCTGTGAATGCTTGTAAGTAGCTTAAGGAACTTTCAAAGGAAAGTGATTTTCTCTGAAACTACAACATTTAGAAAGTGAAGGAATACTCCATTCACTTCGCACAGTGAATTGAAGTGTTGGAACAGACTGATTCTCTTTCAGAGAAATGCATGTGAGTTTCTTGTGAATGCTTGTATGTAGCTTAAGGCACTTTCAAAGGAAAGTGATTTTCTCTGAAAGGACAGCATTTAGAAAGTGAAGCAACACTCCATTCACTTCGCACAGTGAATTGAAGTGTTGGAACAGACTGCTTCTCTTTCAGAGAAACGCATGTGAATTTCTGTTGAATGCTTGTAAGTAGTTTAAGGCACTTTCCAAGGAAAGTGATTTTCTCTGAAAGGACAGCACTTAGAAAGCGAAGAAACACTCAATTCACTTCGCACAGTGAATTGAAGTGTTGGAACAGACTGCTTCTCTTTCAGAGAAACGGATGTGAGTTTTTTGTGAATGCTTGTAAGTAGCTTAAGGCACTTTCCAAGGAAAGTGATTTTCTCTGAAAGGACAGCATTTAGAAAGTGAAGCAACACTCCATTCCCTTCGCACAGTGAATTGAAGTGTTGGAACAGACAGCTTCTCTTTCATAGAAACGCATTTGAGTTTCCTGTGAATGCTTGTAAGTAGCTTAAGGAACATTCAAAGGAAAGTGATTTTCTCTGAAACTACAGCATTTAGAAAGTGAAGCAACACTCCATTCACTTCGCACAGTGAATTGAAGTGTTGGAACAGACAGCTTCTCTTTCAGAGAAATGCATGTGAGTTTCCTGTGAATGCTTGTAAGTAGCCTTAGGTACTTTCAAAGGAAAGTGATTTTCTCTGAAAGGACAGCATTTAGAAAGTGAAGCAACACTCCATTCACTTCGCACAGTGAATTGAAGTGTTGTTACAGACTGCCTCTGTTTTAGAGAAACGGTTGTGAGTTTTTTGTTAATGCTTGTAAGTTGCTTAAGGCACTTTCAAAGGAAAGTGAATTTCTCTGAAACTCCAGCATTTAGAATGTGAAGGAACACTCCATTCACTTCGCACAGTGAATTGAAGTGTTGGAACAGACTGCTTCTCTTTCAGAGGATCAGATGTGAGTTTCTTGTGAATGCTTGTAAGTAGCTTAAGGCACTTTCATAGGAAAGTGATTTTCTCTTAAAGGACAGCATTTAGAAAGTGAAGCAAAACTCCATTCACTTCGCACAGTGAATTGAAGTGTTGGAACAGACAGCTTCTCTTTCAGAGAAACGCATTTGAGTTTCCTATGAATGCTTGTAAGTAGCTTAAGGCACTTTCAAAGGAAAGTGATTTTCTCTTAAAGGACAGCATTTAGAAAGTGAAGAAACACTCCATTCACTTCGCACAGTGAATTGAATTGTTGGAAAAAACTGCTTCTCTTTGAGAGAAACGCATGTGCATTTCTGTTGAATGCTCGTAAGTAGCTTAAGGCACATTCAAAGGAAAGTGATTTGCTCTTAAAGGACAGCATTTAGAAAGTGAAGCAACACTCCATTCACTTTGCACAGTGAATTGAAGTGTTGGAACAGACTGCTTCTCTTTCAGAGAAATGCATGTGAGTTTCCTGTGAATGCTTATAAGAAGCTTAAGGCACCTTCAAAGAAAAGTGATTTTCTCTGAGATCACAGCATTTAGATAGTGAATCAACACTCCATTCACTTCGCACAGTGAAATGAAGTGTTGGAACAGACTGCTTCTCTTTCAGAGAAACGCATGGGAGTTTCTTGTATATGCTTGTAAGTAGCTTAAGGCAGTTTCAAAAGAAAGTGATTATCTCTGTAACTGCAGCATTTAGAAAGTGAAGCAACACTCCATTAACTTCGCACAGTGAATTCAAGTGTTGGAACAGACTGCTTCTCTTTCAGGGAAACAGATGGGAGTTTCTTGTGAATGCTTGTAAGTAGCTTAAGGCACTTTCAAAGGAAAGTGATTTTCTCTGAAAGGACAGCATTTAGAATGTGAAGCAACACTCCATTCACTTCGCACAGTGAATTGAAGTGTTGGAACAGACTGCTTCTCTTTCAGAAAAATGCATGTGAGTTTCTTGTGAATGCTTGTAAGTAGCTTAAGGCACTTTCAAAGGAAAGTGATTTTCTCTTAAAGGACAGCATTTAGAAAGTGAAGCAACACTCCATTCACTTCGCAAAGTGAATTGAAGTGTTGGAACAGACTGCTTCATTTTCAGAGAAATGCATGGGAGTTTCCTGTATATACTTTAAGTAGCTTAAGGCAGTTTCAAAAGAAAGTGATTATCTCTGTAACTACTGCATTTCGAAAGTGAAGCAACACTCCATTCACTTCGAAAAGTGAATTGAAGTGTTGAAACAGACTGCTTCTCTTTCAGAGGAACAGATGTGAATTTCTGTTGAATGCTTGGAAGTAGCTTAAGACACTTTCAAAGGAAAGTGATTTTCTCTGAAATGACAGCATGTAGAAAGTGAAGCAAAACTTGATTCACTTCGCACAGTGAATTGAAGTGTTGGAACAGACAGCTTCTCTTTCAGAGAAACGCATTTGAGTTTCCTATGAATGCTTGTATGTAGCTTAATGCACTTTCAAAAGAAAGTGATTTTCTCTGAATGGACAGCATTTAGAAAGTGAAGCAACACTCCATTCACTTCGCATAGTGAACTGAAGTGTTGGAACAGACAGCTTCTCTTTTATAGAAAGGCATTTGAGTTTTCTCTGAATGCTTGTAAGTAGCTTAAGGCACTTTCAAAGGAAAGTGATTTTCTCTGAAACTCCAGCATTTAGAATGTGAAGGAACACTCCATTCACTTCGCACAGTGAATTGAAGTGTTGGAACAGACTGCTTCTCTTTCAGAGGAACAGATGTGAGTTTCTTGTGAATGCTTGTAAGTAGCTTAAGGTACATTCAAAGGAAAGTGATTTTCTCTTAAAGGACAGCATTTAGAAAGTGAAGCAACACTCCATTCACTTCGCACAGAGAATTGAAGTGTTGGAACAGACTGCTTCTCTTTCAGTGAAACAGATGTGAGTTTCTTGTGAATGCTTGTAAGTAGCATAAGGCAGTGTCAAATGAGAGTGATTTTCTCTTAAAGGAGAGCATTTAGTAAGGGAAGCAACACTCCATTCACTTCGCACAGTGAATTGAAGTGTTGGAACAGACTGCTTCTCTTTCAGATTAACGCATGTGAATTTCTGTTGAATGCTTGTAAGTAGCTTAAGGAACTTTCAAAGGAAAGTGATTTTTTCTGAAACTACAACATTTAGAAAGTGAAGGAACACTCCATTCACTTCGCACAGTGAATTGAAGTGTTGGAACAGACTGCTTCTCTTTCAGAGAAATGCATGTGAGTTTCTTGTGAATGCTTGTATGTAGCTTAAGGTACTTTCAATGGAAAGTGATTTTCTCTGAAAGGACAGCATTTAGAAAGCGAAGCAACACTCCATACACTTCGCACAGTGAATTGAAGTGTTGTAATAGACTGCTTCTCTTTCAGAGAAACGGATGTGAGTTTTTTGTGAATGCTTGTAAGTCGCTTAAGGCACTTTCAAAGGAAAGTGATTTTCTCTGAAAGGACAGCATTTAGAATGTGTAGCAAAACTCCATTCACTTCGCACAGTGAATTGAACTGATGGAACAGACTGCTTCTCTTTCAGAGAAACGCATGTGAATTTCTGTTGAATGCTTGTAAGTAGCTTAAGGCACTTTCAAAGGAAGTGATTTTCTCTGAAAGGACAGCATTTAGAAAGTGAAGCAACACTCCATTCACTTCGCACAGTGAATTGAAGTGTTGGAACAGACTGCTTCTCTTTCAGAGAAACGGATGTGAGTTTTTTGTGAATGCTTGTAAGTAGCTTAAGGCACTTTCAAAGAAAGTGATTTTCTCTGAAAGGACAGCATTTAGAAAGTAAAGCAACACTCCATTCACTTCGCACAGTGAATTGAAGTGTTGGAACAGACAACTTCTTTTTCATAGAAACGCAATTGAGTTTCCTGTGAATGCTTGTAAGTAGCTTAAGGCACTTTCAAAGGAAAGTGATTTTCTCTGAAACTACAGCATTTAGAATGTGAAGAAACACTCCATTCACTTCGCACAGTTAATTGAAGTTGTTGGAAACAGACAGCTTTTTTTTCAGAGAAATGCATTTGAGTTTCTTGTGAATGCTTGGAAGTAGTCTAAGGCACTTTCAAAGGAAAGTGATTTTCTCTGAAAGGGACAGCATTTAGAAAGTGAAGCAACACTCCATTCACTTCGTACAGTGAATTGAAGTGTTGGAACAGACTGCTTCTGTTTTAAAGAAACGGATGTGTGTTTTTTGTGAATGCTTGTAAATAGCTTAAGGCACTTTCCAAGGAAAGTGATTTTCTCTGAAAGGACAGCATTTAGAAAGTGAAGCAATACTCCATTTACTTCGCACAGTGAATTGAAGTGTTGGAACAGACTGCTTCTCTTTCAGAATAACGCATGTGAATTTCTGTTGAATGCTTGTAAGTAGCTTAAGGCACTTTCAAAGGAAGTGATTTTCTCTGAAAGGACAGCATTTAGAAAGTGAAGTAACACTCCATTCACTTCGCACAGTGAATTGAAGTGTTGGAACAGACAGCTTCTTTCATAAAAACGCATTTGAGTTTCCTGTGAATGCTTGTAAGTAGCTTAAGGAACTTTCAAAGGAAAGTGTTTTTTTCTGAAACTACAACATTTAGAAACTGAAGGAACACTCCATTCACTTCGCACAGTGAATTGAAGTGTGTTGGAACAGACTGCTTCTCTTTCAGAGAAATGCATGTGAGTTTCTTGTGAATGCTTGTATGTAGCTTAAGGTACTTTCAATGGAAAGTGATTTTCTCTGACAGGACAGCATTTAGAAAGCGAAGCAACACTCCATACACTTCGCACAGTGAATTGAAGTGTTGTAATAGACTGCTTCTCTTTCAGAGAAACGGATGTTAGTTTTTTGTGAATGCTTGTAAGTCGCTTAAGGCACTTTCCAAGGAAAGTGATTTTCTCTGAAAGGACAGCATTTAGAATGTGTAGCAAAACTCCATTCACTTCGCACAGTGAATTGAACTGATGGAACAGACTGCTTCTCTTTCAGAGAAACGCATGTGAATTTCTGTTGAATGCTTGTAAGTAGCTTAAGGCACTTTCAAAGGAAGTGATTTTCTCTGAAAGGGACAGCACTTAGAAAGCGAAGAAACACTCAATTCACTTCGCACAGTGAATTGAAGTGTTGGAACAGACTGCTTCTCTTTCAGAGAAACGGATGTGAGTTTTTTGTGAATGCTTGTAAGTAGCTTAAGGCACTTTCAAAGAAAGTGATTTTCTCTGAAAGGACAGCATTTAGAAAGTAAAGCAACACTCCATTCACTTCGCACAGTGAATTGAAGTGTTGGAACGGACTGCTTCTCTTTCAGAGTAACGCATGTGAATTTCTGTTGAATGCTTGTAAGTAGTTTAAGGCACTTTCCAAGGAAAGTGATTTTCTCTGAAAGGACAGCATTTAGAAAGTGAAGCAACACTCCATTCCCTTCGCACAGTGAATTGAAGTGTTGGAACAGACAGCTTCTCTTTCATAGAAACGCATTTGAGTTTCCTGTGAATGCTTGTAAGTAGCTTAAGGAACATTCAAAGGAAAGTGATTTTCTCTGAAACTACAGCATTTAGAAAGTGAAGCAACACTCCATTCACTTCACACAGTGAATTGAAGTGTTGGAACAGACAGCTTCTCTTTCAGAGAAATGCATGTGAGTTTCCTGTGAATGCTTGTAAGTAGCCTTAGGTACTTTCAAAGGAAAGTGATTTTCTCTGAAAGGACAGCATTTAGAAAGTGAAGCAACACTCCATTCACTTCGCACAGTGAATTGAAGTGTTTGTTACAGACTGCCTCTGTTTTAGAGAAACGGTTGTGAGTTTTTTGTTAATGCTTGTAAGTTGCTTAAGGCACTTTCAAAGGAAAGTGAATTTCTCTGAAACTCCAGCATTTATGAATGTGAAGGAACACTCCATTCACTTCGCACAGTGAATTGAAGTGTTGGAACAGACAGCTTCTCTTTCAGAGGATCAGATGTGAGTTTCTTGTGAATGCTTGTAAGTAGCTTAAGGCACTTTCATAGGAAAGTGATTTTCTCTTAAAGGACAGCATTTAGAAAGTGAAGCAAAACTCCATTCACTTCGCACAGTGAATTGAAGTGTTGGAACAGACAGCTTCTCATTCAGAGAAACGCATTTGAGTTTCCTATGAATGCTTGTAAGTAGCTTAAGGCACTTTCAAAGGAAAGTGATTTTCTCTTAAAGGACAGCATTTAGAAAGTGAAGAAACACTCCATTCACTTCGCACAGTGAATTGAATTGTTGGAAAAAACTGCTTCTCTTTGAGAGAAACGCATGTGCATTTCTGTTGAATGCTCGTAAGTAGCTTAAGGCACATTCAAAGGAAAGTGATTTGCTCTTAAAGGACAGCATTTAGAAAGTGAAGCAACACTCCATTCACTTTGCACAGTGAATTGAAGTGTTGGAACAGACTGCTTCTCTTTCAGAGAAATGCATGTGAGTTTCCTGTGAATGCTTATAAGAAGCTTAAGGCACCTTCAAAGAAAAGTGATTTTCTCTGAGATCACAGCATTTAGATAGTGAATCAACACTCCATTCACTTCGCACAGTGAAATGAAGTGTTGGAACAGACTGCTTCTCTTTCAGAGAAACGCATGGGAGTTTCTTGTATATGCTTGTAAGTAGCTTAAGGCAGTTTCAAAAGAAAGTGATTATCTCTGTAACTGCAGCATTTAGAAAGTGAAGCAACACTCCATTAACTTCGCACAGTGAATTCAAGTGTTGGAACAGACTGCTTCTCTTTCAGGGAAACAGATGGGAGTTTCTTGTGAATGCTTGTAAGTAGCTTAAGGCACTTTCAAAGGAAAGTGATTTTCTCTGAAAGGACAGCATTTAGAATGTGAAGCAACACTCCATTCACTTCGCACAGTGAATTGAAGTGTTGGAACAGACTGCTTCTCTTTCAGAAAAATGCATGTGAGTTTCTTGTGAATGCTTGTAAGTAGCTTAAGGCACTTTCAAAGGAAAGTGATTTTCTCTTAAAGGACAGCATTTAGAAAGTGAAGCAACACTCCATTCACTTCGCAAAGTGAATTGAAGTGTTGGAACAGACTGCTTCATTTTCAGAGAAATGCATGGGAGTTTCCTGTATATACTTTAAGTAGCTTAAGGCAGTTTCAAAAGAAAGTGATTATCTCTGTAACTACTGCATTTCGAAAGTGAAGCAACACTCCATTCACTTCGAAAAGTGAATTGAAGTGTTGAAACAGACTGCTTCTCTTTCAGAGGAACAGATGTGAATTTCTGTTGAATGCTTGGAAGTAGCTTAAGACACTTTCAAAGGAAAGTGATTTTCTCTGAAATGACAGCATGTAGAAAGTGAAGCAAAACTTGATTCACTTCGCACAGTGAATTGAAGTGTTGGAACAGACAGCTTCTCTTTCAGAGAAACGCATTTGAGTTTCCTATGAATGCTTGTATGTAGCTTAATGCACTTTCAAAAGAAAGTGATTTTCTCTGAATGGACAGCATTTAGAAAGTGAAGCAACACTCCATTCACTTCGCATAGTGAACTGAAGTGTTGGAACAGACAGCTTCTCTTTTATAGAAAGGCATTTGAGTTTTCTCTGAATGCTTGTAAGTAGCTTAAGGCACTTTCAAAGGAAAGTGATTTTCTCTGAAACTCCAGCATTTAGAATGTGAAGGAACACTCCATTCACTTCGCACAGTGAATTGAAGTGTTGGAACAGACTGCTTCTCTTTCAGAGGAACAGATGTGAGTTTCTTGTGAATGCTTGTAAGTAGCTTAAGGTACATTCAAAGGAAAGTGATTTTCTCTTAAAGGACAGCATTTAGAAAGTGAAGCAACACTCCATTCACTTCGCACAGAGAATTGAAGTGTTGGAACAGACTGCTTCTCTTTCAGTGAAACAGATGTGAGTTTCTTGTGAATGCTTGTAAGTAGCATAAGGCAGTGTCAAATGAGAGTGATTTTCTCTAAAAGGAGAGCATTTAGTAAGGGAAGCAACACTCCATTCACTTCGCACAGTGAATTGAAGTGTTGGAACAGACTGCTTCTCTTTCAGATTAACGCATGTGAATTTCTGTTGAATGCTTGTAAGTAGCTTAAGGAACTTTCAAAGGAAAGTGATTTTTTCTGAAACTACAACATTTAGAAAGTGAAGGAACACTCCATTCACTTCGCACAGTGAATTGAAGTGTTGGAACAGACTGCTTCTCTTTCAGAGAAATGCATGTGAGTTTCTTGTGAATGCTTGTATGTAGCTTAAGGTACTTTCAATGGAAAGTGATTTTCTCTGAAAGGACAGCATTTAGAAAGCGAAGCAACACTCCATACACTTCGCACAGTGAATTGAAGTGTTGTAATAGACTGCTTCTCTTTCAGAGAAACGGATGTGAGTTTTTTGTGAATGCTTGTAAGTCGCTTAAGGCACTTTCAAAGGAAAGTGATTTTCTCTGAAAGGACAGCATTTAGAATGTGTAGCAAAACTCCATTCACTTCGCACAGTGAATTGAACTGATGGAACAGACTGCTTCTCTTTCAGAGAAACGCATGTGAATTTCTGTTGAATGCTTGTAAGTAGCTTAAGGCACTTTCAAAGGAAGTGATTTTCTCTGAAAGGACAGCATTTAGAAAGCGAAGAAACACTCAATTCACTTCGCACAGTGTATTGAAGTGTTGGAACAGACTGCTTCTCTTTCAGAGAAACGGATGTGAGTTTTTTGTGAATGCTTGTAAGTAGCTTAAGGCACTTTCAAAGAAAGTTATTTTCTCTGAAAGGACAGCATTTAGAAAGTAAAGCAACACTCCATTCACTTCGCACAGTGAATTGAAGTGTTGGAACAGACTGCTTCTCTTTCAGAGTAACGCATGTGAATTTCTGTTGAATGCTTGTAAGTAGTTTAAGGCACTTTCCAAGGAAAGTGATTTTCTCTGAAAGGACAGCATTTAGAAAGTGAAGCAACACTCCATTCCCTTCGCACAGTGAATTGAAGTGTTGGAACAGACAGCTTCTCTTTCATAGAAACGCATTTGAGTTTCCTGTGAATGCTTGTAAGTAGCTTAAGGAACATTCAAAGGAAAGTGATTTTCTCTGAAACTACAGCATTTAGAAAGTGAAGCAACACTCCATTCACTTCGCACAGTGAATTGAAGTGTTGGAACAGACAGCTTCTCTTTCAGAGAAATGCATGTGAGTTTCCTGTGAATGCTTGTAAGTAGCCTTAGGTACTTTCAAAGGAAAGTGATTTTCTCTGAAAGGACAGCATTTAGAAAGTGAAGCAACACTCCATTCACTTCGCACAGTGAATTGAAGTGTTGTTACAGACTGCTTCTGTTTTAGAGAAATGGTTGTGAGTTTTTTGTTAATGCTTGTAAGTTGCTTAAGGTACTTTCAAAGGAAAGTGATTTTCTCTGAAACTCCAGCATGTAGAATGTGAAGGAACACTCCATTCACTTGGCACAGTGAATTGAAGTGTTGGAAGAGATTGCTTCTCTTTCAGAGAAATGCATGTGAGTTTCCTGTGAATGCTTATAAGAAGCTTAAGGCACCTTCAAAGGAAAGAGATTTTCTCTGAGATCACAGCATTTAGATAGTGAATCAACACTCCATTCACTTCGCACAGTGAAATGAAGTGTTGGAACAGACTGCTTCTCTTTCAGAGAAACGCATATGAATTTCTGTTGAATGCTTGTAAGTAGCTTAAGGCACTTTCAAAGGAAAGTGATTTGCTCTGAAAGGACAGCATTTAGAAAGTGAAGCAACACTCCATTCACTTCGCACAGTGAAATGAAGTGTTGGAACAGACTGCTTCTCTTTCAGAAAAATGCATGTGAGTTTCTTGTGAATGCTTGTAAGTAGCTTATGGCACTTTCAAAGGAAAGTGATTTGCTCTTAAAGGACAGCATTTAGAAAGTGAAGCAACACTCCATTCACTTGGCACAGTGAATTGAAGTGTTGGAAGAGATTGCTTCTCTTTCAGAGAAATGCATGTGAGTTTCCTGTGAATGCTTATAAGAAGCTTAAGGCACCTTCAAAGGAAAGAGATTTTCTCTGAGATCACAGCATTTAGATAGTGAATCAACACTCCATTCACTTCGCACAGTGAAATGAAGTGTTGGAACAGACTGCTTCTCTTTCAGAGAAACGCATGGGAGTTTCTTGTATATGCTTGTAACTAGCTTAAGGCAGTTTCAAAAGAAAGTGATTATCTCTGTAACTGCAGCATTTAGAAAGTGAAGCAACACTCCATTCACTTCGCACAGTGAATTCAAGTGTTGGAACAGACTGCTTCTCTTTCAGGGAAACAGATGGGAGTTTCTTGTGAATGCTTGTAAGTAGCTTAACGCACTTTCAAAGGAAAGTGATTTTCTCTGAAACTCCAGCATTTAGAATGTGAAGGAACACTCCATTCACTTCGCACAGTGAATTGAAGTGTTGGAACAGACTGCTTCTCTTTCAGAGGAACAGATGTGAGTTTCTTGTGAATGCTTGTAAGTAGCTTAAGGCACTTTCATAGGAAAGTGATTTTCTCTTAAAGGACAGCATTTAGAAAGTGAAGCAAAGCTCCATTCACTTCGCACAGTGAATTGAAGTGTTGGAACAGACAGCTTCTCTTTCAGAGAAACGCATTTGAGTTTCCTATGAATGCTTGTAAGTAGCTTAAGGCACTTTCAAAGGAAAGTGATGTTCTCTGAAAGGACAGCATTTAGAAAGTGAAGGAACACTCCATTCACTTCGCACAGTGAATTGAAGTGTTGGAGCAGACTGCTTCTCTTTCAGAAAAAATGCATGTGAGTTTCTTGTGAATGCTTGTAAGTAGCTTAAGGCACTTTCAAAGGAAAGTGATTTTCTCTTAAAGGACAGCATTTAGAAAGTGAAGCAACACTCCATTCACTTCGCACAGTGAATTGAAGTGTTGGAACAGACTGCTTCTTTTTCAGAGAAATGCATGGGAGTTTCTTGTATATGCTTGTAAGTAGCTTAAGGCAGTTTCAAAAGAAAGTGATTATTTTGTAACTGCTACATTTAGAAAGTGAAGCAACACTCCATTCACTTCGCACAGTGAACTGAAGTGTTGGAACAGACTGCTTCTCTTTCAGAGAAACAGATGTGAGTTTCTTGTGAATGCTTGTAAGAAGCTTAAGGCACTTTCAGAGGAAAGTGATTTTCTCTGTAACTACAGCATTTAGTAAGTGAAGCAACACTCCATTCACTTTGCACAGTGAATTGAAGTGTTGGAACAACTGCTTCTCTTTCAGAGAAATGCATGTGAGTTTCCTGTGAATGCTTTTAAGAAGCTTAAGGCACCTTCAAAGGAAAGTGATTTTCTCTGAGATCACAGCATTTAGATAGTGAAGCAACACTCCATCCACTTCGCACAGTGAAATGAAGTGTTGGAACAGACTGCTTCTCTTTCAGAGAAACGCATGGGAGTTTCTTGTATATGCTTGTAAGTAGCTTAAGGCAGTTTCAAAAGAAAGTGATTATCTCTGAAACTGCAGCATTTAGAAAGTGAAGCAACACTCCATTCACTTCGCACAATGAATTCAAGTGTTGAAACAGACTGCTTCTCTTTCAGGGAAACAGATGGGAGTTTCTTGTGAGTGCTTGTAAGTAGCTTAAGGCAGTTTCAAAAGAGAGTGATTTTCTCTAAAAGGAGAGCATTTAGAAAGTGAAGCAACACTCCATTCACTTCGCACAGTGAATTGAAGTGTTGGAGCAGACAGCTTCTCTCAGAAAAATGCATGTGAGTTTCTTGTGAAGGCTTGTAAGTAGCATAAGGCAGTTTTAAAAGAGAGTGATTTTCTCTAGAAGGAGAGGATTTAGTAAGTGAAGGAACACTCCATTCACTACGCACAGTGAATTGAAGTGTTGGAACAGACTGCTTCTCTTTCAGAGAGACGCATGTGAATTTCTGTTGAATGCTTCTAAGTAGCTTAAGGCACTTTCAAAGGAAAGTGATTTTCTCTGAAAGGACAGCATTTAAAACGTGAAGCAACACTCCATTCACTTCGCACAGTGAATTGAAGTGTTGGAACAGACTGCTTCTCTTTCAGAGTAACGCATGGGAGTTTCGTGTATATGCTTGTAAGTAGCTCAAGGCAGTTTCAAAAGAAAGTGATTATCTCTGTAACTGCAGCATTTAGAAAGTGAAGCAACACTCCATTCACTTCGCACAGAGAATTGAAGTGTTGGAACAGACTGCTTCTCTTTCAGGGAAACAGATGTGAGTTTCTTGTGAATGCTTGTAAGTAGCATAAGGCAGTGTCAAATGAGAGTGATTTTCTCTAAAAGGAGAGCATTTAGTAAGTGAAGCAACACTCCATTCACTTCGCACAGTGAATTGAAATGTTGGAACAGACTGCTTCTCTTTCAGATTAACGCATGTGAATTTCTGTTGAATGCTTGTAAGTAGCTTAAGGTACTTTCAAAGTAAAGTGATTTGCTCTGAAAGGACAGCATTTAGAAAGTGAAGCAACACTCCATTCACTTCGCACAGTGAAATGAAGTGTTGGAAGAGACTGCTTCTCTTTCAGAAGAATGCATGTGAGTTTCTTGTGAATGCTTGTAAGTAGCTTAAGGCACTTTCAAAGGAAAGTGATTTTTTCTGAGAGTACAGCATTTAGAAAGTGAATTAACACTCCATTCACTTCGCACAGTGAATTGAAGTGTTGGAACAGACTGCGTCTCTTTCAGAGAAACGCATTTGAGTTTCTTCTGAATGCTTGTAAGTAGCTTTAGGCAGTTTCAGAAGAAAGTCATTATCTCTGAAACTACAGCATTTCGAAAGTGAAGCAACTCTCCATTCACTTCGCACAGTGAATTGAAGTGTTGGAACAGACTGCTTCTCTTTAGAGGAACTCATGTGAGTTGCTGGTGAATGTTTGTAAATAATGCACTTTCAAAGGAAAGTGATTTTCTCTGAAAGTACAGCATTTAGAATGTGAAGCAGCACTCCATTCACTTCGCACAGTGAATTGAACTGTTGGAACAGACTGCTTCTCTTTCAGCTAAATGCATGTGAGTTTCTTGTGAATGCATGTAAGTAGCTTAAGGCACGTTCAAAGGAAAGTGATTTTCTCTGAAAGAACAGCATTTAGAACGTGAAGCAACACTCCATTCACTTCGCACAGTGAATTGAAGTGTTGGAGCAGACAGCTTCTCTCAGAAAAATGCATGTGAGTTTCTTGTGAAGGCTTGTAAGTAGCATAAGGCAGTTTTAAAAGAGAGTGATTTTCTCTAGAAGGAGAGGATTTAGTAAGTGAAGGAACACTCCATTCACTACGCACAGTGAATTGAAGTGTTGGAACAGACTGCTTCTCTTTCAGAGAGACGCATGTGAATTTCTGTTGAATGCTTCTAAGTAGCTTAAGGCACTTTCAAAGGAAAGTGATTTTCTCTGAAAGGACAGCATTTAAAACGTGAAGCAACACTCCATTCACTTCGCACAGTGAATTGAAGTGTTGGAACAGACTGCTTCTCTTTCAGAGTAACGCATGGGAGTTTCGTGTATATGCTTGTAAGTAGCTCAAGGCAGTTTCAAAAGAAAGTGATTATCTCTGTAACTGCAGCATTTAGAAAGTGAAGCAACACTCCATTCACTTCGCACAGAGAATTGAAGTGTTGGAACAGACTGCTTCTCTTTCAGGGAAACAGATGTGAGTTTCTTGTGAATGCTTGTAAGTAGCATAAGGCAGTGTCAAATGAGAGTGATTTTCTCTAAAAGGAGAGCATTTAGTAAGTGAAGCAACACTCCATTCACTTCGCACAGTGAATTGAAATGTTGGAACAGACTGCTTCTCTTTCAGATTAACGCATGTGAATTTCTGTTGAATGCTTGTAAGTAGCTTAAGGTACTTTCAAAGTAAAGTGATTTGCTCTGAAAGGACAGCATTTAGAAAGTGAAGCAACACTCCATTCACTTCGCACAGTGAAATGAAGAGTTGGAAGAGACTGCTTCTCTTTCAGAAGAATGCATGTGAGTTTCTTGTGAATGCTTGTAAGTAGCTTAAGGCACTTTCAAAGGAAAGTGATTTTCTCTGAGAGTACAGCATTTAGAAAGTGAATTAACACTCCATTCACTTCGCACAGTGAATTGAAGTGTTGGAACAGACTGCGTCTCTTTCAGAGAAACGCATTTGAGTTTCTTCTGAATGCTTGTAAGTAGCTTTAGGCAGTTTCAGAAGAAAGTCATTATCTCTGAAACTACAGCATTTCGAAAGTGAAGCAACTCTCCATTCACTTCGCACAGTGAATTGAAGTGTTGGAACAGACTGCTTCTCTTTAGAGGAACTCATGTGAGTTGCTGGTGAATGTTTGTAAATAATGCACTTTCAAAGGAAAGTGATTTTCTCTGAAAGTACAGCATTTAGAATGTGAAGCAGCACTCCATTCACTTCGCACAGTGAATTGAACTGTTGGAACAGACTGCTTCTCTTTCAGCTAAATGCATGTGAGTTTCTTGTGAATGCATGTAAGTAGCTTAAGGCACGTTCAAAGGAAAGTGATTTTCTCTGAAAGAACAGCATTTAGAACGTGAAGCAACACTCCATTCACTTCGCAAAGTGAATGAAGTGTTGGAACAGACTGCTTCTCTTTCAGAGAAATGCATGTGAGTTTTTTTGAATGATCGCAAGTAGCTTAAGGCACTTTCAAAGGAAAGTGATTTTCTCTGAAAGAACAGCATTTGGAAAGAGAAGCAACACTCCATTCACTTCAAACAATGAATTGAAGTGTTGGAACAGACTGCTTCTCTTTCAGAGAAACGCATGTGATTTGCTGGTTAATGCTTGTAACTAGATTAAGGCAGTTTCAAAAGAAAGTGCTGTTTCTGGAAGTACCGCATTTAGAAAGTCAAGCAACACTCCATTCATTTTGCACAGTGAATTGAAGTGTTGGAACAGACTGCTTCTCTTTCAGCGAAATGCACGTGAGTTTCTTGTGAATGCTTGTACGTAGCTTTAGGCAGTTTCAAAAGAAAGTGATTTCCTCTGAAAGTACAGCATTTAGAAAGTGAAGCAACACTCCATTTTTTTCGCACACTTAATTGAACTGTTGGAACAGACTGCTTCTCTTTCAGAGAAACGCGTGTGAGTTTCTTGTGAATGCTTGTA
Organism: Myodes glareolus; assembly: GCF_982192425.1. Classification (NCBI taxonomy): domain Eukaryota; kingdom Metazoa; phylum Chordata; class Mammalia; order Rodentia; family Cricetidae; genus Myodes; species Myodes glareolus. The sequence goes on along the minus strand of NC_142034.1, from coordinate 107,293,715 downwards.
AGTAGCTTCAGGCACTTTCAAAAGAAATTGATTTTCTCTAAAACTACAGCATTAAGAAAGTAAAGCAACACTCAATTCACATTGCACAGAGAATTGATGTGTTGGAACAGAATGCTTCCCTTTCAGAGAATAGCATGTCAGTTTCTAGTGAATGCTTGTAAGTAGCTTAAAGTACTTTCAAAGGAGAGTGATTTTCTCTGAAAGTACATCATTTTGAAAGTGAAGCAACACTCCATTCACTTCGCACAGTGAACTAAAGTGTTGGAACAGACTGCTTCTGTTTAAGAGAAACACATGTGAGTTGCTTGTGAATGCTTGTAAGTAGTTTAATGCACTTTGAAAAGAAAGTGATTTTCTCTGAAACCACAGCATTCAGAATGTGAAGCAACAATCCATTCACTTCGGACAGTGAATTGAAGTGTTGGAATAGACTGCTTCTCTTTAAGAAAATCGCGTGTGAGTTTCTTGTTAATGTTTTTAAGGAGCTTCAGGCACTTTCTAAGGAAAGTGATTTTCTCTGAAAGTACAGCATTTAGAAAGTGAAGCAACACTCCATTCACTTGGCAAAGGGAATTGATGTTGGGACAGACTGCTTCTCTTTCAGAGAAACACATGTGAGTTTCTTGTGAATGCTTGTAAGTAGCTTAAGGCACTTGCAAAGGAGAGTGATTTTCTCTGAAAGTACAGCATTTAGAAAGTGAAGCAACTCTCCATGCACTTCGCACAGTGAATTGAAGTGTTGGATCAGACTGCTTCTCTTTCAGAGAAACACATGTGAGTTTCTTGTGAATGCTTGTAAGTAGCTTAAGGGACTTTCAAAAGAAAATGATTTTCTCTATAACACAGCATTTAGAATGTGAAGCAACACTCCATTCACTTCACACAGTTAATTGAGGTGTTGGAACAGACTGATTCTGTTTCAGAGAAACAAATGTGAGTTTCTTGAGAATGCGTGTAAGTAGCTAAGGAACGTTTAAAAGAGAGTGATTTTCTCTGAAACTACAACACTTAGAAAGTGAAACAACACTCCATTCACTTCGCACAGTAAATGAAGTGTTGGAGCATACTGCATCTCTTTCAGAGAAACGCATAGGAATTGTTGGTGAATCCTTGCAAGAAGCTTAAGGCACTTTCAATGGAAAGTGATTTTCTCTGACACTACAGCATTTAGAATATGAAGCAACACTCCATTCACTTCGCACAGTGAATTGAAGTGATGGAAAAGACTGTTCGTCTTTCACAGAAACGCATGTGAGTTGCTGGTGAAAGCTTGTAAGTACCTTAAGGCACGTTCAAAAAAAGTGATTTTCTCTGAAACTAGAACATATAGAAAGTGAAGCAACTCTCCATTCACTACGCACAGTGAATTGAAGTGTTGGAACAGACTGCTTCTCTTTCAGAGAAATGCATGTGAGTTTTTTGTGAATGCTTATAAGTAGTTTACGGCACTTTCAAAAGAAAGTGATCTTCTCTGAAACTAGAGCATTTAGAAAGTGAGACAACACTCCACTCACTTCGAACATTCAATTGAAGTGTTGGAACAGACTGCTTCTCTTTCAGAGGATCACATGTGAGTTGCTGGGGAATGCTTGTAAGTAGCTTAAGGCACTTCCAAAGTAAAGTGATATTCTCTGAAAGTACAGCATTTAAAATGTGAAGCAACACTCCCTTCACTTCGTACAGTGAATTGAAGTGTTGGAACAGACTAATTCTCTTTCAGAGAAACGCATGTGAGTTTCTTGTGAATGCTTGTAAGTAGCTTCAGGCACTTTAAAAGGAAACAATTTTCTCTGAAACTACAGCATATAGAAAGTGAAGCATCACTCCATTCACTTCGCAGAGTGAATTGAATTTTTGGAACAGACTGCTTCTTTTTCAGAGAAACGCGTGTGAGTTTCTTTTGAATGCTTGTAAGCAGCTTAAGGCACTTTCAAAGGAAAGTGATTTTCTCTGAAAGTACAGCTTTTAGAATGTGGCCAACACTCCATTCACTTCGCACAGTGAATTGAAGTGTTGGAACAGTCTGCTTCTGTTTCAGAGAAACGCATGTAAGTGGCTGGTGAATGCTTGTAAGTAGCTTAAGGCACTTTCAAAAGAAAGTGATTTTCTCTGAAAGTAGAGCATTTGGAAAGTGAAGCAACACTCCATTCACTTCGCATAGTGAATTGAAGTGTTGGAAAAGACTACTTCTCTTTCAGAGAAACGCATGTGATTTGTGGGGGAATGCTTGTAAGTAGCATAAGGCACTTTCAAAGGAAAGTGATTTTCTCTGAACCTACAGCATATGGAAAGTGAAGCAAAAATCCATTAACTTGGCACAGTGAATTGAAATTTTGGAACACACTGCTTCTCTTTCAGAGAAACGCATGTGATTTTGTGGTGAATGCTTGTAAGTAGCTTAAGGCAGTTACAAAAAAAGTGATTTTCTCTGAAACTAGAGCATGGATAAAGTGAAGCAACACTCCATTCACTACGCACAGTAAATTGAGGTGTTGGTACAGACTGCTTCTTTTTCAGAGAAACGCATGTGAGTTTCTTGTGAATGCTTGTAATTAGCTTAAGGCACTTTCAAAGGAAAGGGATTTTCTCTGAAGCTAGAGCATTTTGAACGTGAAGCAACACTCCATTCACTTCACACAGTGAATTAAAGTGTTGGAACAGACTGCTTCTCTTTCATAGAAATGCATGTGAATTGCTGATGAATGCTTGTAAGTAGCTTGAGGCACTTTCAATAGAAAGTGATTTTATCTGAAACTACAGCATTTAGAAAGTGAAGCAATACTTCATTCATTTCGCACATTCAATTGAAGTGTTGGACAGAATTCTTCTCTTTAAGAGAAACGCATGTGATTGACTGGTGAATGCTTGTGAGTTGCTAAGGCCCTTTCAAAAGAAAGAGATTTTCTCTGAAACTACAGCATTTAGAAAGTGAATCAACATTCCATTCACTTCGCACAGTGAATTGAAGTGTTGGAACAGACTGCTTCTCTTTCAGAGAAACGCATGTGAGTTTCTTGTGAATGCTTGTAAGTAGCTTCAGGCACTTTAAAAGGAAAGGGATTTTCTATGAAACTACAACATTTAGAAAGTGAAGCAACACTCCATTCGCTTCGCACAGTGAATGGAAGTGTTGGAACAGACTGATTCTCTTTCAGAGAAGCACATGTGAGTTGCTGGTGAATGCTTATAAGTAGCTTAAGGCACTTTCAAAGCAAAGTGCTTTTCTCCTAAACTAAAGCATTTAGAATGTGAAGAAACACTCCCTTCACTTCGCACAGTGAATTGAAGAGTTGGAACAGACTAATTCTCTTTCAGAGAAACGCATGTGAGTTTCTTGTGAATGCTTGTAAGTAGCTTCAGGCACTTTCTAAGGAAAGTGATTTTCTCTGAATGTACAGCGGTTAGAATGTGACCAACACTGCATTCACTTCGCCCAGTGAACTGAAGTGTTGGAACAGACTGCTTCTGTTTCAGAGAAACGCATGTGAGTGGCTGGTGAATGCTTGTAAGTAGCTTAAGGCACTTTCAAAAGAAAGTGATTTTCTCTGAAAGTATAGCATTTAGAAAGTGAAGCAACACTCCATTCACTTCGCACAGTGAATTGAATTGATGGAGCATACTGCTTCCCTTTCAGAGAAACACTTGTGAATTGCTGATGAATGCTTATAAGTAGCTTAAGGCACTTTCAAAGGAGAGTGATTTTCTCTAAAAGTACAGCATTTCGAAAGTGAAGCAATACTCCATTCATTTCGCACATTCAATTGAAGTGTTGGAACAGAACGCTTCTCTTTCATAGAAACGCATGTCAATTGCTGGTGAATGCTTGTGAGTTTCTAACGCCCTTTCAAAAGAAAGTGATTTTCTCTGAAAGTACAGCATTTAGAAAGTGAAGCAATACTCCATTCATTTCGCACATTCAATTGAAGTGTTGGAACAGAACGCTTCTGTTTAAGAGAAACGCATGTGATTGGCTGGTGAATGCTTGTGAGTTGCTAAGGCCCTTTCAAAAGAAAGTGATTTTCTCTGAAACTACAGCATTTAGAAAGTGAACCAACATTCCATTCACTTCGCACAGTGAATTGAAGTGTTGGAACAGACTGCTTCTCTTTCAGAGAAACACATGTGAGTTGCTGGTGAATGCTTGTACGTAGCTCTAGGTACTTTAAAAGGAAAGGGATTTTCTATGAAACTACAACATTTAGAAAGTGAACCAACATTCCATTCACTTCGCACAGTGAATTGAAGTGTTGGAACAGACTGCTTCTCTTTCAGAGAAACGCATGTGAGTTGCTGGTGAATGCTTGTAAGTAGCTTAATGCGCTTTCAAAGGAAAGTGATTTTCTGTGAAACTACAGCATTTAGAAAGTGAAGCAACACTCCATTCTCTTCGCACAGTGAATTGAATTGTTGGAGCAGAGTGCTTCCCTTTCATAGAAACACATGTGAGTTGCTGGTGAATGCTTGTAAGTAGCTTAAGGCACTTTCAATGGAAAGTGATTTTCTCTGAAACTACAGCATTTAGAATGTGAAGCAACACTCCCTTCACTTCGCACAGTGAATTGAAGTGTTGGAACAGACTAATTCTCTTTCAGAGAAATGCATGTGAGTTTCTTGTGAATGCTTGTAAGTAGCTTAAGGCACTTTCAAAGGAAAGTGATTTTCTCTGAAAGTACAGCATTTAGAATGTGACCAACACTCCATTCACTTCGCCCAGTGAACTGAAGTGTTGGACAGACTGCATCTGTTTCAGAGAAACGCATGTGAGTGGCTGGTGAATGCTTCTAAGCAGCTTCAGGCACTTTCCAAGGAAAGTGATTTTCTCTGAAAGGAGAGCATTTAGAAAGTGAAGCAACACTCCATTCATTTCCACATTCAGTTGAAGTGTTGGAGCAAAATGCTTCTGTTTAAGAGAAACGCGTGTGAATGGCTGGTGAATGCTTGTAAGAAGCTTAAGGCACTCTCAAACAAAGTGATTTTCTCTCAAAGTACAGCATTTGGAATGTGAATCAACACTCCCTTCACTTCCCAAAGTGAATTGAAGTGTTGGAACACACTGCTTCTCTTTCAGAGAAACACATGTGAGTTTCTTGTGAATGCTTGTAAGTAGCTTAAGGCACTTTCAAAGCAAAGTGATTTTCTCTAAAACTACAGCATTTAGAATGTGAAGCAACACTCCCTTCACTTCGCACAGTGAATTGAAGTGTTGGAACAGACTAATTCTCTTTCAGCGAAACGCATGTGAGTTTCTTGTGAATGCTTGTAAGTAGCTTAAGGCACTTTCAAAGGAAAGTGATTTTCTCTGAATGTACAGCGTTTAGAATGTGACCAACACTGCATTCACTTCGCCCAGTGAATTGAAGTGTTGGAAAAGACTGCTTCTGTTTCAGAGAAACGCATGTGAGTGGGTGGTGAATGCTTGTAAGTAGCTTAAGGCACTTTCAATAGAAAGTGATTTTTTCTGAAAGTAGAGCATTTAGAAAGTGAAGCAACACTCCATTCACTTCGCACAGTGAATTGAAGTGTTGGAACAGACTGCTTCTCTTTCAGAGAAATGCATGTAAGTTGCTGGTGAATGTTTGTAAGTCCTTAAGGCACTTTCAAAGGAAAGTGATTTTCTCTGAAACTACAGCATATAGAAAGTGAAGCAACACTCCATTCACTTCGCACAGTGAATTGAAGTGTTGGAACAGACTGCTTCTCTTTCAGAGAAACGCATGTGAGTTTCTTGTGACTGTTTGTAAGTAGCCTAAGACACTTTCAATGGAAAGTGATTTTCTCTGAAACTAGAGCATTTGGAAAGTGAAGCAACAATCCATTCACTTCACACTGTGAATTAAAGTGTTGGAACAGACTGCTTCTCTTTCAGAGAAACGCATGTGAATTGCTGATGAATGATTGTAAGTAGCTTAAGGCACTTTCAAAGGAGAGTGATTTTCTCTGAAAGTACATCATTTAGAAAGTGTAGCAACACTCCATTCACTTCACACAGTGAATTAAAGTGTTGGAACAGACTGCTTCTCTTTCATAGAAACGCATGTGAATTTCTGATGAATGCTTGTAAGTAGGTTAAGGCACTTTCAATAGAAAGTGATTTTTTCTGAAACTACAGCATTTAGAAAGTGAAGCAACACTCCATTCACTTCGCACAGTGAATTGAAGTGTTGGAACAGACAGCTTCTCTTTCATAGAAACGCATTTGAGTTTCCTGTGAATGCTTGAAAGTATCTTAAGGCACTTTCAAAGGAAAGTGATTTTCTCTGAAACTACAGCATTTAGAAAGTGAAGCAACACTCCATTCATTTCGCACAGTGAATTGAAGTGTTGGAAAAGACTGCTTCTCTTTAAGAGAAACGCATGTTAATTGCTGGTGAATGCTTGTAAGTAGCTTAAGGAACTTTCAATAGAAAGTGATTTTGTCTGAAACTAGAGCATTTAGAAAGTGAAGCAACACTCCATTCACTTCAGACATTCAATTGAAGTGTTGGAACAGACTAATTCTGTTTAAGAGAAACGAATGTGAGTGGCTGGTGAATGCTTGTAAGTAGCTTAAGGCACTTTCAAAAGAAAGTGATTTTCTCTGAAAGTACAGCATTTAGAAAGTGAAGCAACACTCTATTCACTTCGCAGAGTGAATTGAATTGTTGGAACAGACTGCTTCTTTTTCAGAGAAACGCATGTGAGTTTCTTGTGAATGCTTGTAAGTAGCTTAAGGCACTTTCAAAGGAAAGTGATTTTCTCTGAAAGTACAGCTTTTAGAATGTGACCAACACTCCATTCACTTCGCGCAGTGAATTAAAGTGTTGGAACAGACTGCTTCTCTTTCAGAGAAACGCATGTGAGTGGCTGGTGAATGCTTGTAAGTAGCTTAAGGCACTTTCAAAAGAAAGTGATTTTCTCTGAAACTACAGCATTTAGAAAGTGAAGCAACACTCCATTCACTTCGCACATTCAATTGAAGTGTTGGAACAGACTGCTTCTCTTTTAATGACACGCATGTGCGATGCTGGTGAATGCTTGTAAGTAGCTTAAGGCACTTTCAAAAGAAAGTGATTTTCTCTGAAATTAGAGCATTTAGAAAGTGAAGCAACACTTCATTCACTTCGCACAGTGAATTGAAGTGTTTGAACAGACTTTTCTTTCAGAGAAACACATGTGAGTTTCTTGTTAATGCTTGTAAAAAGTTTAATGCACTCTGAAAGGAAAGTAATTATCTTTTACACCACAGTATTTACAAAATAAAACAACACACCACTCACTTCTCACGGTAAAATATGGTGCTTGAACGGACTGCTTCTCTTACAGAGATACACATTGCAGTCTATTGTGAATGCTTGTAAGAAGCTTAATGCACTTTCAAAAGAAAGTGATTATGTTTGAAACTGCAGCTTTTACAATGTGAAGCAACACTCCATTCACCTTTCACAGTGATCGGAAGTGTTTGAACAGACTGCTTCTCTTTTAGAGAACTGAATGTGAGTTTCCTGCGGCGCGCTTCCTGACCAGCAGAAATGAATGGTCACGAAATCGAGATTTCTTTTCATATCACGTCTTTATTTGGAGTACTCGGTTGAAGATAATTGGGGAAAAGGAAAAGAGAAAAAGGACAGAGAGAGGGAGAGAGCGAAAGATGAAATGAGAGAGAAAAAACACAGGGATGAGAGAGAGCGAGAAACCCAAAGTCAGCCGCTTTTTTAGGGTGGAGAGGCTCGAATGCTGATTGGTTGATGCCATTCTGCTAGGACCCAAGGCCACAGGACCAAGGCTCTGAAATGCAAAACACAGGCCCAAAACACTCTGGCCTGCGCAGCAGCATCAGAGGATTTATATACCTCCAGGCTGTAGGACCGCTGGCACTATCTCGCCAAGGCAACATCCTGGCAGCTCCTTACAGATTCCTGTCAATATTTCTCAGAAGCTTAATGCACATTCAAAAGAAATTGATTATCTTTGAAATCACAGCATTTACAAAGTAAGGCAACACTTCATTCACTTCTCACAATGGATTGAAATGTTTGAACCGACTGCTTCACTTTCAGAGAAACACATATGAGTTTCTCGTGAATGCTTCTGAGAATCCAAATGTAATTTCAAAAGAAATTGATTATCTGTCAAATCACAGCATTTAAAATACAGAGCAACACTCCATTAACTTCGCACAGTGATTTGTAGTGTTTGAGCAGGCTGCTTCACTTTCAGAGAAATGCATGTGTGTTTCCAGTGAATGCTTCCAAGTAGCTTAATGCACTTTCAAAAGAAAGTTATTAGTTTGAAACCACAGCATTTACAAAGTAAAACCAGAAACCATTTACTTTGCACAGTAAATTGAAGTGTTTGAACAGAGTGATTCTCTTTCAGAGATACTCATGTGAGTTTCTTGTGAATGCTTATAAGAAGCTTAATGCACTTTCAAAAGAAAGCGATTTTCTTTAAAACTACAGCATTTACAAAGTAGAACAACACACCATACACTTAGCACAGTGAATTGAAATATTTAAACAGACTGCTTCTCTTTCAGACAAACACATGTGAGTTTCTCATGAATGCTTATAAGAAGCTTAATGACCTTTCAAAAGAAAGTGTAAATCTTTTAAACTACAGCATTTAGAAAAAAAGCAACACATCATTCCCTTCTCACAGTGATTTGAAATATTTAAACAGACTGCTTCTCTTTCAGAGAAAAGCATGTGATTTCCTAGAGAAAGCTTCTTACAAGCTTTCTGCACTTTCAAAAGAAACAGATTATTTGTGAAACTACAGCATTCACAAAATAAAGCAACAGTCCATTCACTCCTCACATTGATGTGAACTGTTGGTACACACTGCTTTTCTTTCAGAGAAATCCTTGTGAGTTTCTCATGAATGCTTTTAAGATGCTTAATGCACTTTCAAAAGAAAGTGATTATTTTTGAAAATTAAGGATTTACAATGTAACGAAACATTCCATTCACATCTACCAGTGATTTGAAGTGTTTGAACAGACTGCTGCTCTTTCAGAAAAATGCATGTGAGTTTCTACTGAATGTTCCTAATAAGCTTAATGCACGTTCAAAAGAAAGTGATTTTCTTTGAAACTACAGGATTTACAAAGTAAAGCAAAACTCCATTCACATCTCCCACTGATTGGAATTGTTTGAACAGACTGCTTCTCTTTCAAAGAAACACATGTGATTTTCTTGTGATTCCTTCGAAGAAGCTTAATGCATTTTGAAAAGAAAATGGTTATCTTTGAAACTACAGAATTTACAACGTAAATCAACACTCCATTCACTTCCCACAGTGATTTGAAGTGTTTGTACTACTACTTCTCTTTCAGAGAAACACATGTGAGTTTTTTATGAAAGCTTCTAAGAAGCTTTATGCACTTTCTGAAGAAAGTGATTATCCTTGAAACTACAGCATTTACAAAGAGGAGCAACACTGCATTCACTTCTCACAGTGAATTGACGTGTTGGAACAGCCTGTACTCTTTCAGAGATACGCATGTGAGTTTCTCGTGAAAGCTTCTAAGAAGATTAATGCACTTTCAAAAGAAAGTGATTTTATTTGAAACTACAGCATTGACAAAGTAAAGCCACACTCCATTCACATATCCCAGTGATTTGAAGTTTTGAACAGACTTCTTCGTTTTCAGGGAAACGTATGTGAGTTTCTCATGAATTCTTCTAAAAGGCTTAATGCATTTTCCAAATAAAGTGATTATCTTTGAAACTGCAGCATTTACAAAGTAAGGTAAAACTCCATTTACTTCTCACAGTAAATTTAAATGTTTTAACAGACTGCTTTTCTTTCACAGAAAGGCATGTGAGTTTCTTGTGAAAGCTTCTATGAAGATTAATACACTTTCTAAAGATAGTAATTATCTTTGTAACTTCAGCATTAACAAAGTAAAGCAACACTCCATTCACTTCTCACAGTGATTTGAAGTGATTGAACAGACTGCTTCTCTTTCACAGTATCACATGTGTATTTGTCATGAAAACTTCTTAGAAGCTTAATGCTTTGTCAATAGAAAGTGATTATCTTTGAAACTACAGCATTTACAAAGCAAAGCAAAACTCCATTCACTTCTCACAGTGATTTGAATGTTTGAACAGACTGCTTCTCTTTCAGAGTAATGCATGTAAGTTTCTCCTGAAAGCTCCTAATCAGCTTAATGCATTTTCAAAAGAAAGTGATTATCTTGGCAACAAACCCATTCATGAGGTAAAGAACCACTCCATTCCTGTCTCACAGTGATTTGAAGTTTTTAACAGACTGCTTCTCTATTAGATAAACACATGTGCATTTCTCATGAAAGTTTCTAAGAAGCTTAATGCATTTTCAAATGAAAGTGATTGTCATTGAAACTACAGCATTTACAATGTAATGCAACATTCCATTCACTTCTCCCATTGATTTGAAATGTTTTAACAGGCTGCTGCTCTTACAGATAAACGCATGTGAGTTTCTCATGAAAGCTTCTAAGAAGTTTAATGAACTATCTAAAGAAAGTAATTATCTTTGAAACTACTGCATTTACAAAGTAAAGCAACACTCCATTCACTTCTCACAGTGGTTTGCAGTGTTTCAATATACTTCCTATTTCAGAGAAATGCTTGTGATTTTCTCCTGAAAGCTCCTAATAAGCTTAAGGCACTTTTAAAAGAAAGTGAATATTTTTGCAAATATACCATTTACAAAGCAAAGCAACACTCCATTAACTTTTCACAGTGATTTGAAGCCTTTGAACAGACTACTTCTCTATGAGAGAAATGTGTGTACATTTGTCATGAAAACTTCTAAGAAGCTTAATGCAATTTCAAAAGATAGTGATTATTTTTGAAAGTACATCATTTACAAAGTAAAGCAACACTCCATTCACTTCTCACATTGATTCGAAGTGTTTGAACACCTGCTTCTCTTTCAGAGAAACGCATGTGGTTTTCTTGTGAAATCTTCTAAGAAGCTTAATGCCCTTTCTAAAGAAAGTGATTATCCTTGAAACTACAGCATTTACAAAGTAAAGCAACACTCCATTCACTTCTCACAGTGAATTGAAGTATTGGAACAGACTGTTCTCTTTCAGAGAAATGTATGTGAGTTTCTCATGGTTGCTTCTAAGAAGCTTAATGCACTTTCAAAAGAAAGTGATTATATTTGAAACTACAGTATTTACAAAGTAAAGCAACACTCCATTCATATCTCCTAGTGATTTGAAGTTTTGAACACACTGAGTCTCTTTCAGAGAAACGTATGGGAGTTTCTCGTGAATTCTTCTAAGAATCTTAATGCACTTCCAAAAGAAAGGGATTCTCTTTGAAACTACAGCATTTACAAAGTTAAGCATCACTCCATTCACTTCTCACATTGATTTGAACTGTTGGGACAGACTGCTACTCTTTCAGATAAACGCATGTGAGTTTCTTGTGAAAGCTTCTAGGAAACTTAATGCACTTTCAAAAGAAAGTGATTTCTTTGAAACTACAGCATTTACAAAGTAAAGCAACACCCATTCACTTCTCACAGTCAATTGAAGTGTTTGAACAGACTGCTTTCCTTTCAAAAAAAATGAATAGGGAGTTTCGGGTGAAAGCTTCTAAGAAGCTTAATGGACACTCAATAGAAAGGGATTATCTTTGAAACTACAGCATTTACAAAGTAAAGCAACACTTCATTCACATCTCCCAGTGATTTCACGTGTTTGAACAGACTGCTTCTCTTTCAGAGAAACTCATTTGAGTTTTTTGTGAATTCTTCTAAGAAGCTTAATGCACTTTCCTAAGAAAGTGATTATCTTTGAAACTACAGCATTTACAAAGTAATGCAAAACTTCATCTTGCTGATGTAGAGGAAACCCAAGAGCTTCTGAAGTTACATGGCTGCTTCCAGTGGCTCTGCCATCATTGCAGGTGATCTGATCGTCCACAGAGCCACCGCAGCCTTACTTACCTGCCAGAGCTCCATCATATCATTCCCTGAGGACCTCTAACTGGTCAACTAATGTTAGCCCTTGGAATGAAGCCTGGAAGCTGTTACATGTCACCCTGCAGTTGATGAAAGCTGGGAATGGAAGGCCCTAAATATCAATGAAGTAGAATGCATCAAGTGGCTAAGTGTTTACCCACAGAGTTTGGGTAAAGTCCGACTGAGCACTGCTCTGGCAGGCAGCAAGCACTGCGACTATCTGCAGCAGGTGCTTGGTGCAGCAATTGTCTGTGGCATGAATGGCCATGAGGAAGAAGGGCTGAGTTTACTCCCTGGAGGGCACCAATCTTGCCTACACCAGTGGCCTCAGCTTCTCTGTCTGAGAGTTTACAAACCATTCCACACAGGGCCAGAGGACAAGGAGGGATTGGGGAATGAGCCACCTCACCCTCAAGCTTCTCTGTTAGGAGGGAGCTGATCATGCAACTAGCTGGGTCTCATAAGACCTCCAAAGAGATGCCCACTGAAGCCTGGGGTCAGGGGTAGGAAGGGTATGACCATCGGGGGTAGGAAGGGTATGACAACCCTGTGTCCTGTTGGTAGTACAGAAAAATAGGCTTGGCTAAATTCAGAGCAGGGGGTAGAGGCAGAGGAGTGGAGCCGGCCTCCAAACATGCATGCATGTGCATACACACATTTTCCCCATCACTTGAGGTGCACACTGACAATTAGAGAATCTCCTTGGCCTCTGCCTTCCTTCCTGCTCACCACCAGGCACCTGAGAGGCAGGAATCTGGGATCAGCACATGCCAGACAGCAGAAGGAACTGCCCACATCCTGTTGGCAGTCAGCCACAGACAGGGAGGGGAACAGAAAAGGGGTGGGCAGACAAATGTCCTTCTCCCTCCTCCATGTTCCCAGACAATAACCAACTTTAGATGCCAATGGGCCAACCTGGCAGCTCAGCATAAGCGCTGTGAAGTTCTCCAATTGACGTCCCTTGCTCTTCAGTTGCACAAAACCACAGACACCCACTTTCCCCTCTCTATTCTTGCTACCTAGATCTCTCTCTTCCTGCTCCACATGCACTGCTAAAACCTACAGGGCAATTAATGTGTTCTATATGCAGATAAGATTCCCATACTAGAGGACCTCAGGTGTCCATACTAAAGTCGTTAATTACAGATAGAAGAATCGCCAAGTCACTTTCAGTGCAAATCAAGTTCCACCTTATCCCCAGAGAGCCTTCCAGAAAGATGATCTGTTCACCATCGAACCTATGGGAACTGGCTTTCCAAATGGGATGTAACTGTACATTACAGGAGACCAAAGACCAGAACAAGTTCTGTGGGTGTGCAATGTCATTTTAAACTGCTCTCCATGGCTTCCTCTTTATTGTTAAAGCAACCGTGGACTGCAATTGGAGAGGCTGGTCTTCAAGACTGGTCAGGACATGCTGAGCTAAGAGCATCTTGAGAGGTGGAGGAAGGTGAACCAGTCTTTGCAGCAATGAGGCAAAACTAAAACTGCTAACTTCTTTCAGGACCCAGGCGGTTAAAGGTTCACAATTTCTACCCCGGCTGCAGTTTTGCACTAGCCAGTTAAATTGGAAATCTAGAATAAAGGAGCTTTAACTTTAAAGCCACTCAGAACTAGCTGAGGTTGGTGGATTGCCATGATTTCAAAGGGAAGCTCAGCTTTGGAGCCAGACAATGTCTCAAACAACAGAACCCACTTAGATGCATACATGGTATCTGATGCATTTGGGCATCAACAGCAGGTCTCACCTAGAGCCTCCCCTCCTAAAGTCCTCATGAAGAGGGTGACACAAGTCTGCTCCCCGCCAGGGAAGATGAATGAGGCCTGGGATGTTGGCAGCAAGCAGTTTCCCTTGCTAGCTAAGGAAACTGCCACCGAAGGCCACTTTCAAATGAGCAGAGCTGACACTTGTGGCCAGGACCTGTCTTCTAACATCATGCCTCTTAGGACTCACAGGAAACCCTCACACCACATGTGCACTGTGAGCCTCTGTGCAAAGTACAGGTCAGCCCCAGCCAGCCTGTCCCCATGCTCCAGACACTCACCAGTAAAGTCCTCAAAGCACTCGCAAATGTAGACACCAGCCATTGGCTCCACATGGGCTGGAGTAGAAAAGGTCAATTTCAGTCTCGCAGTAGTCCCCAGTGAAGCCCGGGGGGCAGCGGCAGTGCAGGCCAGTGAGGGGATGGATGGATAGGAAGAGCACCATTGTAGAACTGAGGAAGGGTGCTGAGCTGTCGAACTTGAGCACGGACACACACTTCATGTAATTCTCACAGGGCTCCCGCAGGCAGATGTTGTCATCAAAGGGCAGCACGCGCTGGGCAGAGATGGTGGTCAACAGTGTCTGGTTTAGGTATATCTGCTCCTGCAGGTCCTCGGATGCAAAGAAGTGGCCATGAACGCCACCAGGAAGCAGCACTGAGGTCATGGTCAGGATGTTGGAGCTGACGTCTGTGTCATTCTGGATGTTGAAGACGAAGGTATCATCCTTGGTGGTGGACAGTACTGTGGCCATGCCTTCTACAAAAAGGGATAGCAGCCAGGGACAGGAACTTCTCCTGTGACATGTTCTCTAGGCAGACGGTGATGCTGTTGGTCAACATGTCATCTGTGATGATGGTTACACACAAAGTCCAGAGAGCCATGACACTGTGGATGCCATCTGTGGGACACAAAGCGACCTGGGGTCACTGGGATGCCCAAGACAGCAAAGGGTCCTACAACCCCACACCAAGAACAGCCTTAGATGCGCTCAGCAAGGGAGAAGCCAGGCTGGGTACCCCCAATTCTCACTCCCCACTTTGACCTCGATACTACTGCCCACACACACCATCCCAAATCATTACAGCTCTCAGTGTGCCCTTTTCTTATAGAAACACTCAATGGTCCAAAACCACAGAACAGGGTACTCCAGAGACCATGATGATTCAGCCCCTTAACACCCAGGACTCCCCAGTTCACATATTTACTCCAGCCATGTGAGATCTGGGATCCTGACTGTATCCACTCAATCCCACCCCAACAACATGGACAGTTCACCCTACCCCAACCTCCCCTCTTCTCACCACAATTCTTCCCATTATCCAAACAATTTCAGCTCCAACCCCACCAGCAGGTCAACACTGGTACCACCAGGGAACAGCTCTACTCGATGTGCCATGTCATGGCTTAATTTATCTTAGCCTTATCTATTTGTATCTTTACATGGCCAACATGCAGGAATGCTGGATAAACATTGCCTTTCAAGGACACTAAGAGCTTCATCTGTAATTATTTCATAACTGCCAATGCAATAGGACCACCTTTCCCCATCCTCACTGATGGACTGCTTCCCTTTGGACTCATCAGCACAGAAAGACCAATGCAACTATGGTCCAAGGGAGCCAAATTTAATCCCACACTGGAAGCAGAACTGTGTAGCATTGTCTACAAGGTGCTGGTTTTTATGGGTGTTGACAGAGGTTTCTGCCCCGTAGCCATTCAGTCCCAAAGAAACACAAAGAGATCTACCTTAATCATAAACTGGTTGGCCTATTAGCTCAGGCTTCTTCTTCTTTTTTTAAACATTTTTCTTTTTTTTAATTAAGATTTATTACAATGTTCTACCTACATGCCAAAAGTGGGCACCAGATCTCATTACAGATGGTTGTAAGCCAACATGTGGTTGCTGGGAATTGAACTCAGGGCCTCGGGAAGAGCAACCAGTGCTCATAACCTCTGAGCTATCTCCCCAGCCCCTATCTCAGGCTTCTTATTAACTCTTATAACTTGTGTTAGCCCATTATTCTTGTCTATGTTAGTTACGTGGTTTGGTGCCTTTATCAGTGAGGTATTCTCATCTTGCTTCCTCTGTGTCTGGGTTACAACTGCAGACTGACTCTTTCCTTTTCCCAGAATTCTCTTGTTCTCACTGCCCTGCCTATACTACTTCCTGCCTGGCTACTGACCAATCAACATTTTATTAAAATACAGGTAACAAATCTTTACAGGGTAGAAGACCATTGTCCCACAAATGGGTATGACAGGCGCAAGAGAGAAGAGGTTGGAGAGATTTAAGCCATGGCTCCAGAAAGTATCTGAGGCCAGGGAACATGTGGCAGAGCTGGAATCCCTACAAGGAGGCTCTAGGATGCCATGAGGTTAGTTTAACACTAACCTCCTATTAGAGTCAAGGGATTACCTGAGTCTCAAAAGAGAATCCGCACTTCCGCTTTCACACCGTGTTAGAGTTGTCCAAGACTATGGGAACTTTTGAAGTTGGACTGAATGCATTTTTGCCTGTGGAGGACAGGAGTCAAATGTTCTGGGTTTAAAGTGATGTTTTGGATGTCAGATTGATGGGGGTGAACTTGTGGTCGTTACTTTGTCAACTTGATACTACCTACAATCGTGGGAGTCAGGCATGATATGTGTGAGAAGGATTATCTAGATTAGATTAACTCAGGAGGGAAGGTTCACCCTAAAAACAGAAGGCGCAAGAGGGAAGAGCAAAGTGAACACCAGCTTTCGTTTCTATTTGCTGACTGCAGATGCTACGTGACCAGCCACCTCCTGCTTACTGGCCAACGCTGGCGCCTCCTGTCAAACATGCCTTCCCCACTGTGATGGACTGAGAGTCTCTCAAATTGGGAGCCACAATAAACTCCTTCTCCCTCAGGAAACAGAAGGTTACACAATAACAGACACTGAATATCTTCCAGTGTTGGAAACACACCTGGAATTCCAAAACCAAATGAAAAGATGACTTCAGTTGTGAACCTAAGCACATAAACCTCTAGCCAAGAATCAGGAGATAGGCATATAAGGGACTGACCACTGTGATGCCCAGGACACGCAGGGAAACTGGTGGCTCCTAGACACAGGAAATCAATGAAGGGCTCTACCCAAGTGGTTCCTCCTTGCCTCCTAGGTGTACCTCAAACCTGAAAAACACTTGCAAAGTGGACTATTTCCCAGCATGCATATCTTAGACTCTTGGCTGTCTAGAGCACAAGGATCCCCACCCACCCTATCACATGGCTCCCTGTAACCCTGCCATAAGCCCTGACTTGGTTTTCTTGGGCATAGGCCTCTTCTGTGAAAGACCTTCTCTTGCTCACTAAAAGAGCTCAGCATAGGCAGGAGCCCCATCCAGAAGGAAGGCAGAAGCCAGGAAGGGAACTGGACCCTGTTTTCACTTGACTCTGAGAAATGGTCAGCCAGAGATCACTGAGAGGTAGCTGTCAAGTGACAAAGCCCGGAAGCCACAAAGACACAGGAACAGCAAGGAGCCATTAGGGCAGAAGGGAGCACCCACGGCAACTTCAGTGTCCTAATGCTTCTCCTCTGGGCACCAGGAGCCATGGTTATTTCTGAGAGGGACCATTAGTCATGTGACTTGTCCTCACAGGGAAGAAACATCACCGTTCAGGATCTAGGTATTTTGGTTACCTAGGGTTCAACAGCACTGGCCCTGTCCCCGTTTCCCCGATGAGGAAAATGAGATAGAGCAATGTCAAGTCTACACTCAGGAGCAGCACAACTGTGATGGGAGAGACCAGCTTCTCCCAGCAATGCCCTAAGTCACAAGGCACGTGGGGGGAGTCACAGCCAGGCTCGAGGCTTCATTCGGTCCTCTGGAGAACCTGAGACCAAACCGAAAATGTGCTAACTGCACTGGTGCCACCTTCTGCACTAACATCTACAAAGGGCTCCCACTCGCCAGGTCCCCTGAGGAGTAAACTCTATGGACAGACACAGGACAGGTGCTTCGCTAGGCTGGGGGAGGCTGCAGTGGGAAGTGGACACACTTCCTGATGTCTTGCGTTGGATCCCCAGGGACCCACTCAGCATACCGGAGGCGCTGACTCCTCATGTTAACCTGACCTCCACATGAAAGCTATATAAGCCCGGATACTCACAGATTCCCAATTATAGTCTCTCTCAAAAATTTTTTTAATGAGAGGAAGGATGTAATGGGGCTAGACAGATGTCTCAGGGTTTAAAAGCAGTGGCTGCTCTTGCAGAGGACTTGGATTCGGTTCCCAGCACCAACATAGTGGCCTACAGCCTTCTATAATGCCATACTTCTAGGGGAATCTACAACTCTGTCTGGCCCTGTGAGCACCAGGCACACATGTGGTGCACATATATACATGCAGGCAAGACATCATCCATACACATAAAATAAAATTTTAATAGATGTGAGCATTCTTAATGACACTAAGATGTATTCATTAAATGGTTAAGATTATGATTTAAGTGTATTTAACAAAATTTAAAAATTTTTAAAGCCTGATTATAATTCAGGGGTATCACTAGACTATGTATAGGGTTCACACATCTCCAGATCTTCCTGTCTCAGTTTCTCTCCACCATCATCCTGTCATAGTGAATGTCTTAAAATGCAGCTACATCACCCCACTTGCCTGCAGCTGTTAATAACACCTGGAATAAAATCTATACCCGAAACCCCACCTATGGTACTTCACAGTCTGTGCCCACGGCCCTCCGTCATCGCCATAGTGACACCTCTGTCATCTTGCCGTCACTCAATCTGCCTCAGGGACTTGGTATATGTCCTGATTTTTTTTTACCTGGACTGCCGTGTTTCTCATCATCCACTGAATGCTCCCTCCCCACCCAGGTCTCAGCTACCTGCACCTCACTGAGGATCCTCTGACCATACCTGTCCCGCACTAGGGTACTTCCATGCTAAGCATCTTCCCGGGGTCTCCATGCTGAGCACCCCTCCGAATCCCCACATCCCTGCTTTTGCTCCTTGTTCAGGAGTGGCCACAGTCTCACTTATTTCCACTGTCTGCCTCTGAGTGTCCTTAGAACATGTCCTTAGAACAAGGTTGTATTCTGCAAGTACTATGTGCACTGATACTTCTAGAACATTCCCCGAAATGTCTGGATAAACCAGTGTGGATGAAGGGGGAGGGCAGAGAATGGGAGCCTGCTGGTTCGTCTACTCCAGCACTAACATAGGCACAAAGAATACCCAGAGATGGCATTCCACCCAGCCATGCTTTCGTAGCTGTTTGGTTTGGGGTGTCACAGCCGTTTGAGTAGGACAGTGCTTGCTTCCTGGTGGCAGGCTGTCACAAAACATTCTTTACCCACACAGTGGTTTGTTTGTCCTGGCCTAGGCTGTTAAAGGTCCTGTGATTTTAAGTTAAGAGCCCAGACCTCCTTTCTCGTAGTGCATTGTGATATTCGGACCCAGGGTGGAGTGGGGACTCACAAGGCTCAGCCCTTACAAGAGCAGTACAGAAAGGCACAGCACCAAGAAACACACCAGAACAAGGAACCACAACCTAGGGGATGTGGCATTTACCCAACAATTACACAACAGAAATTTATTCAGCCATAAGGAAAAAAAGAGATTATGATTTTTTTATCAGGAAAATGGGTTGGTCTGGAAATTATATTAAATGACACATACTGCAATACTCTTCCATATGTGGATCCTAGATTCTAATTTTCGAATGTGTTTATGTGAAAGTGAGTGCAGATACAGGCAGTACAGTAAAAAGGAAACCATATGAGGGGGAAAGAAGCTTTACACAACAGGGAGAGGATAGCAGATACGCTAAAATGGAAAAATGGAAAACAGATGGCTGGGGTGGAAACGTACAAGTAGAAAGGGGCAGTGGGCAGGGAAAGAGGACTAATCAACCAACACACACACACAAACACACAGTAGGTCTGAATCAGCCAACACGTGCGCACATGCACACACACACACACACACACACACACACACACACAGTAGGTATCAACATGCCAGGAGACTTTGCATGCTAATTGAAAGTAAATTTAAAATAATACCAGAATGCTTCAGATATCTAGTCAAAAACACGTGTATTTTAATCTCTTGTAAACTGTCCAAAAGAAAAAGAAATAAAGTCTCTCTATTTTTAATATTTGCACATAAAGAGGCTCTCTGGGCCTCCCCTTTCCTGACAGGCATCCTGCAATGGGCGGCCAAGACCAAGTTAAAACACACACGGGGACAAGTTGTCAAGGCAGTGGTCTAGACACCTTGGAGGTGGAAGGGAGGCAGCGAACAGTGAGGATGCTATGACCAGCTGACCAGAGCCGAGTTTCTACATCAGGATGCTCCCCTGGCTCCAGACAGAGGAGACCTCTCATCTCCCTCCTAGCAGTCCCAGGAATGAAGCAGCTTCCCATGTTCACCTACCAATCCTGTTTCTAAACACAAGTTACAACCTCCTTAGAAAATGAGCCTTTGAAACTGGTCAGCCACGCCTGGTCTTGGCTGCACCTGGGTGGTATTGACATCAAGAGGAAAGAGAGAAACCTGTGTGGCTTTACCTCGGCAGCACAAGCCAGCTTCCATTTCCTCCTCAGGTCTCTTTGCCTTTACTCTCACCACGGACAAAAAAAACCCACCCATCATTTTCCTTAGATACTTGGCCCTTTGTTTTAGACCAACAGCCTGTGTTGTTCCCACTAAGTACATCTTTATCTAGATGAGAAAGGGGTGCCTGGTCCTAGAACAAAGGATTTAAAAGCAGACGAGGATGACACTGGAAACAGCAAGCATTTCTCTGGGTGGGAAACCAAGTCCAGAGCTGGGAGTTCATGGGTACAGTGTTTGCCCAGCATGCACAAGGCCGTGGGTTCAATTCCCAGACCTAGAGATTCTGTCTTTTCTTGCTTTTCATGGCTGATCAAAAACAATATGGGAGAGAAAAGGTCTGACTTACATGACCACTCTGAAGGTACAGTTTATCATGAAAGGACGTCAGGACAGGAACTCTAGCAGGATTTTAAAAGAGCACGAGACTCAAGCAGAGACTATGGAGGAGGGCTGCTTACTTGCATCCTCCTGCAGGCTTGCTCGGCCTGCTTTCTTAGACAGCCCAGGCTCACCTGCTCAGGGATGCCACTACCCTCAGTGGGCTGGGCCCTAACACATCAACTAGCAATTGAGAAAATGCCTCACAGACAGGACCACATGCAATTTAATGTAGTTAATTCTTCAGCTGAGGTTTCCCAGGTGACCCTAGTTTGTGTCAAGTTGACAAAACCTGATCAGCACAAGTCTAAACCCGGTGGTTCTCAACCTTGCAGACACTGTGACCGTTTAATACAACTCTTCGGGTTGCAGTGAACCCCCAACTATAAAATTATTTTCATTACTACTTCATAACTGTAATTTGGCTACTGTTATGAATCATCATGTAAATATTTTTGGAGACAGAGGTTTGCCACTGGGGTTGAGACTTACAGGCAAGGTCACTGGGCACCAGCCTCATTCTCTTCCTATGCTTACTATGGGAAGTGCTGAGACTCCTCCAGATAGATAGTCTGCCAGCTGCCAACACCTGTTCAGGGACAGCGTGACAAACTGGTAACAGGAACAGGAGTTCATCTCCTGGTATGGGTATCCAGGTATCTGAAACTCCAAAAGTAATTACCACCAGAGACTTACTCTGGGCGCAGGGTCTGCCAGTCTTGGTAAGGGCTGTGCTCTGTGAGGAGACCATGCTCACAGTCTTTCCTCTGGGAGGCTCATCTCTTTCCCATCCTGTCTCAGTTACGAGGAAGAAGAGGAGGTGGTGGGCACAGCCCTAGTTCCTGAGCCTGCCACTGATATGTCAGGGAGATCTCAGGCTCCAACCAGAAGGGCTTCGCCTTGGAGACCACTATAGAATACTCTGGTACGGAGTTCTTTCATGCTTTCAATAAGATGACACCTGGGGACGCTGCAGGAAAGATCTACATCCGCTTCAGCACAGGGTGTGCCTGAGGCAGGCCAATCTACCAATTACTCAGAGTTATGGCTCTTCTTCTGCTTCCCAATCCTGGGACCAAAGGGGTACACTACCACTGCCTATATGAGCTCCATGCCCCCTGAAAAGCTGTTTTGGCATTGGTGGGAAAAATCAACATGAATTTGACTCACTGCAAATGGTTCTTTATGAAATGGAATAATTCGGACTTGTTCCTGAACCAGGAACCAAGAGGAACAGCAACTAGTAAGAAATCTACCTCTAGCAAACCTAAGATGATCCCCAAGTCACTGTCTGTGTCATGAAACACACATTTTATTCATTCTCCTGGTTCCTAATAGGACCTCAGTTCCCACTGGTAATAAAACATTCTCCAAAGGGGAGAACAAAGAAATAAATAAAAACTTCTTTCTTCTGGTTGAAAGTAGGAATCAGCCTTAGTGCCTCAGCAGAAGGTAATATAAGCACACCAGAGAAAATGCAGCCATGGAAGGAAAGAAATTCAGAAAAAATTGTAGTTCAGCCTTCCCCTTAGTCAGATTTCTCATGTTTTCTAAGGAAATCTCATCATCTCTCTATGTTGTGTCTATTATGCCAGCCAATGGGAATGCTGTGACGGGGCAGCAGAGGGACACTAAAGCTCACACTGGGCCAAATGCAGTGATGGGGTCGTGATACAATAACCTCCAAAGCCAGATACACACACGTGCACATGCACATACACACACAAACACACAAACGCACTCACATACACGCTCTCACACACATACATACACACATATAAACACACACGTGCACATGCACACACATACATGTACACACACCTGTACATATGTGTACATCCCACACATAAAAACATGTAAGCATACAAATCTTTTATAAGATTTTAAATTTCTTTTGAAGATACAGATAAATTTATATTAATTAGATTTACATTGATTTTGATTTTCATGACAGGAAGAAAACCCTTCCATATTTAGCTCACCAAACAAGAAACCAGATTTAGTTTACTGATTAGCTGCCTACTGACACATTCAAGGAACCCACTTGTTCTTTCTTATGGCTCCTATATTTCTTTGGATTGCACAGTCTGTTGCTTTCAAAGACAAAGAGAGAAGAAGATAGGGAAGCAGGAAAGTGTCATCGTCCCCCAATTCTTGTTTTTGAGGCACGGCTAATATGTTGCCCATGATAGCCTCCAATTACATAAGGAGACCAGCTGATACCTATACTCTTTAATGTATTTCACAATATAGAAACAGAAGAGTCATTGCCAAACTCCTTTTATGAAGCTACAGTTACTCTGATACCAAAACCACACAAAGACACAACCAAGAAAGAGAATTACAGACCAATCTCACTCAGAAACATCTACGCAAAAATTCTCAATAAAATACTGGCAAACCGAATCCAAGAACACATTAGAAAAATTATCCATTATGATCAAGTAGGCTTCATCCCAGAGATGCAGGGCTGGTTCAACATACGCAAATCTATCAATGTAATCCATCATATAAATAAACTGAAAGAAAAAAAACATATGATCATTTCATTGGATGCTGAAAAAGCATTTGACAAAATTCAACACCCATTTATGATAAAGGTGTTGGAGAGACTGGGGATACAAGGATCATACCTAAATATAATAAAAGCAATATACAGCAAGCCGACAGCTAACATCAAACTGAATGGAGAGAAACAAAGTAACATACCTTTTGACTTCAGTTTTGAAGCCAAGGTATTTTCAAAATACCTATCTTGGGTTATTTCAGCAGCATTTATAAACAAGAGTCTTTTAGCAGCTGTTGCTCCTTCCTCAGCACTCAAACAATTCAAAGAGAGCATAATAACATACAGTATCAAGATTCTCTGTGTATTTTCCATCTTTATGTGGCTTTATTTTAACCTCTATTTCTTTTATTTTTACTTTTACTTTTGGCTTTTTGAGACAGGTTCTCTGTATATATCTTTGTCCTGGAATAACTCTGTATACCAGGCTGTCCTTGAACTCCCAGAGATCCCACTGTCTCTGCCTCCCCAGTGCTGGGATTAAAGGTGTTTGCTACCACACCTTGAACTCACAGAGATCTGTCTGTCTCTGCCTCCCAGGCATTGGGATTAAAGGCGTGCACGACCACACCTTGAAGTCCCAGAGGTCAATCTCTACCTCTGTCCCTTGAAGTCACAGAGGTCAATATGCCTCTGCCTCCCAGGCATTGGGATTAAAGGTGTGTACCACCACACCCTATATCTCCCTTTCTTTCTTTTTTATTTTTAATGACTTTAACCTTTGGCCTGCATATATTTTTAACACACTGTAAACCATGTAGAGGTTTTCTTCCTCTTTGAATCTCTCTTTACTGTATATCTCTCTTTTTCTGACCACACAAGTCTTTAATGGGTAGGACTAAAGCCGTAGCTTTGACAGTTAGATCCAGCCCATTCCTTAGCTTTTTCCAGCCTCATGGCTGAGATACCAGCCAGAGCTGTGTTCACTGACACAACTCTATGGTGTTTCAAGGTCCTTGCTAGTAAGCAAGCTGCAGCATTCTGTTCACAGACCACACTCAGTCAGACTGCCTGCCTGAAAGAGTCAGAGATTGCCCTGGCAGGACAGCCCAGAAAGCCAGCATTTTAAAACAGTGCAGGTTTTTTCCTGCTATGGCTGAAAACCGAAAAGCATGCATTCAGCTTTTCATCAACACCATTTAAGTGTTTCACGGCAGGACCTCTTAAAGGAGCTACAAAGTTTTGCAGCTAAAGCTGAGTCAGGAAGCATCTAAGAGCATTTGCTTGCCTCTAGCAAGCAGAGCAGACCCGAGAAATTGCTGCTACCAAGAAAACATGCTTTACTCTATTCTTTCCCAAGCTTTCTCAGGCTTTCTGTGGATGCAGTTATCCACGTGGGCGCCATATGTAACATGACGGGCCGGCTTGTTGGGGTTTCTGTCCCGCCCAGTACCCCATAGCCGGCAAGTCCCAGAGAAAATCAATCACACAGAGGTCTCTATAAGTTATAAAGCTGATTGGCCCATTAGGTCAGGCTTCTTGTTAACTCTTATAACTTATGTTACCCCATTATCCTTATCTACGTTAGCCACATAGCTCAGTACCTTTCTCAGCTGGGCAGCTTACATCTTTCCTCTCCGGTGGTCTGGGCAGAACTGGCAGCTTCCTGCTTCCCAGAATACTCTCAGTCTCTTTGCTCCACCCCTACTTCCTGTCTGGCTTTCCCGCCTATACTGCCTGCCTGGCCAATCAGCGTTTTATTAAAATATGATTGACAGAATACAGACAATTCTCCCACACCACACCTCGCCTTCCCAGTCTCTCTCTCACCTACAGGAGTGTAAGTATTAGAGATGTGCACCACTGCCCCAGGCCTTCCTTGTCCCATTTCACCTGCAGGAGTGTCGTGATTACGAATGTGAAAAACTGCACCTGGCTTTCCTGTCTCAGTCTCACCTGTAGGAGTATGGGATTACAGATTGCACCACTGTACCTGGCCTTCCCTTTCTCCCTTTTATCTGCAGGAGTGTCAGGATTACAGTTGTGCACCACTGTACCTGGCTTTCCCTGTCTCCCTCTCACCTGAAGGAGTGTTGGGATTACAGATGTTCACCACTGCACCTGGCCTTCCTTTTCTCCCTGCTGCAGGAGTGTTATGATTACAAATGTGCAACACTGCACCTGGCCTTCCCTTTCTCCATGTCACCTGCAGGAGTTTGGGATTACAGATGTTCACCACTGCACCTCACCTTCCCTGTCTCCATCTCACCTACAGAAGTGTTGGTTTACAGATGTGAACCACTGCACCTGGCCTTTCTTGTCTGCCTCTCACCAGCAGGATTGTTGGTATTACAGTTTTGCACCATTGCACTTACCTGTCTCTCTCTCACCTACAGGAGTGTCAGCATTACAGATTTGCACCCCTGTACCTGGCCTTCTCTGTCTCCCTCTCACCTGCAAGAGTGTCATGATTACAGATGTGCACCACTGCACCTGGCCTTCCCTGTCTCCCTCTCAGCTGCAGGAGGGTCATGATTACAGATGTGCACCACTGCACCTGACCTTCTCTGTCTCCCTCTCACCTGCAGGAGTGTCAGGATTACAGATGTGCACCTCTACACCTGGCCCTCCTTTTTTCCCTCTCACCTGCATGAGTGGACGCCTTTGGTCAATGAAAATAGGGCTCCAAATATATTTTCAGTATAAATGTCCAGGCTGTTTAAGAAGCTCCTAGATCTCAGACTTACTAGGAAAATGTATTCTCAGGGTAGTGAATGTGTTTTCCTTGAGGAAAACCAGGAAATGGGGACATGCAGCCTAACAGCTGGGATAGGCACATGCCATACTGAGGGGCATTCTCAGGAGACCAAAGCTCATGCCAACTTCTTAGAAAAGTCATAGACCTTAATGAAGGAACCCTATTGTCAGCATCCTGATACCTGGATGTTATCTAAAGACAGAAGAATGTATGGAACTTAAGAAGTAGCTAGGGTTCCTACTAAAAATAGACTCCTCAAAGAGAATATGAAAACTCCTCTTTTCTTCTTTAGTACACAGCTTGAAACTCACAGGATAAAATAAAGGTGGGACTAGCCACATGGGCCAAATGTATTGATCCTTCATGACTTTATCTAGAATAAAATAGTTTCTGAAGTCCTGGATATAGACACCAAAGTAAAATATTTCCTTCCTTCAGTATCAGTAGGGACTATCACAAGGAATCGTAGATGATGTATCTGTGTTTTGTTTTTTTTTTTTTTTTGCTGTAACTTCAATGAGAAGTCAATGGTTTGGTTTGGTTTTATGTCACATCCACACATTATTCAATATATGTATTACTAGTCACAAGAGAAAGAAATGAGAATAAGTAGACAATACATGCTACTCCATAAATATCACTTCAAATCAAAGCAAAAAGCATCTTTTTGAACTGTAGGAGGCGTAATGTACAATCTGTTACTCCGTAGCACTGGTATCTCCTGGAGCCTGTGTGGTTGTGAAGCTGCTGTCTTCAGTCCTACTGGGTCAAAGATCAGCATTTAATAACTTCTAAAAATTATTTTATAGCTGGGCATGATGGTGCAAACCTTTAATTCCAGCACTCAGGAGACAGAGGCAGGTTGCTCTCTGAGTTATAGGTCAGCCTGGTCCACAGGCAGAATTACAGAGTTTTAGCTACAGGACATCCGGGGCTACACAGAGAAACCCTGTCTTGAAAAACAAAACAAAACTACCAACAAAAGACCCAGAAAACAAAGCTCAAGATAATACAATATGTGGGTGTTGCATCTGTGTTCTATGTGTGCCAGGTATACAGAGAGGCAAGAAGAGGACATTAGATCCCCTGGGATTAGAGTTATAGTCAGTTGTGAGCCACCGTGTGAGTCCTGGGAGGATCTCTTGGCCATGTTGAGAATAATCCAATGGATAGAGTGGGTAGAAGTGGGGGTATAACCAGAGGCAATTAGATGTGTAGGAAGGCTATTACAGCAATCCAGAAAAGACAGTGTAACTTACCTACAGGTGGTAGTAGTGGTGGAGGAATGGAGAAATGGTTAGATTCCAGATGTATTATGAAGATGCACACTAAGAATTGGATTTGAGTATATGAGAAAGGTAATTTAAAAAAAAATTTAAAGTTTTTTTTGTTTGTTTTTAGAGACAGGCTTTCTCTGTGTAACAGTCTTGGTTGTCCTGGAACTCTCTTTGTAGACCAGGTTGGCCTCAAACTCACTGAGATCCTCCTGCCTCTGTCTCCCAAGAGCTGGGATTAAAGGTGTGAACCACCAACAACCGGAGAAGGGTACTTTTTACATTCTTGAACACAGCAACTGGAAGAATAGAGTTGCTAATGACTACAGTGTGGCATCTCCTAGAAAGAATGTTTTTTTTCTCCTTAGTAATCTCCCCAATCATTGTTGCAGAACAAACCCCAAGGTCTTAAGTATGTTACCTGACATGTTCTACCACTGAGCTATACTTGCAGCCCTTTCTCCCAAACTCTGACGTGGTAGGTGACACGATAAGCCTGTAGGCCCCAGCTTCCTAATGTTTGAGTCATGACATCATAATTAATAACTGTAAAATGTTTCTGGACACACCACTCCCAAAAGACAATTGTAAATCAAATGCACAATTAATCTGAGATGTTTCTGTGCTGCATGTCTTCCCTGCAGTCTTGGTTCTGAATTCACAAGTTACACTTCTCAGGGACGCCGGCACTCCACATGATGTGGGTGAATGTTTCTGAACTACTGTAGCTCAGGTCCAAGACTGCCGTGTGTTACGAATTGTGTGCTTTTACTGTATGCACAAAGTTTTCTGTTTCTTACAGAGGCATAATAATTTAATTATAAAAAACAAAGACTTTTAATATTTTTCTGTCATCATTCCTTAGCATGCAAGTATCAAATTAGTATCATTGGATTGTATCATGCTAGACTGTTGATTTTAAAAATTGCTGTTTAGAGGACCTGAGCTCATTTCCCAGCACCCATATGGCAGCTCACAACTGTCTATCACTCCAGCTCCAGGGAACCCAACACCTTTATACAGACATACACACAAGAAAAACACCAATGTACATAAAATAAATTTTAAAAATTTGTTGTTTAGAGGCAAGCAAGATGGCTCAGTGGATAAAAGCCTGGTGATCTGAATTTGATCCCTGGGACCTACACACAGTAGGAGAGAATCAGTTCCCACAGGTATATCATGAATTCTAATTAGTATTAATAATAAAAACCCAAATACAGATATAGGAGTTAACGCTGAAGATCAGAGAAGCAAAGCACCAGCCACTAGAGACTTCTTTTATCGCTACCAATGCTCAGACCTAAGGGGCGATCCTGACTGCATCTCCAGACTGCATGTCTCCACCAGACTTCAGACTACACTGCTCCTCACACTTGTCCAGTCTTATATTCCTCTCTGCCTAGTCATATCACTTCTGTCTCCACCTCCCCTGTGACAGGATGAAAAGCATGGGATCCCAAGTGGTGGGATCACTTTTGTGAACTTTGTGTGAACTGTTTCTCTTTTATATAGATTCCATCTTGTGTAGTCCAGGGTGGACTTGAACTAACAGAGATCCCTCTGCCTCTTTCTCCCCAAGTCCTGGGATTAAAGTTGTATGATATATGACTTATTTCTTACTCTTTGTTTATGATGATAAACTTGACTGCCCTGGAACTTAAATTTAAATTTTTCCCTCTGACAATTTGTGTTATAAAATTCAAAGTTTTGTGTTTGACTGTACTTTTGATACTGAAATTTTTTTTCGCTTAATTCAGAGACTCTTAGTAGAATTCATAATATTAGTCTCTTATGGAGATTAAAACTGCATTAATTATGTATAATTATATGGTTATAATTAGGATAAATCAACCTTAAGGTGGTGACAATATGAATTGTCTCTATTTCCTCAAAATGAATTACATTTGGTTATTAAGGGTTCTTTATATGTACTTTAGACTCATTTTTGATTTTGATTACTGAAGTTGCTGGAATGCAGTGAAGTGCCATGATTCTTGTTTTGACAAATTATGAAAATTTCCTACTATGTTATTGTATTAAAAATTATCTGTTGGAGTAAAAAAAATAAAGTTGTTGTATGCCAACCATTCCCTGGCCTCTAGTGGTTTAGCTCTGTACTCTAATCTTCAGGAAAACTTTATTTCTTAAAACACAAACAAAATTTCACTACACTATGATCCCCCTCACTAATAAGTAAGCAAAGACATGCAATTTTAAAATTTACTGTTTGGGCTATGATCTGAGTTTCATTTTAGAAAACAATTAAATGGAGGTTGGAGATTTGGCTCAGTTGGTATAACATGCTTGCCTAGCACGCATGAAGCCTCAGGTTCAATTCCAACACCATGTAAACTAGACTTAGTAGAGTACTCTCATAATCCTAGCACTCAGGAGGTGGAAGATTAGGTATCCAAAGTTAGTAGTATTAGCTAGTTTGAGGTCAGCCTTGTATGTGTGAAACCCAGTCTCAAAAAAAAAAAAATCATGAAAGGAATTTTGAATTAGAATTAGGGCAGAATTTTCAACAAATTTTAAAATGCTTGTAAACATACTTTTGCCATTTCAAATGTGTGTGTGTGTGTGTGTGTGTGTGTGTGTGTGTGTATCCTTACATATGCCATGGCATTCTCGTGGAGGTCAGAGAACTTTGAGTGTCTGTCTTCTGTTTTCATCTTGTTTGATACGGGGTATCTTGATGTTTTCTCTCTGCTGTGTACCCCAGGCTAACTGGCCATCTACCTTAAAGAAATTCTTTTGTCAGCTGGAGGTGGTGGTACACTCCTTTTATCCCAGCACTTGGGAGGCAGAGATGGGAAGATCTCTATGAGTTGAAGGCCAGCCAAGTGTACAAATTGAGTTCCAGGGCAGCCAGGACTGATGACGTAGTCACAAAACCATCCCACACCAGTTCAGAATTATGAAAATAAAAGGGTTATTTATTTAAGGGAAAAACTTACAAGTCATTGTCCTATATAACAGGTCTCTGCATGAACAGGAACAGAGCCTAGTAGCCAGAAGAGGGAGCCAGAAGCAAGAGAGCAGGCGCACATTCACTGCTGAATGTAGTATAAGAGACTATGGCCAAGTGGGCTGGTATCTTACAGGCTATTGGCTGAAGGAGCAGCATGTGCTCCCACAGCACAGGACTGTTACAGAGAGAAACCCTGCTTGGTGGGAAAAAGAGAAATTTTCATGTCTCACCCCCTAGTCTCAGCTCCACAGGGGCACTAGGATGCACAGGCATGCACTACCACATCTGGTTTTCTGTAGGTTCTGAGGATTCAGAGTCAGGACCTCGAACTTGTGCAGCAAGCACTGAGCCCCCATTCTACCAGCCCACTCTCAGAATGGATGATTATAAAATTAAAATATAAAGCAACTGTAAAAATAAATATTGAAATCCAGTGTTGGTGGTGCATGTCTTTAATCCTTGCACTTGGGAGGCAGAGGCAGGAGGATCTCTGTGAGTCTGAGGCCAGCCTGGTTTCCAGAGCTAGTTCCAGGACAGCTAGAGCTATATAGAGAAACTCTGTCTCAAAAAAAAGTACAAAAATTAACATTGAAGATTCTATGTGCTGAGCAGCATTAAATACTCAGCTAATATTTAATATTATGTAAGATATACAAAATGGCTTTTGTCTTTAAAAATGATATAATTTTATCATGTATACAAGAGTGGTTTTAAAATAAATTTCAGTATTATTTATCGTCAGTAAATGTTTAACTTGTATAACTATTTTATGTAATTATATACCCAGGTGTTGTAAGGAGGCTGCTTGTTCATTTCCTGGCTGCCCAGACTCCTGAAATAACCACACAGAAACTATATTAACTAAATCACTGCTTGGCCTATTAGCTCTAACTTCTTCTTGGCTAGCTTTTACATCTTAATTTAACAAATTTTCATGATTTTATATTTTACCATGAGGCTCGTGGCCTACTGGCAAGGCAAGCTTCCAGTGTGTCTGTCTCCAGCATCAGCTCCATGGCGTCTCTCTGTCTCCACTTCCTTTCTTCTCCCAGTATTCAGTTTAGTTCTCCCCACCCAACTAAATTCTGCCCTGCTATAGGTCCAAAGCAGTTTCTTTATTCATTAATGGTAATCACAACATATAGAGGGGAATCCCACATCACCCAGGCTCAGGTAAAAAGTTCTCAGTCAAAAAGCTGTCTTGAGTGGAAAAACCTTTGCTAGATGACAAAGGAGAAAGTACAATTTAAAATGTGGTTTTGTATGAAAAGCTGAAGGTGGGTTTGGAGAGATGGCTGTTTCCCAGAAGATCTTGCTTCAGTTCCAAGCACACATATGATAGCAAATACCTGCCTGTAAGTCCAGGCCCTCTGTAGGCACTGCACGAACATATGTGGTACACAGACATACAAAGTACACAGACATACACGTCACATAAAATAAAATCTTTAAAGAAAGCTAAGCTGGATGTGGTATTGCTTGTTTTTAATCCCATCACTCTGAGACTGAGGCATGCAGATATCTATGAATTGAAGACCAGCCTCGTCTACATAGTCAGCCGCTACCTGCTAGCCAAGGCAAACAAACTCCTAAGGTTAACTCTGTCATAATTGAGTGTAAGTAGCTCAGGGCAATAGTGAATAAACAGATATGGCAGTATTAGCAAAATTCTCAAACAATGAAAACTGAGTTTTATTTAACACTTGAATATTGACAGGGGAGACAAGGGACAGACAGGGGCATTTTCACATCTTATAAAGCCACATTTGTACTTCATATCGTAGAAAAGAGTTTGCAAGTACACATTGTAATAGCTGACTCAGCACTGCTAAAAGTTTGTTTGTTTTGGTGATCCAGGGGAAGAATACAAGGTTTTGTGACCTTGGGAATACACTGCACAGCTGCACAGCGAGTACAAGAGACACAGAGAGAAGCTGCAGCACTGTGACTCTCAGAGGCAAGGCTGACCACCTGATCAGAGCAGGAAGACTAAACTTTGAAATGGTTGTCTGCCTGTTTCCATTTCATTAAAGACAACTGGCTGGAAATCAGGAGGCAAATAGAGGATGCTAATCTGTTGTCTCCTCAGATCACAAGGTTTCTAAATAAAGTGGTTTAATGACTCAATCCCTGTTTTCTACTCATTGGTGTTTGTTGTGACAGTTAAAAGGAACTCTGCATTTTGGTGACAGTATCACACAATCTACTTTCACTTTTTGATAGCCAAGCTGTGGTATAGTCTGCAAAGCTTAAACATTTATTCTGTGGTTTTTGACAAGAAACATTTGTAGATTTGTGATAGATGAAAATAGAGGGTGGAAGGTGACTCAGTGGTTAGGCCTTGCTGCTCATCCAGAAAATGTCCCCGATTCCCATGTCCAAAGGCTTACAGCCCACCACTCCCTAGCTCTGGAGGGATCAGACATTGGTCTTTTGGCTTCTGAGGATGCACAAACACACGTGGCACAAGGACACACCACACACAGCAAAATGGGGCATTAGTTGATTTTTAAAATAAATGTCATGAGGGTGAAACTCCGATGATGGCATTCATAGCTTTATATTTATTTATTTACTGTGTGTGTGTGTGTGTGTGTGTGTGTGTGTGTGTGTGTGTGTGCCAGAGGTTAATTTTTGTGAGCAGGTTCTCGCCTTCCATTTTGTTGAGGCAGGGTCTCTTGTTTGTAGACAGGTTTTTACAATCTAGCTGGCCCTCTTGTCTCCATCTTTTGTCTCAGGAGGTCAGGCTTGCCCAGCAAGCCATCTTACTCCCTTTCTCTCCTCTCATCTTTTCTTTTCATGTGGCATAGGTTGTCCCCAGAGCTGCTATGTAGCCAAAGCCGGCTTTGACTCCTGATCTCTCTGCCTCCATCTCCCAAGTGCTGGGATCACAGACCTATGCCTTTAGGGCTGTCTTTGATCATTTCTGAAGCTAAGTGATTACTTATGGATGTTCACTTTGCTAAGTTTACTTCATTGTGCTTGATGGGAACCACACGCAGGGTATCTCAGATACTAAGTTGAGCTATAACATTGAGTTCTGTATATGCTTGAACGTTTTCACAATAGCGTTTTAAATTCTTAGATGTAAAAGATCGTTAATCTTACGTTTTTCTCCTCCTTACAAACAAACAAACAAACAAACAAACAAAAAAACCCTTATGAATGTTGTGTGGGGCTAATAAAACAGAGTCTTGCCCTTTGCTTCTTTTTTTGAAAGACAGAAGTGATTCTAAGTTTTTGATTGAGCAATATCCTTGGAATAGTCACAGACATAGTACAAAGGCACCAACACACGTAAAGGAAAAGATTTTTGTCTTGGAGATGTGTCCCAGGACCAATCGCATTGCCAAAAAGAAATCAAATCGAAATCCTCTCTAGATGTCACCATAGAGTCCCTGGCCCTCAGCTGATCTGTAGAGTCAATGCCAGGCGCTAGGCGAAGGAAGTTCTGTCAGCTCCACCTAGCAGGGGAGGGGCGCGACGTCAGCACGTGGGTCCTCACGTCCAGCTGGGAAAATACTGGCCTGAGTGCCCAGGCTGGCGCCGGCTGCTTACAGAGTCCAGGAGCCAAGCGCACTGCTGCTGCACAAGCATGCCGGGGGCGGGGCCTCTGTGCTGAGGCTGTTGTCGCTGTCCTCGCTGTCCCGCCTCCGCCTGTGCTGTCGTCGCTGTCCCGCCTCCGCCACCCGCGGGAGGGCCGGGGCGCGTGAGGCGCGGGGCTGCAGCTTGAGGGGCGCGGCCGGCCGGGGTGGGTCCGGCTGAGGCCGGTTGGCATAGGGCCCGAAGCACTGGGGCCCGAGCTTCTGAAGTTGATTGGCATGCCTGTTTTCGTACTTGTTCTTAGCGGGGACGCGGGGAGGAAAGGGAAGGTTCTCAGGTTCTCGGAAAGCGGGAGCTTTCCCAGGAGGTGGTCCCTACCTTGGTCCCTACCCTAGCTTGGTGTGCTAGCTCCTTTCTTTTTGCGTGTTGAGATAGAGGCCAGGTAGACAGGAGTAATGTTCCCTGTGTGGATGGTTAAAACAAACAAACCAGGAATTCCTCTGGCCCTCCCCCACGCCCTGCCCTGCAACGCTGAAAACATTCCCAGCAACTTTTAAGTAGTAGGCTAGAAATCTCAGAGATTTAATGCTTGATACGTGTTCCTGGTCTTTTAAGGTTAAAAGAAAACACGTTATTAGGGAGTAGTTTTTTCTTCCCATCTATTGTAGTTTTGGTGGTGAACATGCCTGGAAGATTTTAGTACTTTATGTTGATTTTAGTCGCGGTGTACAAAACAGCTTCTGTGAGATCCAATCAGATTAGAAATTTATCCCTTTTATTGGGTAAGCAAGGCAGACAAATATTTGGATTAAAAAAAAAAAGGATGTAAAAAAAACGTTGGGTATTTTTGTATTTCACAGACTTCTTTGCAAGCCCAGCTACTACTGATGAAGATGTGTTAGAAGAGTGGCCGCTGAAATTGACCTTTACTGACCCGAGACAGTTTTATTTGTTTCACTTACTTGTTTATCCCACTGCTTTGAGTTTTACTGCAACGGCTGAGAAACTTGAAAAATAAAATAACGTGCTGTGATCTTGAACCTTCTTTTTGAGGAAATACTGAAGTGCCAAAGTGGAAAGCCAGAATGGCAGCCAGAGAGAGGCTCTTTGAACTTTGGATGCTTTATTGTACAAAGGTAATTGCTTTTATTTCTGTACGTGATTATAAAATTTTGTATCCAGCATTAAGACCTCAAATGCCTAGTGTGTTTGTTCATATTAATAATCCTGAATTGGCAGGTGTGATGGAACATGCCTTTAGTGCCAGCACTTGAGAGCAGAGGCAGATGGAGAGAGAGTTCAAGTCCATCCTAAGAGACTTCTAGGAAAGCCAGGACTGCATAGAGAGCTCCTGTCTCAAAACAAAACACCCTAACAACCTCCCAATCCTGAATTTTAAAAACATGTAAGAGATTTTATATTTTCCATAGTTTTTCAGATTTGAGTACACTGACCACTGGCCTACTATTAAAAATTTAACAATGTGTTTTTTGATATTATCTTCAATGATCTCAAAATTATATAGGTAAGATTGTGCCTATAAAAGGAAAATAAAACTTTGTGTGTGTGTGTGTGTGTGTGTGTGTGTAGGATGTGTGGGACACACGGGTGCCATAATATTTTTATAGAGGTCTGGGGACAGCTTTGTGGATTTGGATTTCTCTCTCCACCTTTCCATAGCTACCTAGGGTTGTATTTAGGTCTGCCAGATCACATGGCCTATGCTTTAACCATGAAGCCATTTTACTGGGAAACAGTTGACCTTTAATGCTGTTTTTGGCTTAAGGACTCTTTTGTGAGGACATTAAACTTTTTTCAGCAGCCTTTTATGATTTTATTTTTATTGATTTGAGGTGGTTATGTGATTACCATTGTGTTAGCACAAACCAGCACTATCTCATTTGATAACTAGAGTCTGACAAGGTGGGTATTGTAATTACTCCCTTTCACTGATGAGAGAACTGGTGTAGGTGTGAATTTGAAACCCAAAAGCACATGATTCAGGTCCCCATGCTTTTAAAAACCATTTTAACTCTGTAAGATTTTGCCATTCAGAAATAATTTTCTTGGACTTCCTTCATGTGGGTTTTGCATAGAAAGTTAGATTTTAGGTCATTGATACTAACTGGGAGTACTTCACAAGTAAGGATCCATACTACTACTCTGAAGATACTGGCAATGGCCAGAGAAACATCCTTAGTCTATTTAAATTAACTTAGGTATTTGTGATTATGCTCTCAGGTCATAGCCTGCAGTTTTACATTATTTTTTCAGGCTTTTTTCTTTTAATATAATTTCAAGTATTTTATTTATTTTTATTTTGTGTATGTTGACATTTTGCTTGCATGTTTGTCTGTGTGAGGGCGTCAGATCTTTGAGTTACAGATAGTTGTTAGTTGCCATAAGGGTGCTGGGAATTGAACCCAGGTCCTCTGGAAGAGAAGTTAGTGCTCTTAACTACTGAGCCACCTTTCCAGCCCCAATTTCGGCTATTTAAAAATCAAATTATTCCATAAAAGTCATCTAATTTTCACTGGAGTTTTCCTTAACTTCCTGGTTAGATCTTCAAGTTGAAGGCCAGCCTGATCTACATAGAGAGTTGCAGGTCAGCCACTGCTACATTATTAAAGTATGTATCTGTACATATATGTGTGCACAAACATGCACACATACATATTCTGAAATGTTACTGTGAAATTTTAAAATAGCTTCCAGGCTTACGTAATTGACAGCAATATCTTTTAAAAATAGACAACCCTTCCAATAAAAAGGGAATCTGTTGCATCTAGACACTTTTGGACATAGTCACTAATTAATATGTTAGCCAAAAGTTAAAATGCAATTTTAATATGATTGTCTAATAATTTTAAAATGACTTGTTTAAAAATATATCATACTTTCTAATTTTCACCATTTTCAGAATAAGAAAAGGTAAATGAGATTACATTTTTTTTTTACTAATTTGTTTTTTTCTAGGTAGATTAAGTGACATTTAGTATTGAGAAGATTTTATGTTATTGACATTCTCTGTTTTTTTTTTTTTTGGTTTTTGGTTTTTTTTTGATATATACATGAATCCTTTTGTCATGATCTCTGGTTGTGTCCTTGAGCTCCATTTTACCCTACTGTTAAATTTTAAAGCCTTTCTTCTTGACAGAAAGATAAATCTGATTTTTTCGATTAAAATTAAATCATGTTTGGTCTTAATAAAATTTACTCTTATTGTTTCAAAGAATGGCTGTTTAAAAATTTTGATTATTTTTGTATATATTATCAGTTCATGGGTAGATGTTGAACTTGTTAGATCATAACTTTCATGCTTTGAATCAGATAGCTACTAGGTGTACAGCTCAATAATTGAACTCATCTCTCTACTGAGGTTGCTAACTAGTGCATCAGTGATCTTTGGTCCTATCCTATTGTTTCTACTCTAGCAGTTAGTCCCTCAAAACATGACTTCCCACCAACATCGGACACATTTTAAGATCTTTTTGCGTTGCATTTTATTTATTCATTTGTATATTTATTTTGGGTTTTCAAGGCCAGGTTTCTCTGTGTTGACCTGCCTGTCATGGAATCAAGTTCTGTTAGACCAGGCTGACTTCAAACACAGAAATCCACTTGCCTCTGCCTCCCAAATGCGGGGATTAAAAGTATATGGCAGTACCACCCAATTGCATTTTATTCTTTTGATGAGTTTTCATGCAATTTGAAGACTCTCCAGATCTTCTAAAACACATTTTATGCAGCTTATTTCTGAGATCTTCTTAGCCTTTGTGGCTTCTAATTGTGAGGTCTTCTAATTTGTTCTGTGACCATAAGCAACACTTACTTTTTGTGCTTGTTTTGTCATTTGCTAAGTAATATTGTATGTTTAGGGAGGATGCTTGTCAAACTCATCAAGGTTTTTTTATTTGTAGACATATGTCTTTTGTACCACATTCCTGTCTGGTGTCAGTGGAGTCTAGAGAGGTCATTGGATCCTCCGGAACTATAAATATGGACAGTTGTGGCCTGGGGATTGAACCTAGGTCCTCTGAAAGAACAATCAGTGCGCTTAACCTCTGAGCCATCTCTTCAGCTTCAGTTTTTTTCCCCTTTTTGATTTTGACCTTTGAGAGATAAATAAGTTTGTTTTTGGTCCTTATTCTGTGAATTATTCTAAAAAGTCTTTTCATTCTCCTCCTTAAAGCTTTTGCTATGGATCATTTTAAGCATGTACAAAGAAGATAAGATACAATAAATCTTTGTCACTCATTTCAACAGTGATCAGTTTATACCACGGTTCTTCTGTTCTCTTTCTCTACTGAATTATTTAAAATCAAATTCCACACAGTAGGATGTTGCCTGTAGATATTTAAAAGTATAGCTATAAAGTCTTAAAAACTATTCCAGTACAATAATTATTTAAAATATAAAAGATGCACTTATGTCCAAACTTCTCTGTTAATCTCCTAAGACTCTTATTTTCTCACTGCATAATTCTATATTTAAAGTATATGCACTGTATTGTATTTTCTTGAAAAAATATGTGTAACCTTTACCACACTTTTCCTTGATATTTATTTGTGATAGAAAGCACCCCCACACACACATACACAGGGTTTCTGTTTGTAGCCTTGGCTGTCATGGAACTTGCTTTGTAGACCAGGCCGGCTTCAAACTCACAAGAGATCTGTCTGTGCCACCACCACCAGACTTTAGAAAGTATTTTTTAACTTTAGAGTTTTCTGTAACCTGGATTGTGTTAATGAATCTTTGTGAGTTTTTGAAAATTGTTTGTCTTTGGTTTTGAGTACTTGTAAACTGGCAAGTATAGAACCTTAATTCAGATTCCAATTTGGGTATGATAAGCTATAATAGTTCATAAATGCAGTCTTTACCAATTATTTTTATCTATTTTATGAGGATTTTTCATGACTAATATTAAAGCACTTTTTTATTTGTTAGGGTTATTAAACCATTATTAATGGTTTCCGTAAAAGAAAGTCATGCTGTGTAAATGATTGATTCTCTTTGCCAACTTCCAGAACAGTGATTTGATTAACAAAATGAACAGTTTTTCTGGAATGCTGAAGTTTATTTTTAATTAATTAATTAATTTGTAAAAGTATTTATTATATATAGTGTTCTGACTGAATGTATGTCTGCATCCCAGAAGAGGGCACCCAATCTCATTCCAGATGGTTGTAAGCCACTGTGTGGTTGCTGGGAATTGAACTCAGGACTTCTGGAAGAGCAGCCAGTGCTCTTAACGTCTGAGCCATCTCTTTAGCACTCCCCCCCACCCCGTTTATTTTTAATGATTAAAATTTAAACAGTGTTTACCATTTTGCTACCCCACTTGATTTTTTGAGTATATAAAACATTGTATCCATACCCAGTTAAAGAAGAAATCTTTGAAGATCATGCAGTGAATTTATGACATCTTTCATATTGGCCACAGTGCTAATCTGGCTTCGGTACATGTACTTCAGTACATCAATAGTAAGTCACTCTTGTTATGTTTTGGATGTTGCCACTGATTAGTTTGAAAGTTTAGTGGAAGTACCCTTGACTTATACTACTTTGTAGAAGAAATGTTATGGACTGTGTCTACTTACTCATCTGAGTTCAAAACTAAATGTTAGGGATTAAAATCTGAGTAGAAGCTTCTATTTTAGCAGGTGGATCCTCTCATATTTGTTGAACATTTGGTAAAACTCTTGGTATTTTTTATTTTTAATAGTTTTTTTTCTTAAATTAGCAAGTATTTATGGAGTGTGCTCTAATGTTTTAATACATGTACACATGAAATAATAAAGCCAGGCTAATTAACATACATATTCCCTCACACAATTGCTTTGTGATATGCAGTTTGTTTTGTTACCAAATGTTTCAGATATAATTTTTCTTACATGTACCTCCAACAATAGGATTTAATTGCATTGTTAGAAATATGGCGACTTATAATAGACTTGTTGACTTGCGTAGTTCTTACACAGTATTCCTGTTCTCTGAAGATTGTTACACTAGTGCATGTGACCACTAATTCAAGTTACATGTAGTCTGAACATTCTTGCTTTCAAAACCATCTCCACCTAAGGTCAAGGATTTGATTGACATATAGCTCTTAAAAGTTAAACATTAAATTTGAACAGCTCTAATCTAGTATCTGATTTTTTTTCAAAGTTTATTAAATTATGAAAGTTTCCATTTCCGCCCCTCCTCCCAACACCCTCCCACTTCCCCCACTCCCTTCTCCTCCCTCTCTATCCCTAAGAGCAGTCAGGGCTTCCAGCCCTGTGGGAAGTTCAAGTTCCTCCCCCCTCCCTCCAGGTCCAGGAAGGTGAGTAACCAAACAGACTGGATCCCAAAAACCCAGTACATGCAGAGGAAACAAGTCCCAGTGTTATTGTCAATGGCTTTTCAGAAAGGCTCCGGGCCAGCGACATTCAGAGAATCCGGCCACATTCAGAAAATCTGGTTGGATCACATGCTCGTTCAGTTCCAGTCCAACTGGCCTTGGTGAACTCTCATTAGATCAGTCCCCTTGTATCAGTGGGTGATAGCACCCCTCGCGCTTCCAAGTTTTTTTTTCATGTTCTTCCTCCTTCTGCTCCTCATTTGGATCATGGGGGGCTCAGTCAGGTGCTCCAATGTGTGTCTCCGTCTGTATCGCCATCCATCGTCGAATGAAGGATCTATGGTGATAGGCAAAATCTTCATCAGTATGGTTATAGGCCAAGGCCGGTTCAGGCAC
Organism: Myodes glareolus; assembly: GCF_982192425.1. NCBI lineage: Eukaryota > Metazoa > Chordata > Mammalia > Rodentia > Cricetidae > Myodes > Myodes glareolus. The sequence continues at coordinate 107,253,223 of NC_142034.1, read as the reverse complement.
CCTCTCCTCTGTCCAGAGAACAATCTGGGGATCTCTCCTTGGACCTGGGATCCCATTTATAATCAAGTCTCTTGTAAACCCTAAAATGACTCCCTTAGTTGAGATATATTCTTCCCTGATCCCATCCTTCCTCCCTCCCCCATCTCAGTCCCCTGAGTTTTCCCCATTCCTCCCCTACTCCCTTCTCTCTAACCCTCTCCCCTCCCACCCACCCCCCCATGCACCCAAGGTTACCTGGGACTTTTGTCTATTTCCAATCTCCAGGAGGATAAGTACATGATTTTCTTCAGGTTCACCTTCTTATTTAGCTTCTCTAGGATCTCGAATAATAGGCTCAAAGACCTTTAATTATGGCTAGAATCTACTTATGAGTGAATACATACCTCTTTTTGGGTCTGGCTTACCTCACTGAGTAAAGCGTTTTCTATGTCCATCCATTTGCATGCAAAATTCAAGATGTCATTGTTTTTTACCGCTGAGTAAAACTCTAGTGTATATACGTTCCACACCTTCTTTAACCATTCTTCTATTGAGGGGCACCAAGGTTGTTTCCAGGTTCTGGCTATTACAAATAGTGCTGCTATGAACATAGTTGAGCAAATGCTTTTGTAGTATGATAGGGCATCTCTTGGGTATATTCCCAAGAGTGGAATTTCTGGGTCTTGAGGGAGGTTGACTCCCAGTTTCCTGAGAAACCGCCACACTGATTTCCACATTGGCTGTACAAGTTTGCATTCCCACCAACAATGGATGAGAGTTCCCCTCTCTCCACATCCTCTCCAGCATAGGCTATCATTGGTGTTTTTGACTTTAGCTAATCTGACCAGTGTAAAACAGTATCTCATAGTTGTTTTGATTTGCATTTCTCTGATCACTAAGGATGTTGAGCATGACCTTAAGTGTCTTTTGGCCATTCGGAGTTCTTCTGTTGAGAATTCTCTGTTCAGATCAGCACCCCATTTTTTAATTGGGTTAATTAGAGTTTTATTGTCTAGTTTCTTGAGTTCTTTGTATATATTGGAGATCAGGCCTTTATCTGATGAGGGGTTGGTGAAGATCTTCTCCCAGTCAGAAGGTAGCCTTTTTGTCTTACTGATGGTGTCCTTTGCTTTACAGAAGCTTCTCAGTTTCAGGAGGTCCCATTTATTCATTGATTCTCTTATTGTCTGTGCTACTGGGGTTCTACCTAGGAAGTGGTCTCCTGTGCCTATGTCTTGTAGACTACTTCCCACTTTCTCTTCTATCTGGTTCAAAGTGGTCAGATTAATGTTGAGGTCTTTAATCCATTTGGACTTGATTTTTGTGCATGGTGATAGATATGGATCTACTTTCATTCTTCTACAGGTTGACATCCAGTTATGCCAGCACCATTTGTTCAAGATGCTTTCCTTCTTCCATTTCATACCTTTAGCCCCCTTGTCGAAAATCAAGTGTTCATAGGTTTGTGGGTTAATATCTGGGTCTTCTATTCGATTCCATAGGTCGACTTCTCTGTTCTTATGCCAGTACCAAGCTTTTTTCAATACTGTAGCTGTGTAATAGAGTTTGAAGTCAGGGATGGTTATACCTCCAGACGTTTCGTTATTATATAAGATTGTTTTGGCTATCCTGGGTTTTTTTGTTTTTCCATATAAAATTAATTATTATTCTCTCAAGGTCTGTGAAAAAGTTAGATGGGATTTTGATGGGGATTGAATTGAATCCATAGATTGCTCTTGGTAGAATTGCCATTTTTACTATGTTGATCCTCCCAATCCAAGAGCAAGGGAGATCTTTCCATTTTCTGGTATCCTCCTCAATTTCTTTCTTCAAAGACTTAAAGTTCTTGTCAAATAGGTCTTTCACTTCCTTGGTCAGAGTTATCCCAAGATATTTTATGCTATTTGTGGCTATCATGAAAGGTGAAGTTTCTCTGATTTCCCTCCCTGCTTCTTTATCCTTTGTGTATAGGAGGGCAACTGATTTTTTGGAGTTGATCTTGTATCCTGCCACATTACTAAAGGTGTTTATCAGCTGTAGGAGTTCTTTGGTAGAGTTTTTGGGGTCGCTCATGTATACTATCATATCATCTGCAAATAACGAGAGTTTAACTTCTTCCTTTCCAATTCGAATCCACTTGATCCCCTTATGTTGTCATATTGCTATTGCTAGAACTTCTAGCACTATATTGAAGAGGTATGGGGAGAGTGGACAGCCTTGTCTTGTTCCTGATTTCAATGGAATGGCTTTGAGTTTCTCTCCGTTCAGTTTGATGTTAGCTGTTGGCTTGCTGTAAATAGCTTTTATTATATTTAGGTATGATCATTGTATCCCCAATCTCTCCAACACCTTTATCATAAAGGGATGTTGGATTTTATCAAATGCTCTTTCAGCATCTAATGAGATGATCATATGGTTTTTTTCTTTCAGTTTATTTATATGATGGATTACATTGATAGATTTGTGTATGTTGAACCAGCCCTGCATCTCTGGAATGAAGCCTACTTGATCATAATGAATAATTTTTCTAATGTGTTCTTGGAATCGGTTTGCCAGGATTTTGTTGAGAATTTTTGTGTCGATGTTCCTGAGTGAGATTGGTCTGTAATTCTCTTTCTTGGTTGTGTCTTTATGTGGTTTTGGTATCAGGGTAACTGTAGCTTCATAAAAAGAGTTTGGCAATGACTCTTCTGTTTCTATATTGTGAAATACCTTACGGAGTATAGGTATCAGCTCTTCTTGAAAGTTCTGGTAGAATTCTGCATTGAAACCATCTGGCCCTGGGCTTTTTTTGGTCGGGAGGTTTTTAATAACCGCTTCTAATTCTTCGCGACTAACAGGTCTATTTAGATTGTTCACCTGGTCTTGATTTAACTTTGGTAAATGGTATTTATCTAAAAACCAATCCATTTCTCGTACATTTTTCAACTTTGTGGCATATAAACTTTTGTAGTAAGATCTAATGATTCTCTGAATTTCCTCTATGTCTGTTGTTATATCCCCCTTTTCATTTCTGATCTTATTAATTTGGGTGTTCTCTCTCTGCCATTTGATTAGTTTGGCTAGGGTTTGTCAATCTTGTTGATTTTCTCCAAGAACCAACTTTTTGTTTCGTTGATTTTTTGGATTGTTTTCTGTGTTTCTATTTTGTTGATTTCAGCCCTCAGTTTGATTATTTCCAATCTTCTACTCCTCCTGGGAGTGTCTGCTTCTTTTTTTCCAGAGCTTTCAGGTGTGCTGTTAAGTCTCCAATATGTGCTTTCTCTGTTTTCTTTAATTGGGCACTTGGTGCTATAAACTTTCCTCTTAGCACTGCTTTCATTGTGTCCCATAGATTTGAGTATGTTGTGTCTTTATTTTCATTAAATTCAAGGAAGACTTTAACTTCTTTCTTTATTTCTTCCTTGACCCAGGGATGATTCAGTAGTTGACTGTTCAACTTCCACACGTTTGTAGGCTTTCTGGTGTTAGAATTGTTATTGAATTCTAACTTTATTCCATAGTGATCCGACAAGACACAGGTGGTTACTAATATTTTTTTGTATCTATGGAAGTTTGCTTTGTTACCGAGTATGTGGTCAATTTTCGAGAAGGTTCCATGAGCTGCAGAGAAGAAGGTATATTCTTTCCTTTTTGGGTGGAATGTTCTATAGATATCTGTTAAGTCCATTTGATTCATTACCTCTAGTAATTCTCTTATTTCTCTGTTTAGTTTCTGTTTGATTGACCTGTCCATTGGTGAGAGAGGTGTGTTGAAGTCTCCTACTATTAGTATGTGTGGTTTGTTGACTGCCTTGAGTTCTAAAAGTTTTTCTTTTACATAAGTGGGTGCTTTTATATTAGGGGCATAGATATTCAGGATTGAGACTTCCTCCTGATTAATTGTTCCTGTTATGAGTATAAAATGTCCATCTCCATCTCTTCTGATTGATTTTAGTTTGAAGTCAGTTTTGTTAGATATTAGAATGGCCACGCCCGCTTGTTTCTTAGGTCCGTTTGCTTGGAAAACTTTTTCCCAACCCTTTACTCTGAGTAGATGTCTATCTTTGTGGTTGAGGTGTGTTTCTTGTAAACAGCAGAATGTTGGATCCTGTTTTCGTGTCCAATCTCTTAGTCTGTGCCTTTTTATAGGTGAATTGAGTCCATTAATATTAAGTGATATTAATGACCAGTGGTTGTTGATTCCGGTTATTAATTTTTTGTGTGTGTGTAGTAGAGTTCGTGTGTTTCTCTTCTTTGAGTTGTGCTTGTGAAGGGTCACTAAATGTCTGGGTTATTGTAGGCAGTGATGGCAATGTTGGATTCCTTGCGTTGCGATTTTCCTTCTATTACTTTCTGTAAGGCTGGATTTATGGCTACGTATTGTTTAAATTTATTTTTATCCTGGAATATTTTATTTTCTCCGTTGATAGTGAACGATAGCTTGGTTCGGTATAGTAGTCTGGGTTTGCATCCATGGTCTCTTAGTTTCTGCAGTACATCTATCCAGGATCTTCTGGCTTTCATGGTTTCCATAGAGAAGTCCGGTGTAAGCCTGATAGGTTTACCTTTATAAGTTTCTTGACCTTTTTCCTTTGCAGCTCTTAAAATTCTTTCTTTAATCTGTATGTTTTGTGTTTTGATTATTATATGGTGAGGGGATTCTTTTTTGATCCAGTCTATTCAGTGTTCTATATGCTTCTTGAACCTTCATAGGAATATCGTTCTTTAGATTGGGAAAGTTTTCTTCTATAATTTTGTTGAATATATTTTCTGGGCCTTTGATCTGCAGTTCTTCTCCTTCAATCCCTATTATTCTTAGATTTGGTTTTTTTATTGTGTCCCAGATTTCCTGAATGTTTTGTGAAAAGAATTTGTTGGATTTGCCGTTTTCTTTGACCAGAGCATTTATTTTCTCTATGGTATCTTCAGAATCTGAGATTCATTCTTCTTTCTCTTGTATTCTATTAGTTATGCTTGATTCTGTAGTCTCCGTTCGTTTACCTAGGTTTTCCATATCCAGCCGGTTCTCGGTTTGTGTTTACTTCATTGTCTCCATTTCAGTTTTCAATTCTTGAACTGTTTCCTTTACCTGTTTGATTGTTTTTTCTTGGTTTCTCAGGGTATCATTCACGGATTTACTTATGTCTTCAAACTTTTTGTTATATTTCTCATCTATTTCTATACTCATTTCTTCAAACTTTTTGTTATATTTCTCATCCAATTCTTTAAGGGAGTTATTCATATCTTGTTTAAGGGACTCTATTGCTTTCATAATGGCACTTTTTTCCACTTCTTCTGGGTTAAGGTGTTCAAGTCCTTCTATTGTAGGGTCCTTGGGATCTGGTGTTTTCATGTTGTTTTTCAGATTGTTGGATGAGGTCTTGCCTTGGCGTCTGCCCATCTCTTACTTCAAATGCTCTCTATTGGAACTTCTGGCACTGGGTCAGGTTCCCTTCTTGGGCAGAGACTTCACTGACAGAATGCCCACCTTTCCTCAGACAGGCTATTGAAGCACAGGCACTCCCTCTTTCCGGGATGTGCTTACAATTTTATGGCCCCAGGGGGGAGGGAGAAATATAGGAATTCCTACCTGGATGGGAGCTGGGATGGCAGGCGGGAGGGGGGGAGCCAGCACTGCAGGGTGACCTGGGAGTCTATGAGGTCGGAAAAGCCAGCTCTCCTCCTCACCCAGACCCTGCCAGGGGCCCAAAGCAAACTCACCCCTCCTATGGCCCTCTGCTGGAAGTCAGGGCCCCTGCTGGTCAGGAATGTCGCTGATCTGGCACCTGGTCTACCTGTCCTCAGGGAGGCCTTTTAAGACCCAGGAACTGCCTCCAGCCGGGATGTGCCTACAGCCCAGGCCCAGCTTGCAAGGCAGCTTAGCTGGGGAAATTTTATGACCCCAGGGGGAAGGGAGAAATATAGGAATTCCTACCTGGATGGGAGCTGGGATGGCAGGTGGGAGGGGGGAGCCAGCACTGCCTCTGTTTGTTATTCTTGTCTTTGAAGTTCCTGTTCATTTACCCAGATTTTCCATATCCAGAATTCCCTTGGTTTGTGTTTTCTTTATACCCCTATTTCAGTCTTCAAGTCTTGACCTATTTACTTCACTTGTTTGTTTTTTCTTTATTTTCTTGGGTTTCTTTGAATGATTTATTAATTTCTTCCAATTTTTTGTTTGTCTTTTCTTCTGTTTCTTTAAGGGAGTTTTTTTGTTTCCTCTTTAAAGGTCTCCATCATTTACATATAGTTAAGTTTAAAGACGTTTTCTTCTTTTTTTTGTGTTAGGATGATCAAGTCTTCCTGTTTTGTTTTTGCTTGGTTCTGGTGTTACCATGTTGTTTTTTAGGTTGTTGGAGGAATTCTTGCCTTGGTGTCTACCCATCTCTTCCTTCAAATGAGGCTTTATTTCTTTGTGTCTTGGTCCAATCTTTGGAGTGTTTGGGAGTTTTTCTTGGTCTGCTCTGTACTGTCAGTGTCTGTCTCAGAAAGCCTCTGAGGTCTCTCTAAGCCTGCTTTTTTGGACTTCTCTCCTTGTTCGCTCTCTTGGTCCTCCCACTTGGTCCCCTTAGTGCTGTAGAAAGCTCTTGGTCCCCTCAGTATTGTAGCAAGCTCTTACTTAGTTCATAGGCTGGGTGGGGCAAGTAGCTTAGAGGGTCCAGTAGATGGAACTGGTTTTGGGAGCCTACCTGCAGGACATTCTTCTACTGGCTGGCTAGAAAAGTCAAGGGATTTGGGGAAGCTGTTTTGTCCCACTGTGGAGGCCCTAGAGAGTGGGGTGTCCTGCTGCGTGGCTGTTCACTCACCTCTTAAGTCCCCTTAGTATTGGAGCAATCTGTGTTTCAGAGGGCAATAGAGGTTGCAGGAGTATAGGCATGTTTGTCTCGTTTTCATTCTAGTTGGTAAAAATTATCACAAAGTGATAGAGGAGCAACATTTTGAAATGTGCCATAAAGTAGGTTGAAAATCAGTACTCATTAATTATGCTTTTTAAAACAGAGTCATTTGTCCCAGGCTCATGTAGAACTCTTTTTTTTTAAATTAAATTTATTTAATGTGAATGTTTTGGCTACTTGTACATATACGTACCACTTGTGTTCTTGGTGCTGTGGAGGTCAGAAGAGGCATTGGATTCCTTGGAACTGAAGTTTGTGATTGTGACCCATCATTTAGGTGCTGGGGACAGAGCCCTGATCCTCTTATGTAGCAACAAGTGCTCTAGCCCAGCCAGGGCTCTTGATATTCCTGTCTTATCCTCTCTAGTACTGATGCTTTAGGGATGTTTGATCTTTTTCTGTTATTTTTGATATTCAGATTACATTGAAAAATTAAGTGGCGCTCATAGAAAATGAGCCAAAATTTAGTTCTGATTCTGCTTTTGATCTTAAGGACCTCAAGTTTGCTCATCTATTATATTTCCATTTTCTCATCTGTCAAATTGGAAAAATAAAGTAACTTTTATTTATCTCTCAAAGTTGTTGAGGAAAAATAAATTTGTTTTATTGACATTTACATTAAAAGTAAGAAAATGTTATTAGTATTTTGTGTCATAATTTCTGTTGGTCTTTATATTTACAGTCAAGGGTAGTTTTTCTCTCTTTGGTGATAATGAAACTGAGCTAATAAAATATTTTAAGTTTTAATCTTAATTTTCAAATTGCCTTTTAAGTAAGCATAGTGCTTAGTTATTTTGAATAATAGTATGACTTTTTATTTTCCCTAATTCTAAACCAACTTTGTTTGGAACCTTTGTGATGCTTCATTGTAGTATGGAGGGCTGGCTTGTTGGGGTTTCTGTCCCTCCCAGTACCCCAACAGCCAGCAAGCAACAAAGAAAATAACACAGAGTCTACATTAGGTTATAAACTGATTGGCCCATTGGGTCAGGCTACTTATTAGTTCTTATAACTTATCTTAACCCATTATTCTGATCTATGTTAGCCACATGGGCTCAGTACCTTTCTCGGTGTGACAGCTTACATGTTGCCCTTCATTTCCTGATGTTGCCCTTTGTCCTTCTAAATCTGGAATATGACTGAAATAGTTTTGCAGTGAACTCAGAGTAAAGTTCCTTTTCAGAATAAAAGTTTTTGCTGTATAGTAAAAGTAGGATTTAATGATGTTTTATTTAGATAAAAAGTAATGTACTTTCTTTTATTTGGATTTTGAAAAATTGTACTGGTGGGTTTTGGCTATGTTTGTTTCAGGTCCTGGATACTTTACATCAGAAGACCTGGAGCTTGTCTTTAGGAAACGAATATTACCTCTGTGGTTTTGTCTGTGCTCATCATGTACTACTCTTTCAGAATGTTAAAATGGCATGAAAACTTTTTATTGTTGGCCTGGTCGTGGTGGCACACATCTTTAATCTGTACGTTCAGGATGCATAAACAGATCTCTGAGTTCAAGACCAGCTTGGTCTACATGGAGAGTTTCAGACTAGCCTGGCTGTCTGAAAAAATTTGAGACCCTGTCTCAAAAAAATCACGTTTTGTTAAAAATTCTTTTGATTATCTAAAGTTCCCTAGTAGTTGATAGCATATATAGCACTTAATCTATGCTTTGGAAACTGATACTTTTGCAAAGTTAACTAGTATAAGATTACTAGGTTTCTAGGTGAGCATTTTGAGTTTTTGGTCCTTGAGGGATATTCAGGTACTTCAGAAGTAGATATGGAGTTCCAAAGGGAGGTTTGTGCTAGAAATAAATATTTGAGAGTTATATTAGAAATTATCTGTACATAAGAAGAAGAGGGTAAAAGTCAGGATGTTTTGGACCTGAAGAATTTCTGTTAGCAAGAGAAAAGTCCAATATTTTCATGCATTAGACATATAATAATATATGTTTAGGAGTTTGAATGGGAGACTAAGAGTGTTGGTGCCTCAGAAAGAAGAACGGTTTATGAAATAGTCCAGAAGAGTAAAATATAGCATTCAAGAAAAGCATTTGGAAGGTTGGGTGTAGTAGTGTGCATTTTGTACATTTAGTACTCAGGAGGCTGAGAAAGGAGAATTCTGAGTTCCAGAACAAAATGAAAAACTAGGGCTGAGGAGGAGGCTCAGAGTCGGATGTTCTTGTTTTGGAAGTGTAGATGCTAGAGTTCTGGTATTAGTGCACATCTGTAATCACAGTTTGCTACAGTGAGATGAGATAGGAGTTGGAGACAGGTGAACCAGTTAGCCTGTGCTCAGTGGTGAGTAAGAGACCCTACCTCAAGCGAGGTGGAAGGTAAGGACCTTTATATGGATGTTTGGTACACACACACACACACACACACACACACACACACACACACGAGTCTCTCTTTCTCACACTCAAAAAAATTACTCCTCCAAACATTGTGGAGATTGTTGGTAGTTTCAGTAAAGCAGTCTAAAAAGAGTGATAATGAAAGATGTTAAAAATAAAAGTTCTCTACTTATTTATTCATTTAATTGTATTAGGGAATGAATCCAGGCCCTCATGCATGCTAAAGAGGTGCAGTACTATTGAGCTACAAACCCCTTGTTTTTCTCAATTTTGTTATTAAATTCAGAATTAAATTGGTTGCCATGCTGTTTTATCATTTAAAAAGATTTCCTTTTGTTTTTTTTTCTTTTTTTTTAAACAAACTGATCAAGAATATTGGTCTGTCTACCACATTTTGGCATCTAGAACATTGAAATAATTTGAAATTTCCAAATATCCTTCTGTAATTCTAGATTGTATGAAATAAGGAATTTATTGCTCTATGAATTACATTCTCATAACTTTGTGTAACAATATTGTTTACTCCCAAGATGATTGAAGTAGCTAACAAGTTAATATGAATAATACAAACTTTAAAGATTCTTACTTGTAAGTTAGGCATCCCAGAAACCAACCTCTGATAGTTCTCTGAAACTGCAATTTTAGAAATAAAGCTTTGCTCAGTTATTCTGTTTACATGTTGAGTTGCCCTTGCTACAACTTCTTTTCCTTTACTGCAAAATTACATGACAAATTTTCTGTAAGGGAGTTGGTGGCGGTGACACACACCCTTAATACAAGCCATGGGGAAAAATGCAGGTAGATCTCCAAGTTCAAGGCAAACCTGGTTCCACATAGATATAGGTCAGTCATGACACACTGTTTAAAAAAGCCAAAAAACCTTAAGCCCTCCAAAACCACAAAAAGGGTTTTTTGTTTTGTTTTGTTTGTTGAGGCAGGATTTATCAGTGATTTTGGAGCCTGTTCTGGCATTCACTCTGTAGACTAGGCTGGCCTCAAACTCAGTGATCCACTTGCCTCTGCCTCCCAAGTGCTGGGATTAAAGGTGTGCGCCACCATTGCCCAACTTAACAAAAGTTTTTACTGCAAAGTAATATACTGAAATCAAGAATCCATTCTATTGCAGTTCACTTTCTTGATCACAATTATTCATATCCCTGCTATATGTAAAATACACTTTTTTATCTCCGTAACTTAAAACCTCCTGTATTTATGTACGTAATCTTGAACCAGGATCTTGTGATGACACAAACAGACATCATCAAGTCCATTTGTGACTTTTCTTGATACTAAAGTCTAATTCAGAAGACACCATCAATATATGTCCACCACAAAGCCAACACAGAGTGTTAAAACTAAAATGGGAGCACCACAGTAAAAATTCAGGGAAGGGAAGAATGATACGCACATAAGTAGTAGTTCATGGCAACCCTGAAAACCAAGTAATCCCTGCTCCTTCTACCTCCAGAGAAACTGCTATGGTTTTGTACTGCCAAGGTCACTCTTTTATTTCTTCTGCGTCTGTATTCTTGGAAATTCTTATTTTTGCATAATTTTCCTTTTTGTTTTTTGAATCTGAAGTGGGTATAAGAGTCTGCTCTTTAGATTTGAAAGTCATTCAAGATGATGAATGTTCTGCTAAGTCTGCTTCTGGATCTCTCTTGTCTAGTGGTGTTGTCTAATACCTCCAGTGTATACTCTGTTGGAATTAAGGAAACTGCCTGTTCCTTATTTTAGTATTAAAGACTGGGTTTTTCCACCATTAAAGACTCTGAAGCTAAGACACATATGTATGGGTTTGCATATGGCTACTTTTGACTTGGGTCAGTATAATTTATAATGATAGTTTTTATCTCTAGGTCTTCTGGTGCTGTTTGCATTATGGCGTGTTTGTCACTGTTAGAATATACCATGAGATTGTTGAGTATAATTTTGTATGAAAACATTGAGATTCAGATATCAGGCTATTCCTAAACTTCAGAAAAATGATAATTGGGTCGTAGATTTTATGTGTTTGTTGTTGGCATTCAGTAGTTAACAATTTTTTGCTTGTTTTGTTTTTGCTTTTTCAAGACAAGGTTTCTCCATATCCCTGCCTGGCCTGGAACTCACTTGCCTTTGCCTCCTGAGTGCTGGGATTAAAGGTGTGTGCCACCACTGCCTGGTGTCATTTTATCTTTTTATTCAATTGGTATGTTGTTATTGTTTTGTTTATTTTTATTTTTGTTTCTTGAGGTGGGGACTCACATTGTAGCTCTTGCTTGCCTGGAACTCAGTATTAGATCACACAGTCCTCTAACCTTTGCCTCCTGAATGCTGGGATTTAAGTATAGGTGATATTGAGTTGACCGTAGCGCTCTTGAAATACTCACTATATTTGTGTGTTGTGTTAGTAAATGTACAAATAGGGAGGTAAGACCATGCTGTGGTGTTTCAGCATACTGAACTTAATCACAAGAGTAGTGACTAAGAGGTAATCCTCTGCTCTGTTGGAAAACTGGTAAGGAGAACTCTGAGTGATCATATTTTTATTGTTCTATACTGAGGAAAAATAATACAATCACTGCTGTTTCTGATTTTGGGCTCCTTTTTATGCCCCTTAACAGCAAAGTGTAGTTCATCTACAAATTTTTCCAAGCTGCAAGAGATACTATTATTTTGTATGCTAACATTTTTATAGCCTTGGCTTGATGGTTCCTGACTGAACCCATCCTTTTCTTTTTTTAACCTACTAAATCCCTACCCCTGCTTGCGTGCATGGTTCACAGCCAGTATGGTGTAGTAGAATGGGCACCTGTTGGATTCATGTATCTTTGCAACACTATAGTTTTTAGTTTATGACTTTGGACAAGTCATACATTCTTTTGTAATCTCTCAAATTAGGAAAACCAAACCCTTTCTGGATAGTGTAAAGTATAAATAAGAAAATAGATTAAGGCCAGACACTGGCACACTCCTTTAATCCCAGCATTTAGAGGCAGAGATGGGTGGATCACTGTGAGTTTGAGGCCAGCCTGGTCTACAGAGCCAGTTCCAGGACAGGCTCTAAAGCTACAGAGAAACCCTGTCCCAAAAAGCAAAGCAAAACAAACAAGCAAAAAAAGATAAAGGTTAAAAATGCCTGCTGTTCCAGGCCTTTTTCAGTAAATAGAGGATACTTTTTAGTTGCAGGGTTTCTCTGTAGCTTTGGGGCCTCTCTTGAAACTTGCTCTGTAGACCAGGCTGACTTCAAACTCACAAAACTGTTTGCCTCTGTGTTCTGAGTGCTGGGATTACAGGCATGCATCACCACCGCCCAGTGAGGATACTTTTATACTTCTTAAATGAAACAGTACCTTTCTTCTTTGTGATTATTCAGTTTCCTAGGAGAATTCTGTGCTTTCCCAACACTTGGTAGTTCTGATCTTTGGAGTCAGAATAAGGGCTTAAAATGTAGAGTATTGGTGTAGAATTTGAACCAGATACTAGAGAGTTGCTAAATAAAATATGAAGAGAAATGCATTAATTTTTTACTGTGTGTGTGTGTGTGTGATTGTTTTGTGCCTAACTTTTACCAAGAAGTAATCCTCTGCTTATTTTTCTTTTAAAGCAACTACTAAGGAGAACCCTGGGTACTTGTATTTTTGGAGTTCTAGCCCTAGTGGGTAAATAAATGAATAAATAGACAAATAACATTCTAATTTGAAACATAAAAAGCAAGTAATAAGTATTAGAAAATTTCTCATGGTACTGTTCTTTGTCTAAAATATTTCTATCTTCTGATTTCTCTTGTGAAGTAGATAGTGGTAATTTATAAGCTGATTTTGAACCAATATAGTAATAGAAAAAAAAATCTTCAAAGGTCAGCAATTGCTATCTATTCTGGGAACATTCTTTGAGATTCTGGATTATAGCATAATGCTTTTATTTTAGGAAAACAAATAACTTTGCTAGTGATCTCTTTGCCTTAGATCAGTGCTTAAGCTATGATGTTTAATGATTAAGTGTTTATACTCCTAAATTACATGTTGAAATTTGACTGCCATAAAGAAGTATTGAAGAGACAAAGGTGAGGGGGATGCTCAGATTACAGATGTGATCCTGTGAATGGCTATTGTTCCCACTTAGGTAATTACTTAGGTGTGAAAGCATTGCTTTTCTGACAGATAATATTGTGATGATCTTCTAATTTCAGAAAGATCCAGATTACCTGAGACTACGGTTGGACAATTTTGTTTTAAGTTATGAACAATTTTTAGATGTTGACTTTGAAAAGCTTCCTACCAGGTATGTAGAAACACTGGTTTATTACCATTGGGTGAGATTATTAATTTTTTGGCAAAAGAATTTTATTAATCTAAGACCAGCAGCTGTGCTAACAGCTTGATACTACTACATGACCGTGTTCACATGACAGATATTGCACAATGATCTTAGCAGTCTTCCTGGGCAGTATTAACCACCATAACTCTCAGACTTGGTATATAGTGCAGAGTATGAGATCATGATCTCTGTCTCTCTCTCTCTCTCTCTCTCTCTCTCTCTCTCTCTCTCTCTCTGTCTCTCTCTCTCTGTGTGTGTGTGTGTGTGTGTGTGTGTGTGTGTTTCTCTGAGTTGGGGTCTCCTGAAGCTTGATGTAGACCAGGCTGGTCTCAAATGCACAGAGATCCACCTGCCTCTGCCTCTCAATGCTGGGACTAAAATCAAAGACTGGCCACACCTGGCTCCCTTTAGTTTGTTGATACAAGGTCTCTCAAGGAAGGTAGAGCTTACTGATTTGACTAAGCAGTGGGTCCCTATGGCTCTCCTGTCTCTACCTTTACCTCTCTAGTGCTGGTGTTACTGGTGTGTGTGTGCAAAGGATTTACCGACCAAGTCATCTCCCCTCCTGCCTGTGGGACTCTATCGGGAGAGCCATCAGCTAGTGTTTAGTTACTGAGCACCACTAGATGCCAGGCAGAGGGAGAATATGACAAGTAAATTCAGGGTAGTCCTTTCTGTGTGTATGTGCACATGCATGCGTATGTGTGTGCACACACACCACAGTGTGTTAGTATACTGAGTTGCTCGGGACAACCAGAGGGACATTCAAGTATGTAAGGAAACTGCAGTGCCAAGGGAACAATCTGCAACGCTCTGCACCCTGAGCATCTCTGCAGAAGCATAGTTATTGATAATTACAGAAAAGTTATCTTTAAAGTCAAGTTTCTCATACCAGAGCCTCTGTTCTGATCTGTGTGTTGTTGCCTGAAGGAACACACGACCCACGAACTTCTCAGTCCTTATTGTACAAGAATTACGTGTTTGCCAGGAATGTCTTGTGATTAAAGTCAAGTCCACAAATCTCCTTCAGCTAAACCGGGGCTGGAGGGGCAGCTCATCAGTGAAGAACACTGGCTACTCTTCCAGAGGGCCCAGGTTTGATTCCCAGCACCCACATGGCAGCTCACAACTGTCTGTAACCCCTGTTCCCAGGGATCGAACTCCCTCACACAGACATGTGTGCTGACAAAACAACACTGTACATTTAAAAAAAAGAAAAATAGCTCCATAAATCTCAGAAAATAATCCTGATCAGATATAGAAGATTTCCTCAGGTTTTAGGCTTGTCTAAAATAATCCCAACATCCAGTGTTCACACCAGATACAATGACATCACTAATGTTCCCACAACAATGTGGAAGCCAGAGGACAGCTCACTGGAGTCTGTGCGCTCCTTCCACTCTGGATCCTGTGGATTGGACTGGATCATCACGCTTGGCGGCAAGCACCTTTACTTCTCAGTCTCTACGATCCCTGCTCATATCCCTTGATGCAAGTTGGAGTTTGTGCTTGAGGCTTGAGGGAGGAGGAGGCACATTCTTCCAGAATGGTGTCCATCTGTGCTCCGTCTGGCAACCTAGGACTCTTAACTGTTCTCAAGAAGCCCTCAGTGTTTGGGACTCATTTGCAGCCCCTGCTGCTGGGAGACCATGTGACCCCCTCCTAACCCTCTGCTCCCCACCCCTCACCTTTCTTTTGCTTCCAAATTGTGGGAACATTTCTCTACTAATGAAATCTGTGTCGTGTTGGGCATCTGCAAGTCCCAGCACTTCACTGGAACACCCTAGAGAAAGAGGGACAACAGGTTGTAGAGAGGATGTGGTGGGAGGCGTCCTCCCCATCCCTCAGCCTTCCTTCTCCAGCTGAATGAAGTCCTCCTGCTCCTTCTCTGCCATTGTCAAGATGGGTCAGATACAAGCAGCGGGTTTTGAAGCTTCCAGAACAGCCTCAAGGTTCTCCTCTGTTCCCACTGACTGACTTGCTAAGGCTGTATCCTGCACCAATGGAAAGGACCCTGAGAAGACTCTAAGATGAGGAAAACTGAGTTCAAGAGAAGAGGAAAGGAGAGGAGAAAAAAGGAGAGGAGAGGAGAGGAGAGGAGAGGAGAGGAGAGGAGAGGAGAGGAGAGGAGAGGAGAGGAGAGGAGAGGAGAGGAGAGGAGAGGAGAGAAAGAAGAGAGGAGAGGAGAGGAGAGGAGAGGAGAGGAGAGGAGAGGAGAGGAGAGGAGAGGAGAGGAGAGGAGAGGAGAGAAGAGAAGAGAAGAGAAGAGAAGAGAAGAGAAGAGAAGAGAAGAGAAGAGAAGAGAAGAGAAGAGAAGAGAAGAGAAGAGAAGAGAAGAGAAGAGAAGAGAAGAGAAGAAAGGTCCGGCCTCAGAGCAAGAGCTAAAACCTAAGACAGAGACAGCTTTATTCAACAGCTTCCAGGAGTTGGCAAGATAGTTCACAGGTAAAGACGCTTGCTGTTGAGAGTTCTACACCTGGAATCCACATGGCAGAAGGCAAGAATGGGACACAGTGAATTGTCCTCTAACCTCCACACATGCACCATGGCAGGTATGTGTGTGCATACACACAAAAATTGAGTGAGTCATTGGTTGGCTGAGTTTTAAAGCTGGAGAGATGGCCCAGCTTTAAAAGCTATTACCATTCTTACAGAAGACCAGAATTCAGTTCCCAGCCCCCACATCTGGCAGCTCAGAGCACCTACAATTCCAGCTCCAGGAGGTCTGGTGCCCTCTTCTGGCCCACACTGTCACTACACTCACTTGCACAAACACACAGACATTTGTGTTTGCACATGCACATAGTGAAGCATAACACAAATCTTCGACAACAGTTTTGAAGCGTCCACAGAGACAGTTAACAGTCTCTAAGTGGAGAGACCACTAGTAAGATGTCCATGCTCTTTAAGTAACCCCTCACCCATGCTCCTGCAAGAGTGATGAAGCGTGTTGCTTCACACACACAAAGGCAAGAGAAAGAACCAGCTTGGAAAGGAATGGGGATCAGTGGGAGGTGGAGGGGGAAAGCAGTACTGAGGTATGAATGCGATCAAAACTTTATATACCTGTATGAAGATGTCAGAATGAAACACACTATTATATATTATTAATACACTCTAATAAAACATTTCTTAAATGTTTTAACATTTATGTGTTGTGGGTGTGTACGACAGCAAGTGTGTGAATGTGAGAGGGTGTGAGAGCTAAAGAAGCTCCATTTTATGCTGCACTTCCTGGTATCCCCAGCCATTTGTCTCTAACTCCAATCCCTGGAAGATAAGCTCCCAGTAACCCCGACTCAGTGACCCCCATGTAAATACGTACGTATGTATGTATGTATATATATATATATAATACAGCATATATATATATATATATATGTTAGTTATGATATGACTATTGCTTTTTTTGCTTCTGTCACTTGCTGTTCAGATACCCAAATGGCATGACCGCATGACGACCATTGCTGCTGGACAAAGTTCCAGCATGTCAACATTGCAGGTCACAATTCTCCAACACTTTATGACTTTCATTTTTAATGATTCTCTCTATGTGTTATGAGAGTTCCTTTATGCCTTTTCTTTTGAGAAGTTTTGTGTGGGCTTTGAAGGGTGAAAATGTATAAAACAGCAGCCTCTTTAAACAAAATAATTCTTTGGGAAAAAATCCCCACCACCGAGAAGCCAGGAACCCCAATGTGCCCTCCTAATTACACCAAGAACAGGAAAGTTAGAGATTTACTAGACATACCAGACCCCAAGGGTAAAATGCTTTCAATCCAGATTCAGAGCCTGAGGCCATTAAGGGCAAGAGTTCAGTTAATAAGTACAGAGAAATCAGAACGTACAGTGGGAAAGGAGTAAGGCCTTTCAGGACCTTCCCTTTCTGGAGCAGCACTCTGTAAGCCTTAGACACAAGGGAACTAGGAATCAGTTCTGGGCAAACAATGAATCATGCCCCTTGAGGGGTGAAAACTGTTCTTAAATTGAAATGGAGTTTCCAGTCCCCTAGGAAGTTCTTTTCCCAAGGATTTGGGGCCTCCATTGCTAAAGCAGTCATTCTCTTCAGCTCTAGCAGGAGGAATGGTAGTCCTTCTGTAGATGTCAGAGGGTGCCTGGTAGAGATACTGACCCTTTGAGAACAGTAGGCATTTAGATAGTTGCTGAACTTACGGCTTCTGCCTCAGGAGAAATTCTAGAAGTTAATAGCCGCTTGATCACGTCCCTGAATCACTGAATCTACTTTCAATCTTGGCTGTGGCTTTTCAATAAACAAAAATGAATTTCACTAATTCACCTCAGATCGTGTCTGTCTCCTCCCCTCCCCCCGTCTGTGGATCAGAGTGTAGCTCTCAACTACTACTCCAATGCCATGTTTGCCACTATGCTCCTGACCAGGATGAGGATGATAATGGACTAAACCTCTGAAACTGTAAGCAAGCCCCCAATTAAGGCTTTCTTGTATAAGAGTTGCCTTGACAAAGGATACTGTCTATAAGACAAAGCAGTAGCCTACAAAATGGGAAAAGGTTTTCAACAACCCCACATCTGACAGAGGGCTGATCTCCAAAACTCAAGAAACTAGACATCAAAAAAACAAATAATCCAATTTAAAAAATCCAAACCAGTCTGGACAGGCCTGAACTGGTGGGAACCTGTTTGAGCTTTTTTGAAGTGGTTGGAAACGGCTTCACCCTATCGGAACTGGTTCGAGCTGGTTGGAAGTGGTTTGAGCTGGTCAGAACCAGTCTGCAGCAGCAAGAACCGGTTTGAACCAGCCGGAACCAGTCTGAGCTATAAGGATCAGATTTGGGCTGGTCGATTTCGGTTCGAGAGAGTTTGAACTGGTTGGGACTGGTCGGAACCGGTCAGAGCCAGTCTGAGCTGGTTTGAACCTGTCTGAGCCAGTTTGAACCGGCCCAAACTGGTCAGAACCGGTATGAACCAGTTGGAAACAGTCCAAGCATTTATAAAGGGATGATTTTTCTACTGCTGCCCTGTTTTCTAGTATGCACTGCCTCTTCAGCTGGTGACGCACCAGACCATGGCAACATACCGGATCAAACCAGTTCCGACCAGTTTGGGCCGGTTCAAACCGGCTCAGACAGGTTCAAACCAGCTTCGACTGGTTCCAACCGGTTCATGCCGGATCAAACCGGTTCTGACCGTTTTTGCCAGTTCAAACCGGCTCAGACAGGTTCAAACCAGCTTCGACCGGTTCCGCCTTTGCGGGAGCTTTTAAAAACTCCAATCTCTGATGAAAATGAGGATTCCAAGGTAGAATCAGCTTTCGCGTTCCCAATCATACGGCCTCTGCCTGTACAGGGTGTGGCACAGCCTCCACGGTATAATGGAATTAATATGGATGATATAGCAAAATTTAAGAAAGCCATTGCCATGTATGCACCTCAGTCTCACTATACCAAGGAACTTCTTAACGGGTTTGTCCGTACTATTAACACTTTGGCCCCTGAGGATTGGAAAGTGCTGGCTCAAACTCTCTTAAAGGAGCCAGAATATTTACAATGGCAGATGTGGTTTGTTGATGAGTGTGCAGAAAGGGCATGACAGAATACTGCCAGTAATAACCCTCACATTCTGTAGGGCCCTGTCTCCCCTTACTCCCTGGGGTGTGTCTCTGAGGACAGTTCTGGTCAGCCAGCTAAAGCTTCCTGCTAATTCCTGTGCTCACTCTGCCATAGCCTGGTGATTTAGCTGTAGGGCACTGTTCATCTTTGGTATGGTAATTTCCCACCTGCCCGGGAGAATTCCTACACAGTGCCAAGGACTCTCTCCACTGCTGTCGCTGCTCTCCACCTGGGGAGGAATCCCTACAGTGCCAGTTTCCCCTCTGGCTGGGAGGGAATTCCTTTACTGGGGCCAAGGTATATTAGCTTGGCATTAAGCTGAATAAAGTGGCATTTGGTGATCTCTTGTCGAATGACCCAGGTCTCTTGTGTGTGTGTGTCTTTGTTCAATCTCCAGGCCTTTGCCCAAACTCGCGTAAGGTGCGGAGGCGCACAACCTATACCGAGAAGGGTAACACAGAATCAGGTGTTACAACATTCAGGTAATATTGTATCAAATGCTGACGGGTACCGGGGCATATGATAACATTAACATGCAGGCAAACACCCCTGAGGAAATACATGAGCAACTTAGGGAAATTGCAATGGAAGCGTGGGAGAGGAGTCACCCATCAGGAGAGAATTATGGCTCCTGGGCAAAAATTATGCAGAAGCCCAATGAATCTTATATTGATTTCTTATCCCAATTAAAAATTACAATTGAATGAACTGTAATTGGGGAACAAGCTCGGCAGCAGCTGTTGAGACTTTTGGTTTATGAGAACGCAGCCTTTAATTCTTTATATTCTTGATACGTGGAAATATCCCATGGCATTACTTGGCCAGGTGCTGCACCCAGCTGAATGGATATATACTCGACATCGCTTTGCAAAAAATATTATGCCCTATGAGCAGCAGATTGCCTTATTAATTGAGCAGGGTAGACAGAGGGCTATAACTCTAACAGGTATGGATGTTACATTTATAATTGTTCCATTAGCTAAGGATAGATTTAAATATTTATTACAGATACCTCAAGAATTCAAATAGCTTTAGCCTCCTTTACTGGTAACATTGAATATCATTTTCCATCTAGTAAATTATGGGATTGCTTTCGCAGACAGCAATTTGTTATAAATGACATAGTCACTGGGTATCCCCTAGCAGCACCCACCGTGTTTACAGATGGCTCTCGTCAAAAAAGTGCCTATTGGACCATTGACAAGTATTGGGTACAAAATACAGACTTGGGGTCAGTTCAACAAAATGAATTATTTGCAGTCATTAAGGTGTTACAGGAATTCCCTTGTGAAATTAATATTGTAGCAGATTCGGTCTATGTAGTGGGTGTGGTACAAAACATTTATAATGCAGTTACTTATTCCCCAAAACAATCCCTGCTGTCTCATTTTAAGTCCTTACAGCACTTGTTGCAGCACTGCAATAACAAACTATTCATCACCCATGTTCGCTCTCACACTTCCTTGCCTGGGCCTATTACTTATGGAAATGCTCAGGTAGACAAAGTAGTGGCCTTTTTACTCCTGAAGAAGACCATGCCCTATACCATTCAAATCCTGGCCATTTACATATACAGTATAAAATTCCATATCGGCAGACAAAGCAAATAATTAATGATTGCCCTGTTTGTTGTCCCATACATCTTCACATTGTGCCTTCTGAAATTAACCCTAGAGGTTTATCCCCCAATGAATTGTGGCAAATGGATGTTACCCATGTAGCTGCATTTGGTCGCTTATCCTATGTGCATGTGACCATAGACACTTATTCTAAATTTTTCTGGGCCACTGCTCTCCCCAGAGAACGCACACAACATGTTATTCAACATTTGTTAGAGACCTTTGCAGTTATGGGTGTGCCAGCCACCTTAAAAACTGACAATGGACCTACTTACACCAGCCAGCGTTTTGCATGCTTTTATGCCTTACATAATATAACTCACAAAACGGACATTAAATATAATCCTCAGGGTCAGGCTCTTATTAAACTTGTTCATGGTACTTTAAAATGCAAATTAAAAAATTAAAAAGGAGGAAAAAGGAGGATTTTGGCATGGAATTATATTACCCCTTACAGAATAATGCAAGAACTATATTACATCAAGCACTGTTTATTTTGAATTTCCTAAATTTACCACAAGGGGAGATATTGACTAGAGCAGAGAAATATTTTACAGAGAAAGAAGAATACCCACAGCTGAATCAATCAGTGTGGATAAAATTGGCTAAGGACACCGAATGGCAGCCAGGAGTGTTAATACGTAGAGGCAGGGGATATAGTCTTGTCTCCACAGGCAACGGACAACAACAATGGATACACGATGGATCCAGGCACGGCCCGATAAGAATGGCTCCGTGTCTGCACCGGAGGGCTCACAATCAGAGCCCCCCATCGCCTACACCACCAGATATTCCTGTGCAGGCCATGGCGCATGACTCTTCAACCGCGCAGGCGCCGACCTCTACATAATCAGGCCACACATTTACCTACTTGGTGGCAAATTAAAAAATTGACTTTTGAAGGACAAAAGATTTTGGCTCGTACAGACAAAACGCTTAACGCGAAAAACCTATTTCTGGCTATGTGTGCCTTGTTGTCTGTAACCTCTTCTGCAGAACCGGGAATAAGATACTGGACCTATATCCCTAATCCACCTTTGTTTGAGCAGGTCTTTTTGGGAGATATGGATGCATCTATCTTTACTTACCCAGCCACCCTGCCCCCCCCCCGGGTCAATTTGACACACCTTAACAAAGATAATGGAAGTGCTTATAATTTTTCTCATACAGGCTCGAGTTTGCCCGTCTACCTTGGCAAGCCTCCCTGCTTGCCGTTTGGGTGGCAGCATTGGCTGCTTCCTGGGAATCGTACTAAAACATCACGCACTCGGCTGCAGCGGTTATCCACTTGGTTCATTAATGTGACCTGGAATAACGTTACATTTGCTGATGAATTGACTATTCCATATTGCTCTGACTTTACATATGTTAAATTGAGACATCAGCACTTTTCCTGGCAAGAATATCAAGGAAAGTTTGGGAAGCGCATGGGCCCCTACATTGCGTGGGGACCATATGGACAATTTATTAACACTTGCTCTGAATGGAATTTGACATTATGTGATTTATCTCAAACCAATAGGATGCCTGACCCTAAACAGGGTATCGTGACTGGTTCCCGCCTGATGGGCTGGGGAGATGGTGACATCGCAGATTTGTGGATAGCTTCGCTCTTTGCTCCTGCGACTGTGCAGACACACCTTTGGAAGATTGCTGTCGCGTTGAAACCTGTCATGTTGTTTAATGGATCGTTTAATGGGACTGCTCAATCTCCTTCTAATTATTCGTTTACCCTCTTTCAAAAATATAATATTATTGCCTGTGTGCCTCTTCCTTATGTTTTTCTTGTTGGAAATGTTACTTTGGGGCTAGGAATGTCCTGCCCCTTTTGTCATTTGTATTCCTGTCTTAATACCTCTGTTCCTTTACAATCTGGGGACAGCATTGTACTTCTACAGCAACGAACCCACATTTGGCTACCCGTTAAACTGGGCTGGGAATGGTCCCAGAATCCTGTTGGTACTATTGTGATGGAGTTTTTACCAAACTTCTTAAGCACACTAAGTGTACGATGGGAGTGGTTCTGGCAGCTGTTTTAAGTCTTAGAGCTGTAGCCACGGTAGCCACCACATCAGGAATGGCTCTGCACAGTTCCCTTCAGACTAAGCATTTTGTTGAACAATGGCATAAAGACTCTCATGAACTGTGGTTAGCCCAAACACAGATTGACACACAACTGCAGACTCAAATTAACATTCTCAAGCAAAGAGTTAACTGACTTGGAAAGAAGGTTTTGGTTATAGAAAGACAAATCTGGCTTGGGTGTGATTGGAATTCCACTACTTTTTATGTGACCAGCTTGCGTTATAATGACTCTGAACTTGATTGACAATTAATTCAGCAATACTTAAAAGGAAATATATCTGCCTCTAAGATTATTAATAGCTTACAGTTAAACACACAAGAGGTATTTGGCCGACAGTTTGAGCATGATGATGTTCCGGCCTTGGCCGATGCGTTCCTGAAACAGCTGGAAGGATTAGACCCTCGAGGTCTTTTACAAAGTCTGTCCCATATTGCGGGAGGCATGGGGATTGTATTACTCGTGCTCCTACTCCTGCTTATTATTTTATACTTCGCTTGCATTCGGCCCACACATAGCTCACTGGTCACCCTGTGGAAGGCTGTACTTTTTAAAAATCTAAAGAAAAAAGAAGGAAGTTGTGGAGATTTGGAGACTGTGTTATAAAATGCAGGGATCGTGCCACCTGCACCAGGGGAGGTGTTGAGTACTGCCTTGGAATCTAAGAGAAGTTCCATGGAATGCTATGGGACATTTCAGAGTGACAAGTCCTCTGACTTTTACTTCTAAGTGCAAACCTGTGGTTTGCAGACGTGGCTGTCCTGAGGCCTCAGTCTCAGCTTGAAGCAGCTGTTCTGCTCACTGAAGGAAGTCTTAGAATAGATTGGGACAGTGAGATAGTGTCTCTGGAGACCCTTGTTTAAAATAGGCTAGGATGTCTTGCAAGCCCCCCCAGACCACCCTTGCTACGTTAAGCTTCTTTGTGTGCATAATCTAAATAAGTCCTTGGTTAACTCATGATCTATAGTTCCTCTTTTAGATAAAACTGTTGACTGAAGCAATTGTTTCCAAAGCGTATAAAAGGATTACTTAATAAACACACAGCATGCAGATTCTAATGCTGTTTTCTGCTCTGCATCCCCTGTGTCCTGGCTTGTTTGACACTCTTACCCAAGGATCCCCGATGCACTAGATGTCGACAACAGATGACAACTTTATTCCCTGACAGATGACAACCTTGTACCCTTACAGAGGACAATCAACCCTATACCTAACAGATGACAAACAACTCTATAACCTGACAGATGACAACCAACCCTATCCTTAGACAGATGACAATCTTATACCCTGACAGTTAACAACCAACCTTACCCTGACAGATGAAAACCAACCTGATACCCTGACAGAAAACAACCATATACTCTGACTAATGAAACCCTATAACCTGACAGATGCCAACTCTATATTCTAACAGATGACAACCCTTTATCCTGACAGATGATAACCCTATACACTTACAGATGACAACACTATACCCTGAGAGATGACAACCAACCCTATACCCTGACAGTTGACAACTCTAAACCCTGACAGATAATATCTCTATACTCTGACAAATGACAACCCTATACCCTTACAGATGCCAACTCTATTCCTTGACAGATGACAGCTATATACCCTGACTAATGACAACCCTATACAAAGACAGATGTCAAGTAGCACTATACCATGACATATGACAACTAATCATACACCCTGCCAGGTGGCAACCAAACCTATAACCTGACAGATGACAACCAAACTTATACCTTGACAGAAGACCATCCTATACCCTAACAGATGACCACCAACCCTATACCCTGATAGATGACAACCAAACTTACCCTGACAGAGAAAAACACTATTTTCTGACAGATGGCAAAGAACCCTATACTCTGAGAGTTGACAATCCTATACAAGACAGAAGACAACCATCTTGATTGCCTCACAGATGACACCTAACAAATGATGACAACCTTATACCCTGACAGATGACAACCCTATAGCCTGATAGATGAAAGCCCTATACACAGACAGATGACAACCAACTCTAAATCCTGATAGATGACAGCTCTATAATCCTAACAGATTACAACCTGTAACCTGAAAAATGACAACCAAC
Source organism: Myodes glareolus (assembly GCF_982192425.1). Classification (NCBI taxonomy): domain Eukaryota; kingdom Metazoa; phylum Chordata; class Mammalia; order Rodentia; family Cricetidae; genus Myodes; species Myodes glareolus. The sequence continues at coordinate 107,228,320 of NC_142034.1, read as the reverse complement.
CCTATACGCTGACAAAAGAACCCTATATCCTGTCAAATAACAAACCTAAACCCCTGACAGATGATAACCCTATTCCCTGACAGATGACTACAAACTCTATATCTGACAGATGACAACTAATCCAATACCCTGACTGATGTCAACCAACGTATCTGACACTTGATAATCTTATGCCCTGACAGATGGCAACCAACTCATTACACTGACAGAAAACAACACTATACCCTAATATATGACAGCCCTATAACCTAAAAGATGGCAATCTTCTACTCTGGCATATGACAACCGTATACCCTAACAGATGACAACCCTATACCCTGACATATGTCAAAACTATACCCTGACAGATTACCACCAACCTTATACACTGAGGGATGCCAATCTTATACTCTGACCAATGGCAACCAACCTTATCCCTGACAGATGACATTCCTATACCCTGAAAATGGCAATCCTATACCCCTCACAAATGATGAACTAAATTCTGACAGATGATACCCAGCTCTATACACTGATAAATGACAACCAAACTTATATCCTGACAGATGAAAACCATATACCCTGACAGATGATAACCAAATACCCTATAGAACACAACCAACCCTTTACCCTGACAGTTGATAGCCAACGCTATACCCTGAGAGATAACAATCCTATTCCCTGACAGATGACAATTACCCCATACCCTGTCAAATGGCAACCCTATATCCTTTGTGATGACAACCCTATACAGATGACATCTCTATACCCTGTCATATGACAACTATACCCTGACAGATGACCACCAACACTGAGAGATGAAAATCCTACCCACATATACTATAATCAGCACTGATGGTGCCTGTTACGATCCTGACCCATCTCTACCCAAGGAGACTATGATCCACCCTGATGGGAGCTGTCATTGTCCTGACCCATCTTTTCTCACTAAATCAGCACTGATGTGGCTCTCACTATCCTGACACATCTCTACCCACTAGATACTATGGTCAGCTCTGATGGAAACTCTCACTGTCCTGACCCATCTCTACCTGCAGACAATATGGTCAGCACTGATAGGGTTGTCTCTACCCTGACCCATCTCTACCCATAGAAACTATGTTCAGCACTGATGGGGACTGTCACTATCCTGACCCATCTCTACTCATAGAATCTATGGTCAGTATTGATAGGGGCTGTCACTATTCTGATCCATCTCTACTCACAGTGATGGGAACTGTCATTATCCATACCTGTATGGACTGTGTAAGCCATCTGTGGAACAGGTTGTAATGAAACTCTTGCCAGGCTCCCCATTCCCGTCCACACCTGAAAGATCAGTTGTAGAAGAGGGAAACAGAGCTTCCCTAGGAGGGCTTCCCAGGAACTGTCCAGACCTGAAGTGACCATTAAAGTGTGTCACAACTTCCCTGACCTGGGTCCCCAGGTCCTTTCCAGACCTTCAGAGGCCAGACATTGAAGAAGGGTGGCACAGCTCCCCCAGCCTAGCTCATGAGGGCCTGACCCTCCCTGGGGAGTTCAGCCATGTAAGAATGGTGCACGGATTCACAGACTGGTTCCATAGGGATTATTGCCACGTGAAGGACAGCTGTGGGAAAGGGTTGTACAACTTTTCTGCCCTGGCTCTGCAGTTCCTGTCTTGGGGAGGCCAGCCATGGTAGAGGGGGGCTCAGATTCCCTGGTCTGGATCTTCAGGGCCTGTCCTGTCATGGGAGTTTGGTAATTGAAGTGGAGACACAGATTCCCTTGCCTGGTAGTCCTTGGGAATACTAGCCGTGGAAGAGGGTCACAGCTTACCCAGTCTTGCAGGTCTTGGGGATGCCAGTACTGGAAGAGGGAGGATAGGCCAGCCATGGAAGAGGGAGTGATATTTCCATGTTCTGGTACCCCAGGAATTGTCTGACCTATGGAAGCCAGAAGTGGAAGAGGAGATGCAGCTTTTTCCAGCAGACTGCCCATGGCCTGTCTGAACCTGCAGAGGCTGACCTTGGCAGAGGTGGCCACAGTGTGCCCAGTCTGGGACTCCCAGGTTTGTATGGCTCTGTGGAGCTCAGCCATGGAAAAGGGTCTACAGCTCCCCCTGCCTGTCTCCCCAATGCATGTCTGAACCTGCAGAGGCCAGCCTTGACAGAGGTGAATGCAACTTTCTGGCCTGGATCCACAGGGCCCTCCAGCCCTGCAGAATCTAGCCACAGAAGAGGGAAGTGCTCCTGATCCAGCATGGCTCCCCAGGCCATGTATGGCAAGTCATAAGCCATCTGTGGAAAAGGGGACACAGATCCCCTGCCAGGCTCCTATTTCTGTTTGCACCTGAAGAGATGAGCTCTGGAAGGGGGGGCACAACTTTCCAAGACAGACTTCCCAGGGCCTTTGTCAGCCTGCCAGAATCAGTTGTTGGTGTCTCTGGACTGGATTCCCAGGTCCTGTTAGGACATGCAAAGGCCAGCCAGGGAAGAGAGGAGCACAGTCATGGAAGTTGTGGCTATGTGGTCCTTGCCCTGGCAGGCCCTGGGGAGACCATTTGTTGAAGATGGGATAGAGGACAGCCATGGAAGAGGTAGCACAGCTCCCCTGGCTTAGTACCCTAGGGCCTAGGCTGTCTTTGGGAGTGCAGTCATAAAATTGGGGGTACAGCTTCTCCAGCATGGCTTTAGGAAATGTCCAGATCTGCGATGGCCAGCCACAGAAGAGGGTGGCACAGCAACATTCCCAGGCTGGCTCCCCAGGTTCTTCCAGCACTGGGCAGCCTAGTTGTGGAGGTGTACTGTGCAGCTTCACCAGAATGGCTGCCCAGAGCCTGTACAGCACTGCCTAGCCCAGTTATTGAAGAAGGGGTGCAGATTCCCCAGCCAGACTCCCCATTCCTGTCCGCACCTGAAGGGGCCAGTCACAGAAGTGGTATACATAGCTTCTTGGGCATGGCTCACCAGAGACTGCCAAGCACTGTGGAAAGGGGAACACAGTTTTTCTGGTCAGGCTTCCCAGGGCCTGGCCAGCCCCATGATGGACAGTCGTGGAAGAGAGGCAGTGATTTCCCCAGTCTGGCTTCCCAGGGTCTGTCTGGCACTGAAGAAGCCAACAATGGAGACGCAACTTTCACAACTGTTTCCCCAGCATCCATTTGGCCTTGTAGATGTTGGTGCAATTTCCCCCACTTGTTTCCCCATGGCCTGTGTGGCCCAACAGAGGCCAGTCATGGAGAGGATGTAGAATCCACTGACTGACTAACCATGGACTGTCCAGCACTGCATAGTGCAGACATAGAAGGTTGTACAGATTCCCTGGCCTCACTCCCCAGGGAATGACCAGCCCTGGGCATGACAGCCTTGGAAGAGGGGGTTGCAGCTTACATGGCCTGACACCCCAGGGTTTGGCCAGCCCTGGTGAAGCCAGATGAAAAATAGTGTATGCACCTTCCCTGGCCTGGCTCCTTTTGGCCTGTCCAGCCCTGCAGAGGCCAACTGTGGAAGGGGGATACAGATTCTCCAGCCTATTTTCCCATGGCCTGTACTGCACTCAGGGGCCACTTCCTTCCACATTGAGGAAGAGGGGAAGCAGCTTGCTAGGACAGACTCCCCAGGTCCTGTCCTGTCCTGGGGATGCCAGCTGTGGAAGAGGTGTATGCAGCTTTCCTGTCCTGAGAGTCCCTGAGGAGGCTAGACATAGAAGACAGGGTACAGCACCCTTGATTTTTTTTATTATTTTTTATTATTTTAAAAATAATACCAATCAAAATTCCCACTTCCTCCCCTTCTCCCACTTCCCTCCCACTTTCCTCACACACCCTCCCCCCACTACCTTCAGTCCTAAGAGAGGGTGAGGCGCCCTGCCCTGTGAGAAGTCCAAGGCCCTCCCCATTACATCCAAGTTGAACAAGGTATGCATCCAAAGAGAATAGGATCCCTAAAAGCCAGTACATGCAGTAGAGACAAATCCCAGCGCCATTGTCATTGGCCCCTCATTCTGCCCCAACTGTGAACCACATTCAGAGGAATTAGTTTGATCCAAGCTCGTTCATTCCCAGTCCAGCTGGAGCTGGTGAGTTCCCATTGGTTCAGGCACACTGTCTCAGTGAGTGAACCCCTGGTGGTCCTGACTTCCTTGCTCATATTCTCCCACCTTCTGCTCTTCAACTGGACCTTGGGAGCTCAGTCTGGTACTCCAATGTGGGTTCCGTCAGTCTTCATCCATCACAGGACGAAGGTTCTATGGTGACATTCAAGATAGTCATCAGTCTGAGTATGGGACAAGGCCAGTTCAGGCACCCTCTCCTCCACTGCCCAGGATCCTAGCTGAGGTCATCCCCCATGGACTCCTGGGAACCCCTCCAGAGCCAGAGCCAAGCCTCTTGCCAACCCCAAAATGGCTCCCTCAATTAAGGTATCTCCTTCCCTGTTTCCATATCTGTCCTTCCTCCATTTCAACCATCCCATGCCCCCAACCCTCCTCTTCTCCCCTCCCCCTCCCCCCCTCCTTCCCTCAACCCCTTCCCCCATGCTCCCAACTTTTGTCAGGTGATCTTGTCTGCTTCTGATTTCCAGGAGGACCTATATGTGTGTTTTGTTGGATACAGGGGGTTCACGCAAAAATGAGAACACCACCAAGTCTAATAAACCAGAAGCAAACTTTATTCCAGAAACCAGATCCTAGGAAAACCAGAAGCAAACTTAAAAATAAAAAAAAAATAAAAATAAAACACAGCAGGGCACAGAAGCTTATCAGCTAGCTGAGACCACAGCCAGAGATGGTGTTTGTTAGGCTGTGGCAAAAGACAGGTTTCTGAACCCACTTTTTATAGTCGGGACACCAAGCATTAGCTCTGAACAAAAGAATTTTTACAACCTTGCCCTGACTCTTGGGTTGGTCAGCAGAGACAGTAAACAGGGGAGTGAGTGTTAATGTCAATGGGTAACTAGGCATGCGTCATGAAATATATTTCAGAGGAGATTACAACAAAGGTCACTAATTGCGGAAAAACAGATGTCTTTAATAATTAGTCAGAAAGGAACTGCTAGTAATACTAGAAGGTAAATAAATTAGGATTAACTGGTTCTTAGGCTGAGAACTTAGGAGATAGTAGAAAGCTTTTCACACTATCTCAAGGTAAAACTCAGGTACTGACTGCCATACTTTACAACCTCCATTATCAGAACTCATTATTTAAATCTTTGTATTTGTCCACTGTCTCCTGGTACCTCCAGGAATAAACTGGAGTCTTATGCCTCTCCTCTGGTGGCACCAGTTGTCCATAACAGAGACAGTATCTAACCCAGAGGTCACATATCTGTGTTTCCTAAAGGTTAACTCAGTTCATATCTGTCGTTTATCAAGGATGGCCAGGACACTACTCTCAATTTGCAGGGAGAAGCTCTGGCCTTGTAAATAGAACAGCCAGTTGTAAAATGAACTACACTTCCCAAGCATCTGAGAAAATATCTCACTGTGAATGACTGATCCTTGATCTGCCGAGAAAGCTGCTGATAGTCTGTTCTCATTTTTCTATTTCTTTATATTTTTTATTTCTACATTCTTATTTTTGGAATCTACATTTTTATTTTCTTATTCCTGTACTCTTCATGTTTCTTTGGGTTCACCTTAGCTCCTCTAGGTGTAACACCTGATTCTGTGTTACCCTCTTGGTACAGTTCGCACGCCACTGTACCTTACACAAGCAGGGCAAGGGCCTGGAGATTGAAAAAGCACACAAGAGACCCGGGTCATTCAAAAGGAGATCAGCCGAATGCCTCTTATTTAACCTTGGGGAAATCCTTGTACACCCCACTGCTGCTGCACAAGGATCCCCCCCCCAGGCAGGTAGGAAATTACCACACCAAAGATGGAGCAAACAATGTCCTACAGCTAATCACCAGGTAGGGCAGAGGGAGCACAGGAACAAACAGAATGTTTTAGTTAGCTGACCAGAAACTGTCCTCAAGATGAACCCCAGGAGCAAAGGCAGACCTGGGCCCTACATCTAGGATCATGAACTATAGGATCAATGTCCTTTGTTTATGACTAGTATTTACTTCTGAGTGAGTACATGCCATATTAATATTTTTGGGTCTGGGCTATCTCACTCAGGATAGTGGTTTCTACTTCCATCCATTTCCATGCAAAATTTAAGATGCCATTGTTTTTTTACTGCTAAGTAGTACTCTAATGTGAAGATGTGCCACAGTAGAAAGAATTATCCATTCTTCCATTGAGGGACATCTAGGTTGTTTCCAGGTTCTGGCTATTACAAATAATGTTGCTATGAACATAGTTGAACAAATGCTTTTGTAGTATGATTGGGAATCTCTTGGGTATATTCCCAAGAGTGATATTACTGGATCCTGAGGTAGGTTGACTTCCAATTTTCTGAGAAACCACCACACTGATTTCCAAACTGGTTACACGAATTTGCATTCCCACCAGCAATGGATGAGAGTTCCCCTTACTCCCCATCCTCTCCAGCACAAGCTATCATTAATGTTTTTGATTTTAGACATTCTGTGAGATGGTATCTCAGAGTTTTCTTGATTTGCATTCCCCTGATAGTTAAGGAAGATGAACATGTCCTTAAGTATCTTTTGGCTATTTGAATTCTCTGTTCAGTTCAGGGCCCCATTTTTTAAACTGGGTTATTTAGAATTTTAATGTCTAGTTTCTTGAGTTCTTTATATATTTTGGAGATCAGTCCTTTGTCTGATGTGGCGTTTGTGAAGATCTTCTCCCTTTCAGTAGGTTGCCTTTTTGTCTTATTGATTGTGTCCTTTGCTTTACAGAAGTTTCTCAGTTTTAGGAGGTCCCATTTATTCATTGTTGCAGCTTCCTTGGTTTTAAAGGGCTTTTGGGATGTCAGTCATGGAAGAGGGCCTGCATCTTCAATAGCCTGGGTCCTCGGGACCTCTGCAGTTGTGTTGAGGCCAGCTATGGAAGAGGGAGTTGACTGCCCTGTCATGACTCCCCAGGAATTGTCCAGTCCTGGTGAGGCCTATCGTGGAAAGGGGGTATATTTTACCTGTCCTGTCCTGTCCTGGTGAGGCCAGCTGTATAGCAGAGGGCACAGCTTCCAGGGGCTTTCATGCCCTACAGAGACCAGTAGTGGAAGAGGGGATGTAGCATTTACAACCTTGCACCCAAGGGCCTGGCTGGTCCAGGGAGTGCCAGCCATGGAAGAGGTGTGCAGCTTACCGCAACTGGATTCCCAGGGCCGGTCCTGTCTTGGGGATGTCAGCTTTAGAAGAGAAAGCACCCCTTCCCCAGTTTTTTCGGCCATGTGGAGGCTTGCTGTGGAAGAGAGGGCAGCTTCAACTGCCTTGCAGGCACCAGGGGTGCAGTAATGGAAAATGGGTTTCAAGGAAATCATGGGAGAAGGAGAACAACTTACATGGCCTTTCATCCCAGGACATGGCTGGCCCAGTGGATGCTAACCATGGAAGATGGGGCACAGCTCACATGGTCTGGCTCCTTTGTTTAGGCTGGTACTTGGGATGCCAGCCATGGTAGTATGGTTGTGGCTTAAATGGCCAGGAAGCCCCCCACAGCATTGCCAGGCCTCATGAGGACAGATGTGGAAGGGGTAACACAGCAGCCACATCTTGGTTCACCAGGGCCTATCCTGTACTAGGGAATTTGGCCATAGAAGAGGGGGGCACAGATTCTGAAGACTGTCTCCTCAGGGTCTGTCCTGTCCCAGGAGAAAATCCATAGAAGAGGTATCACAGCTTCCTTCTCCTAGCAGGCCCTGGGGAGGCTAGCCATGGAAGATGTGGTACAGGTCAACCATGGAAGAAGGTCCCAACATTGTAGGCCTGGCTCCACAGGACTTGTGCAGCATGTCAGAAGCCAGATATGGAAGACAGGGCTCAAGTTGCCCCAGCCAAGCTCAGGAGAATTTATTTACACAGCCCTGGGTAGGACAGCTGCGGAAAAGGAGGCTACATCTTACATTGCCTGGAACCCGAGGTCTTGGACAGCTCTTATGAGGCCAGTCTTGGAAGGGGCTGCAGTTTCCCTTTCCTGGCTCCCCAGGGCCTGTTCTGTCTTGGGGAGGCAAGCTGCAGAAGATGGAGCACACCGTTTCTGGCTTGGCAGGCCCTGAGGAAGCTAGCTATGGAAGAGAGGTTGCAGCTTCCATGAGCCTGCAGGCTTTGGGGAGGTTAGTAGTGGAAGAGGGGGCTCAGGCCATTCATGGAAGAGGGGATGCAGATTCCATGGCATTGCAGCCCAGGGCATTGTCAGCATAGGTGATGCCAGCTATGGAAATGGTGGGAACTGCTGACCAAGCTTGGTTCCCAAGGTTTGTATGACCCTGTGAAGGTCAACCCTGAAAGAGGGGAGCACAGTTTCCCCCACTTGGTTCCAAAGGGTCTTTCCAGCCCTGCAGTGGCTATCTGTGAAAGAACTGGGTGGGCCTTTCCCCACTTGGCTCCCCAGAGCCTGTTTGGCCCTGCAGAGGCCACTCATGGAAGACGGGGGTGCAGCATCCACATTCAGGTTCTCCAGGGAATGGCTGGCCCAGCATTGGCCAGCTGTGGAAGAGTGGGTACAGCTGCTCTGGCCTCACTCCTCTGGGGAGGCAAGACATGGGAGAGTCGGGTGCATATTACATGGGTTGTCACCCCAGGTTGTGGTTGACCCTGATGACTCCAGTTGGAGAAGAGCAGGCTCAGCTTCCCCAGTCTGCAAGACGCTGAGGACGCTGGATGTGGAAGAGGAGGCACAGCTTCCACAGACCTGCAGACCCTGATAAGGACAGTTGTGGAAGTGGGAGACACAGCTTCCCCAACCTGGTCCCCTAGTACATGGCTGGCCCTGGGAAGACAGCAGTGGAAGAGGGGGTCACAGCTTAACTGGCCTGGAATCCCAGGGCACAGCTGGCTCTGGTGAGTCCAGCCGTGAAAGAGGAGTCCACAACTTCCCAGACCTGTTTCTCCAGGGCCTGTCTTGTCCCACAGAGGACAGCCATGGAAGAGTGGGATGCAGCTTCCGAATGTGCCCGGTTCCCCAGTCAGTGGCTTGTCCCAGGAGGTCAGCCACCAAAGAGGGGGCACAGCTTCTCGGGCTTGCCAAGAGGCTAGCTGTGGATGAAGAGGCACAGCTTTCCCAATTTCAAAGTTCTTGGTGATGCCAGTAACGGAAGAAGGGGTACAGGCCTGCCATGGAAGAGGGGCACAGTTGCCATGGCCTAGCTCCCCAGGGCTTGTCCAGCCCTGCGGAGGTGAGCTGAGCACTGGCCTAAATCCCCAGAGTCTGTGCGGCCCTGTGGAGGCCAGCTATGGAAGACAGGTCATAGATTTTCCAGCCTGACTCACTAAGGACTGTCTGGTCCCGGGGAAGCCATAAGGTGTGGTTCAGCTTATATGGCATGGTATCCCAGGGTTTCCTCAAGCCGGGTAAGGCCAGCTGTGAAAAAGGTGACAGTTTCCCCTGTCTCACTCTTCAGAGCATGTCCTGTCTTGGGGAGGACACCATGGAAGAGGGCATGCACCTTCCCCAGGTTGGCAGGTCCTGTGGAAGCAAGCATTGGAAGAAGGGGTATAGTATCCCTGACCTGATCCTCAAAATTTGTCTGACCTTGTGAAGACCCGTCATGGAAAGTGAAGTGAAGCTTCCCCCTCAGGGCCTCTCTGGACAGGCAGAGGCTATCCTTGGAAGAGTCCGAGGCCAGATGCCCTATAGAAACTAGCCATGGAAGAGCAGGGTGCAGCATCCCTGGTCTGGCTCCCCAAGACCTGTCTGGCCCTGCTGACCCCAGATATAGTAGAGGGTGTGCAGGCTCCTCAGGGCCTGTTAGGCACTGCAGAGGTGACCTGTGAAAAAGGGGGGTGCAGTTTCCCCAGCCAGGTTCCCCATTACTGTCTGCTTTTGAGGAGTGCAGCTGTGGAAAAGGGTGGCACTGCTTTCCTGGCCTGAAACCCTACAGTCTGCTTAGTGCCACAGAGGCTATCCATGGTAGATTGGGCTGCAGCCTCCCTGGCCTTGCTCTCTAGGGTCTGTCCTGCCCTGTGGAGGCCATTCATAGTAGTGCCAATTGCATCCTCCCTGGACAAGCCCTGGGGCCTGTCTGGACCTGTTTATGCCAGGCATAATAGTGGGGGGCACCGCCACCTCAGCTTGGCTGCCCAGTGCCTGTCCAGCCTTTCAGAGGTGATCCAAGGGTGAGGTATTGCAGCTTCCCCTGACTGGCTCCCCAAGGCCTGTCTGGACTTAGAGATGCCAGCCATGGAAGACGGCAGTTAAGTTACCCTGCTGTTGCTCACCAGACCCTGTAAGACCCTGAGGGGACCCATTGTGGAAGGGAAGAGGAGAGCACAGCATCCCTGTCCTGGCATCCCAGGACCTGTCCTTTCCTATGGAGGACATCTGTAGAAGAGGTGAGCCCAACATCCCCAGCCTGGTTACCCAGAGCCTAACTAATCCTGAGGAGGCCAGTCAAGGAAAAGCAGGGTAGAGCTTTCCCTGCTTGCCTCCCCAGAGCTTGTCCAGGCCTGCTGAGGCCAGCCATGAAAGAGGGGCAGGCAGCTTTTGCAGCCTGGCACCACAGGCAGTGGCTGACCCCTGGGAGGCAATCCATGGGAGAGTGGGCTCAGCTTCCCAGGCCTAGAACCCCAGGGCCTGCTGTTCTGGAGAGAACAGCCATGGAAGAGGGGGTACAAATCCCCAGCCTGGCAGGCACTGATGAGGCGCGGCGCGATCGATAATAAAAGATCCGCCAGACTAGCTTAATACAAAATATACAACTTTAATAAACAGAAGGAAGACTTACACCAGAATCCCAACGATCCGTCCGGATGCAGGAGCAGGCGAGAGAGAGGGATAGGAGCCAGGCGAGAGAGAGGGATAGAGGAAGCATACTTGCCAGGTTTATAGGTAAACTTTTGCCTAAGGGCGACACGCGCCACAAACAGAATGTGATTGGCTGAACTCCCCTATCAAGGCACTATGGAGGATAGACATGGATAGGTGGATGCAGATTTACCAAGCTTGCAGATGCTGTCATGGCCAGTTGTAGAAGAGGGGGCACAGGTCAGCCAAGGAAAAGGAAGTACAGCTTATACAGCCTGGCAGCCCAGGGCCTAGCCTGTCCTGGGGAGGCCAGGACACAGCTTCCCTGGCCTAGATCCCCAGGGCCTCTACAGTCTTTTAGGTGCCAGCTGTGGAAGACAGTCGCACAGATTTCCCCACCAGGCTGTCTGCCACTGCAGAAGCCAGCTGTGGAAGACAGTCGCACAGCATCTGGATCCCTAGGACCAATCCTGCCTTGAGAGGGCCAACTGATGAAGAGGAGAGTACAGTGTCCCTGGCCTGGCTCCCCGGGGCATGGCTGGACCTGGGGAAGCCAGCTGGTAAGAAGGGTTGCTACTTACAGGGCCTGGCCCCAGGCAATGGCCGGCCCTAATGAGGACAATCAAGTAAGAGTGGGACACAACTTCCCTGGCCTGGATCCCCAGGGCCTGCACTTTCCTGGAGAAGTCAGATATGGAAGAAGTTGGCACAGGTTTCCAGGGATGTCTCCCCAGGAACTGTTCTGTCCTGGGAGGCAAGTCTTTGAAGAGGGAGCACAGCTTCACTAGTCTGGCACACCTAGGGGTAACTAGCCATGGAAGAGGGGGCCCAGCTTCCTGATCTTACAGGTCCTGGTAATGCAAGTCATAAAGGAGGGGTATATGCTGGCCATGGAAGAAGGGGTCACAGTTTGCATGGTCTGGCACCCCAAAGCTTGTATGGCCCTGTTGAGGTCAACTGAGGAAGAGGGTTCTCAGGCAAGCCATGGAATATGGGGCCTAGCTTCCCCAGCCTTGCTCCCCAGGACCTATATGGCCATGCAAAGCTCAGTCTTGGAAGAGTGAGGTACAGCTTCCTGGCCTGGCTCCCTAGGGCATTTCCTTCCCAGCAGAAGCCATCTGTGAAAAAGGGGGAGTGGAAAATTCCTGGATTGACTCCTCAAGGTCTGCCCTCCCCTGCAGAGGTCAGTCAAGGAAGAGAGGGGCACAGCTTCCCCTGCTTTGCTTTGTGAGCCTGCTGTGGCCAACTATGGAGGAGGGGCAGACAGTATTCCAGGTATGGCTTTACCGGCCTGTTGGGTCCTATAGAGGCCAGTTGTGAAAGAAAGGGGGTGCAGTTTCTCCAACCTTACTTCTCAGTGCCTGTCTGTCCCTGCAGAAGCTAGTCATGTTTGAGCAAGCCACAGCATACCCAGCTTTACCCCAAGGTATGTTTGGCCCTACTTAGGGCAGCTGTGGAAGAGGGGATTGCAACTTTGTTGCCTGGCTCCCCGGGGTCTAACTGGCACTGCCGAGACCAGCTGAGGAATAGGGGGCTGCACCTTCACTTACTTGGCTCCCCGGGTCATAGGGCCAACTATGGAACAGAGGAGCAAGGAATCCCAAGCCTGGCTCCCCAGGGCCTATCCGGCCCTGGATGGGTTAGTCAATGAATGAGGGGTGCAGCTTTCCTAGCATAGCTCCCTAGTGCATGGATGACCATGACGTGGCCGGTAAGAGGATAGTTTGGTACATCTTCCGCAGACTGTCTCCCCGTGGCCTGGCTGGGCCTGGGGAAGTCAACCTTGGAAGACGGTGTTGCAGCTTACTTGTCCTGGCACCCCAGAGCATGGCCAGTTTTGGTGAGGCCAACCATGGAAGAGGCAGGCACAGCATCTCCTGCCAGGTTCCATAGGGCCTGTACTGTCCTGGGGAATTTAAATATGGACGAGGTGGGTGCAGCTTACCTGAGCTGGTGGACTCTGTGGAGGTCAGTCATGGAAAGGGGGCACATGCCAGCCATGGATGAGGGTGTCCATCTTCCCCGACCTGGCAACCCAAGGACTGCTGAAACCAGCAATGGAACAGGGGAGCACAGCATCCCCTGCATGGCTCCCCAGGACCTGCCTGACTCAGCAGAGGCCAGGTGTGATAGAGGGAGTGCAGTGTCCTTAGTCTGGCTCCTCAGAGCCTATCCAGCCCTGCATAGGGCAGCCATGGAAGAGGGATTGCATCTTCCCCAGCCTACTACTCAGTACATGTCCAGCCCTGGGGATTCCAGTCAGGGAAGAGAGGAGGGCAGCATCCCAGCATGGCTCCCAGGTCCTATCTGGGTCTGAAGTGGCCAATCATACAAGGGGGAGTACATAGCATCTGCAGCCAGCCTGGCACCCCAGGGCCTAACAGGACAAGCGTAGTGAAGTCATGAGGGGGTGCAGGATCCCCAGGCTGACTACTCAGCACATGACAAGCCTTGGGGAAGCCAGCCAGGGAAAAGTAGACTACAGGTTCCTCCACCTGGCTCCCAAGGGCATTGCTGGCCCTTGGGAGATCATTCATAGGAAGGTCAATCAGAGAGTATGGGGGAGAAACTTCCACAGCTAGCCTCCTTAGTTCCTGTCTGGACCGATAGAGGCCAGCCACAGAGGAGTGTACATCTTCCCCCTGCATGGTGCTCCAGAAACTGTCCCTCCCTGGGGTTGCAGACCTTGGAAGCGGGATGCCTTTCCACCATCCTGACAGGCCCTCAGGAAGATAGCCATGGAAGAGTGGGCACAGCTTCCCCAGCAGTCACCCCAGGGACTGTCTAGGCCTGCTAATGTCAACAATTGAAGAGGGGGCACAGCATCTCAGGCCTGGCTCCATCGGGCCTGTCCTGTCCTGTGGAGGCCAACTGTAGAAGAAGGGGCAAAGCTTCACTGACCCGACTCCACAGGAGACCTATTAACACATGTGGAAGCCAGCAAAGGAAAGGGGGGGTGCAGCTTCCCAGGACTGACTTCCAAGGGCTTGGTCCCATGCTTGGTATCGCCAGTCATCAAAGAGGCATTGCAGATTCCCTGAGCTTACTGAACTTTGGGAGGACTGATGGGGAATCTCAGCCAATCACATTCTGCTTAAGGTGTGGCCCCTTCAGGCTACACAAAACAAATAAAAGATCAAAGTGCCTTGCCACTCCCTCTCTTCAGTTCCCGGGTAGTCGTGGGTTCTCAGGTCTTGTAAGTTTTTCCCCTTTGATTAAAAGCTAAATCTTTTGTATAGAATTGGTCTGGTTATTTATCGATCGACCACTACATTGTGGCGCCCAACGTGCCGCCCCCCCCCCCCGCCCCCGGCCCCGCAGTAGAAGCAACAGTGTCGGCTGCACCCTGACTAGCCTGCCCCAGCCTGCTTAAACTTCCTGGCTCGTGCTACCGCCGTGGAACCAACAGAGCCCAGTCCCCGAGTGCGCCAGCTCCACAGCGTTCCCCGCGCGCCCCAGCTCCCACCTCGGTTCTTTGTTGGTTCTTTGGGGCGGGGAACTTCTTTCTTTCGTGCTACCGCTATCAAGGCCACGGCTAATCGGCCCGGCTGAATCGGCCGATCAAGGCCGCTGCTCGGCTGTAACCCACACAGCATACAATCTATAAATTTAACCTCTGGATTTGAATATATATATATATATATATATATATTTCAGAATTTTCTTCCGGGTCTGACTCCCCTGCCACATGGATTCAGATGCACCCCGCCACCTGCTGGCAGGCAACGGTCATTACAGGTAAGATCCCCCCCCCCCCCCCCCCCCCCCCCCCCCCCCCCCGTTATAAATAAATAAATAAATAAATAAGCCCACTACAGAGGACAGTCTCAGAAGAGGGGTGTAGGCCAGTCATGGAAGAGGGGGCACAGCTTCAAAGGCCTGAAATGCCAAGGCATGTATAGCCCAGCAAAGGTCAGTTGTGGAAGAGTATGTCCCAACTCCCTGATCTAGCTCCCAAAGGAATAGCCTGCCAAATGGAAGCCAGGCATGGAAGGGGGTGCAACTTCCCTGGCCTGGCTTGCAAAGGACTGTTCTGTCCAGGGGAGTCCAGTCATTGAAGACAGGGCACAGATTTCCTGGTCTGGAAGGCACTGTTGGCACTATCTGTGGAAGAAAGGGCACAGTGTCCCTGGCCTGTCAGGTCAAGGAGAGGCTAGAGGTGGAAGAGGGGATGTAGATTCCACAGGTTTGCAGGCCCTGAGAGGCCAGCTATGGAAGAGGGTGTTCAGGAGAGCCACGGAAGAGGTGGCAAAATTTCCACAACCTGGACACCAGGGTATGGCCGGCCCTGGAAAGGTCAGATGTGAAAGAGGTTTTGCAGCTTATATGACCTGGTTCCTCAGGTCATGGACACCTCTTGTGAGGAAATATGTGGAATAGAGGTGTGCAGTTACCTGACACAGATCCCCAGGCACTCTCCGGCCATGTGCTGGCCAACTATGGAAGAGGGGTCACATCTTCCCAAGCCTGGCTCCGCAGGGCTTCTGCTTCCATGGAGCTTTTTTCCTCAGGCCCACTCTGTCCTAGGTAGCTGGTTTAGTCCCCCTCCTGTGGAATTTGTTACTTAAGGTGGAGTTCCTTGCCTCAGGCCAACTTTGGACTAGGTTACCAGTCTTGGTCTGTTTCTGTAAATCCTGGTCTGCATTCCCTCCTGTAGAAGTCCCTGGCTTGGAGTTGGTCCTGCAAAGGTTTTTGGCTCCGGTCTACTGCCTCTAATTTCCCAGGCTCAGGTGTGCCCAGAACTGCAAAGGACCTGGCTCAGGCTTACTCCCTCAGAAGTCCTAGACTCAAGCTCAGACCCGCAGAGGTTACAGGTTCCTTCCTATTCCCTTTGATGACCCAGGCCAATTCCCGAACCCACAGAGGTCCTGAATCAGCCCTACTCTCTCTGAGGTCCCAGAATCATGCCTGGTCCCACCAAGATCTCTAGTTCCTGCCTATTCCCTCAGAGGTCCCAGGTTCAGACAAGCAAACCTGGATATAGTAGCAAATGTAGTCCTAGCATTCAGAAAATGGAAGAAGAAAAATTGTGGGACCCTGTCCTCCCTGATCCTTGAGACCAAAATACTGGATGCAAATAATGTTTACGCTAACCAGCTAAGCTTCCTGCTAGTTCCGTCCTTGGTTCTGCTACAGCCTGGTACATTAGCCTGAGGGATCTATTTTACTTTAAAATGATAATTTCTCAACCTGCCTCAAAGAAGCTCAGGCACCAAGGCCCATCTAACCTGTCTGACATTGCCTTGTACCCTCGACCACCTGCCTGGGGTAAAACTCCCACAGAGGCCAGTTTCCCCAGCCCCCTCTGGGTGGGAGGAGTTTTCCTTTACTGGGGCCTTTATTCTCCTTCCTGCTCCTGGATGGGAGGAGGCTTTGCCCTTTTGATCCTGGTTGCCCACTGGTATAAATACCCGACTTGAGTTTAATAAAGGGGCCATTTACTCTGGTAAATGAGCAAAGGTCTCTTTTTGTGTGTGTGTCTCTTTTAACCCTCAGGACAATCGTCCATTCTCGTGGGCCGGAGTTCGGAAAGGCGCGCGCCTGGGTCAGGTGTGGCTATCCACTGAAAAGTGCGGGGTCTTACAAAAAATGGTTAGTTCAAGGACAGACTATATGGCAAGACATTGTTAAAAAAACAAAACAAAACAAAAAAGATACCTAAACTCTATCCTAGATACCATGAAAATAAAGCAACTGATTTTCTTTTCATATACCAACTTACAGAATTTTAAAACAAAGGGCTGAGAATGTAGCTTAGTTGACAGCATGAGGCCTAGCATCAAGAGCCTAGCATGAGGCTCTTGAAGCCTTTAGTTCAATCCCCATCACCCTGGCAGGTGCAGTGGTGCAGGCCTGCAATCTCAACCTTCAGGAGGTAGGGACAAGAGGATGAAAAGTTCATAGGCCATTCCCCATCACACAGGAAGTTCCGTGTCAGTGTGAGCTACTATTTCAAAAGACAAAAAAAAATGAAACCTGGCATAGTACACATGAATTAATCCGAGCACTTAGGAGATGGATCTCTGTGAGTTCAAAGCTAGCCTGGTCTACACAGCGAATTCCAAGACAGCCAGGGCTACACAAAGAGACCTTGTCACAAAAGAGAAAAAATAATGTTTTACACCAAGAACTCACATGCAGGGGCAGGAACACTCCCCTCTTCTCTGGCTGGAGGGTTCTGCAGAACCAGGCGTGAAAGTTGCATTGACCTATGCCAAGACTGGCCTCTACAGATTCAAACATGCATTGGGGAAACAGGCAGGGGGAGCTGCAAACCCCTTTTCTGTGACTGATCTCCGCACTGCCATACAAACCTGGGGGAACCAGACTGGGAACACTGTATCCACTCTTCTAAGGTTGGCCTCTGCAGGTCCAGACAGACCATGGATAGACAGTTGGAAAAAGCTGCATCCCTTCTTCCGCTTCCGCTTCCGGCTTCCATAGGTCAGACAATCCCTGGGGAGCCAGAACATGGAAATATCACTCCCTCTTCCATGGATGGCCTGTCCTCCCTCTTCCAGTGCTGGCATCCCCAAGACCTGCAAGACTGGGTAAACTGTGAGCCTCTTCCTCTTCCTCTTCCTTTTCCTCTGCCTCTGCCTCTGCCTCTGCCTCTGCCTAATATTCCCAAGGATTACCAGGCAAAGTAATCTGTGTTCTCACTTCAACGACCAAACTCCCACGACAGGACAGGTCCTGGGGATCCAGGCGAGGGAATCTGAGCCCCCCCCCCTCTACCATAGCTGGCCTCCCCAAGACAGGACAGGCACTGCAGATCCAGGGCAGAAGATTGGACAATCCTCTTCCATGGCTGGCCTTCACATGGCCCAATAGGCCCAGGGGAACCAGTCTGTGAATCCCTGCACTATTCTTACATGGCTGAATTCCTCGGGGAGAGTCAGGACCTTGTGAGCTAGGCTGGGGGGACTGTGCCACCCTTCTTCAATGACCTCTGAAGGTCTGGAAAGAACCTATGAACCCAAGCCAGGGATTTTGTGACCCAATTTTATGGCCACTTCAGGTCTGGACAGTCGCTGGGAAGGCTTACTAGGGAAGCTCTTTTCCCTCTTCTACAGATGAACTTTTCAGGTGTGGATGGGAATGGGGAGCTTGAGAAGAGTTTTATCACAACCTGTTCTGTTGCACGAGGAGGTAGTGGTTTGTTCCATCCCAGCCGCCTGGCTAGCTTACACCCGAAATAACCACACAGAAACTATATTCATTAAATTACTGCTTAACCCATTTCTATCAATCTGTGTATTGCCATGTGACTGTGGCTTACAGGCAAGAGTCTAACCAGCATCCTTCTCATACAGGAGATCCATGGCATCTGCCACTCTGCCCTTCTTCCCAGCATTCAGTTCTGTCTACTCTGCCTACCTAAGTTCTGCCCTATCAGGCCCAAAGCAGTTTCTTTATTCATTAGCCAATGAAAGCCACACATAAACAGAAGGAACTCCTACACCATTTCCCCTTTTAGGCTTTAACTTTAACATAGTAAAATTACATATAACAAAACAGGCATAAAGCAAAACTATATATATATATATATATATATATATATAATATTTACATCTATTTTGTCTTTTATCCTAACAAAAGAAAACTATAACTATAAATTCTTCAACTCCATCAAAGACTCCAGAAGGATATAATATTACCTAAGTAAACAGGAAGTGCATTGTAAGCAACTTTCAAAACTCTAGATTTGACAGAGACATCTTGCTGCCTGGACATTTACCAAAAGTTCTTCTCTACCATTGGGGCATCCATCTTCAGCCTACAGGCCCATAGTATCCAGCAGACTTTTCCATGGAACTTTAGGCAAGTTTAGCAGTCATTTCTCTGCAGGTAATGCATGTTCAGCAAAGCAGCCTAGGCAAGAGCAGTTTCTTGCCCAAAAGGCTAACCAACTTCATAAGGAGCCTCTTCAATGTTCATATTCCTCAAGAAGTAGCTTGGTGCTGCCAGAAGCAGACGTGTCTAATTTTCATGAAAAGCCCTAAGTTATTAAAACATTTTAAATGCCATAAAAGATAGCCTTTGAAAGATATGAAGAATGCATATCCATCTGAAATATATCTATGCACATCTATAAAATCTAACTAATATGACCACAAACTTGACTATTATAGATGATTATCTATTAACCTATATTTCTTAATTATACATTACATTTTTAAATGAGCTACACAATCACCATACCTTAATCAAGATCAAAAATAAAAATAGATATAACAAAATTGACCTTAAATTTGTATCAATAAATCAAGAATTATACCAATGCAAATTATTCATCTCTATATCATATCCCCCTTTAAATATAAAAGAACATTTATAAACAATATTTGGGAGTAAAGGCATAGTTTTTTCTCTCCAAACTGCTTCCTGCTATACAAGGGTACTGTTAATCAGGTCTTTCATGGTGTATCCTGTGTGCTAGATTCATGTCAGTCAGCAGTTGAGGAAAGTAATTTTTCGAGGGTATTCACGGCAACCCTTCAGGAGGGTGGGGTCTATCATACCATATTGATCTAGAAGCAATCCACAGGTTCTCATCTTCTGTGTAAACAAAAGAACCTCTTTTCCCAAGCAACATATCCTTAGACCCAAATTTTAAAGTCATAATACCTTTATAATATACATGCTGGTTTATCTTGGCAGCCCATAAAATCTTTCTGCACTTATCTCCTTCACAGTCAAAAAAAATTCAGAGAAAGTACAATAATATACAGAATCCAGACTCCCTGTGAATTTTCCGTTTTTACGTGGCTTATTTTTGTTTACTCCTTTTTATTTATTACTACCTGTACTCCATCTCCTTAAAGACTTTATTCCTTTTTAAAGTATTAACTTTATTTTATGACTCTCTATACTCTTTATCTTTTGTTTTCCCAAGCCTACATACATTTATCCAACACTGTGACCCATTTAAAGATCTTTTATGTCTGAATCTGTCCTATTGTGAATCTGTAATTGTTTACTGTCCAGAAGCACTTCTTAAAATGCTAAGGGTAACACAGTAACACCTGTTTGCCTGCCCAGTCTAAAACTTAAGATGAGCTGTTATTATGATAAATATGGCAGTTCCTGCCCCCACTCTGCATATTCCAGCATGGCGGAGCTGCTTGCAGCTCCTGCGAACATTGACCAACTTACAGGCACACAGCTGGTCCAAGTTGCCTTCAAGCAAGCGCAAGCAGCACAATGCTCACAAATAGGGTTGTCATCTGTCAGGGAGTATAGAGTTGATTGCCATCAGTCAGGGTATAGATTTATTATCTGTAAGGGTATAAGTGCTTCAATTCTCAAAGTATAGGGTTGGTTGTCATCTCAGAGTATAATGTTGTCATCTGTCAGTATATAGGGTTGGTTGTCATCTGTCAGTGTATAGGGGTGGTTTTCATCTCTCAGGACATAGGGTTTTTATCTCTCGGGGAATAGGGTTGTCATCTCTCGGTGTATATGGTTGACTGTCATCTGTTAGAGAAAGGGATTTCCACCTATCAGGGTATGGGGTCGGTTGTCATCTATCAGGATAGAGGGTTGTGATTTGTCAGGGTTTAGGGTTAGTTATCATTTGTCAGAGTATAGGGTTGTCATCTTTCAGGGTACAGGGTTGTAATATATCAGGGTATAGGGTTGTCCTCTGTCAAGATATAGGGTTGTCATCTATGATGACAGCACTGATAAGAGCTATTACTGCCCTGCCCTATCTCTCCCTACTAGATATTATGATTAGCACTGATGGGGGCTGTCAAGGTCCTGGCCCATCTCTACCCACAGAAACTTTGATCAGCAGTAATATGGGCTGTCATGGTCCAGACCCATCTCTACCCACATACTTTATAGTCAGCACTATGGGAAAGGGAGCTGTCACTGTCCTGACCCATCTCTACACAATAGATTATATGGTCAGCACTGTTGGGCTGTCACTGTCCTGACCCATCTCTGCCCACAGACTCTAAGGTCAGCACTGATGGGGCTGTCATTATCCTGACTCATCTTTACCCATAGATATTATGGTCAGAATTGATGGGGGCTTTCACTATCCTGACTATCACTACCCACTAGATAATATGATCAGCATTGATGGGGGCTGTCACTGTCCTGACCCATCTCTTCCCATTACATACCATGGTCAGCAATGATGGGGTTGTTACTATCCTGACCAACCTCTATCCATAGACATTATGGTCAGCACTGATGGCATCTCACCTTTTATACAAGCCCTCATTGGCTTAGATATTTCTTTTACATCTCTGCAAAAGCAAAAACCTGAAAACGATTTAACAAGACTCTCAATTCTGAAAATCCTACATCTACCTCCTCTGGTATTTCCACAGTGACCACTTGGGCATGTGCTTCCTGCTTCAGTCTCTCTTTCACTGAATTTTTTATGGCAACAAGATGATTTCTAACTGTCATTCTTCTTGCATCATCCTGTTTTGTTTTACTTGTTCTACCAGGCACAATTTTTTTCTGCAAAGAGCAATAGTAATACTTAAAGGTGACATTAACCATTCTTTTTCTTGTCCTTTGGTGATGCGGGAGAATTATCTGTATCCTGTCAATCATGTATTTTAATAAAACGCTGAATGGCCAGGCAGGAAGTATAGGCGGGAAAACCAGACAGGAAGTAGAGGTGATACAATGAGAACAGGAGAATTCTGGGAAGCAGGAAGCTTCCTCTGCCATTCCTGCCCAGACCACCGAAGAAACAACATGTGAGCTGACAGCTGGAAAAGGTACCAAGCCACATGGCTAACATAGATCAGAATAATGGGTTAATTAATAATGGGTTACAAGGGCTAATAAGAAGCCTGACCTAATGGGTCAATCAGTTTATAATCTTATGGAGTCCTGTGTGTGATTTTCTTTGGGATATGCTGGTTGTGGGGTACCAGGTGGGACAGAAACCCCAACAAGCTGGCCCCTCCTTGCTACACTTTGGTATTGAGAATTGAACATTACTTCTGTGGATTGATGTAACTGGCTCCCATAACCTCATAGGGACTGGCACTATTAGGAGGTGTGGTTTTATTTGAGTGGGTATGGTCTTCTTGGAGGAAGTGTGTCATTGTGGGGGTGGAATTTGAGGTCTCATGTATACTCAAAGCATACCCTGTTGTGTTTTCAGACCACCTCCTGTTGCCTACCAATATGGAGGATTCTCAGCTACATCTCCAACACCATATCTGCCTTCATGCCACCATGTTGTGCCATGATGATAATGAACTAAACCTCTGAAAACGTAAGCCACCCCAATTAAAAGTTTTGCTTTTATAAAAGGTGTCATAGTCACATGTGTCTCTTCACAATAATAGAAGCCCTAAAACACATCCTCTTCCTATTTCTTTGGTACTGAGGATAGAACCCAGAGCCCTGTACATGGTAAGAAATCTTTCTACCACTGAAATAAACCATTAGCCCTTATAACTTATTTTGAGACAGGATCTCACTAATTCATTCCAGCTGGTCTTGAATGCATTCCTGCTTCAACCTCAGAAACAGCTGAGATTAAAGACCAGCATCAACTAAGTATCAATTTGTACAGTGGGGTGATTTGACTGAAAATGATTGTCATAGGCTCATATGTTTGGATTGTTGATCCCTGCTTAGTGAACCTTTTGGGCAGAATTAGGAGATGTGGCCCTGCTGTTGTAGGTGTGAGTCTGTTGGAGGAGGTGTGTCACTGGGGGTAACAGCTTTGAGGTTTTAAAAGCCCACACTCTCCCTCCCTCTCTTCCTGCTATCTATGTATATAAGACTCTCAGTTACTGCTCCAGCATCTTGCCAATCTGATTCCCTGTATGATGATCATACCTTCTAACAGCATAAGCAGGTTCCTAGTTAAATGCTTTTTCATATGAGTTGCCTTGGTTATAGTGTCATTTCACTAAGACAACTTGTAAAAAAAAAGCACAAAAAATGGTCCAATTTTGGTTGTGGTTAAGAACTTCACTATGTAGCTCAGGATGGCCTAGAAATTACCTGTCTAAAGATTTAAAAAAACAGGAAGGAAACTGTTTGAATACAGTTCAAGGATGGAGGGAGAAAATATTTGAGTGACTGTGAGAATACTCCAAAACACTCTTGTGATCTCAGTTTCTTCAAAACATAAAGTAGTATTTTTGTGATCCTCCCAGGTATATCTGATAGGAATGAGTTTACTTCAGATTACTCATTATTGCTTGCTGCTGTTATTCAATTAAATGTTTAAATTATCCTTCCTATGCCGCTATGCAAAATGTTTTTGACACATATGACTTGTCACTATGGTTGTATATAGCTTGAACTCATAAGAACTTCACTCAGGTGACCTTTCTTAACCCTCAGAGAATAAATTGTTTAAGGATCTGAATAAAATTGACAATTGCATCAGATTTTAATCTGTCTCGTGTATCAATTCCATTCTCCCAGGTTCCAAGGCCTCTAGAACTGTGACAAGAAATATTTAAGTAAAGTCTGTGTGGGAGGGGGCGTGTCCTTTTAGGTGGGGGTGTGTCATTGCAGAAGGTGTGTGCTTGTGAGGAGGCATATCCAGTTTTAAGTGGCATGGCATTGTGGGGGGGCATTTCCTAGTAGAAGGAGGCATGTCTTATGATAGTAGGAGTTTCCTTGTGGAAGTGGGTGTGTCCATGTGGGAGGGTGCATCACCTTCTGCAAGGTGGCACGTCATTCTGGGAGGAGGCTTATCCTTGTGGCAAGGGGTATGCACTTGATGAAGGAGTAGGTGTGTCTCTCTGGGATTGAGCATGTCCTTGTGGGAGGGGTGTGTCCTTGTGGGAGGAGGTGTTTCCTTCTGTGAGGAGGTGTATCATTTTGGGTGTGGCATGTCTTGAGGGAGGAGGTGTGTAATTTGAGAGTAGTTGTGTCCTTGTGAAAAAGGGTATGCCTTTGTGGGAGTGGGTGTATCCCTGCGGGAGGGGGCATGTACTTCTGGGAGTGGACATGTCCTTCTGGTAGGGGCGTGACCTTTTTGGAGGGGCATATCCCTGTAAGAAGAAGTATGTCCTTCATTTATGGGCTACGTCTTTTATTGATGGTGCATGTTCTTGTATAGGGGTATGCCTATATGGTAAGAGACATGTCCTTGTGAGGAGGCATGTCCTTGTGGGAAGGGTGTGTTCTTATGGGCTGTGGCCTGTTCTTTTGTGAATAGTCATGTCCTTGGGAGAGAAGGTATGTTCTTGTGAAAAGGGTATGTCTTTGGGGAGGGAGCATGCTGTGGGAGCACATTCTGTTCCTTTAGCCAATAGCCTTTATAAGCTATCAGCCCTCTTGGGTGTGGTCTCTTATACTGTAAAAGCAACTATAAATGAGTGCCCACTCTTTTGCTTCCAGCTCCTGCCTCCAGCTGCTAGACTCTGTTCCTGTTCGTGCAGAGGACTGTTATCTAGGACAGTGATCTGTAAGTTTTTTTCCCTTAAATAAATAACCCTTTTATAACTCATAATTCTAAACTGGTGTGGGATTATTCTGTGACTTCCATCTTCATCTGGCACCCAACCATTTGGTTTTAGAACCCTCCAGCTCTGCTGTACGCTGCCAGGCTTGGAGTGCACCCCCAACTTGGTGTGAGCCTGTGCGCGGAGCCAGCAGTTCATGTAGAATTCTCTCACAGCAGCTTTTCTTTCTACGAATCAGTTGTGGTTTTTTTATATTTTCTCTTTACACGCTTGACGCTTCAGAGTGGTTTCAAGTCCCCACGCACCCCACTGTTTGCCTCCCACCAGCACACACTGCGAAAATTCAGGTGAGAAGCAGGCTTCCCAGGTCTGAGCCCTATTCTGCGGCTTTCTAACAATTTGTCTACATTTGCTTATTCCATTGCTCTAGAGACATCCACAGAGCACACAAATCTGTGATTTATCTTTCAGCATTTCACTCTAAAATCAGATTCAGACCAGCCATATGACTTCAAGTGTGCCACTAGGCCCAGCTGGGTTTGTTTATATAGGTGGCCCATTATACCTACTGGCAGGTAACAGTTATTGCACCTACTCCAGCGCAAACTCAACCATAGGTAAGACTTATGGTATGCCAGACAACCTAACCATCCAAGGTTTCAATAGCCTCTTTACTTACACCATGTTTGAGGTAGTCACATACAAGACCTATGTGATTTCCCTCCTATGTCACTATTTTTGATTCTGGGGATTAGTATTGTTCTCAATATTTTTTTTCTTAAATATATGGTTTGACAATAGGGCTAAGAGATGCTTGTAGAAATGGTACAATCTTTACAGACTGAAATCAGGCTTCTCAAAAAAGAGGTTGGAAATCTGAAGAAGGATAAGACCAATTTAACTAATAAAACTCAGTCAACTGAGGTATTTTTAGAAATGGTACAAATTGATAGTAATTTTTTAATTTTATTTTTCCATTCAATTATTTACACTTCCTTCCCTCCTCCCAATCCCCTTGCGCTCCCCCACACCCCCTCCTCCCTCTCCCACCCTGCTTGAGAGAGGGCAGGGAACCCTGCCCTGTGGGAAGTCCAAGGCCCTCCCCCCTACATCCAGGCCTAGGGAGCTGTGCATCCATATAGACTAGGGTCCCAAAAAGCCAGAACATGATGTAAAAACAAGTCCCAGTGCCTTTATCAATGGTTTCTCGGTCAGCCCCCATTGTCAGTCACAATCAGAGAGTCTGGTTTGATCATATGCTCATTCAGACCCGGTCCAACTGGATTTGGTGAGCTCCCATTAGAACAGGCACACTGCCTCAGTTGGTGGACCAACCCCTCGCGGTCCTGACTTCCTTGCTCATCTTCTCCCTCTTTCTGCCTTTCAACTAGACCTTGGGAGCTCAGTTTGTTGCTCTGATGAGGGTCTCTGTCTCTATCTCCATCCATCGCTGGATGAAGATTCTATGGTGATATTCGAGATAATCATGAACATGATAGTGGGGCAAGGACAGTTAAGGCACCCTCTCCTCTGATGTCCAAGAACATAGCTGCGGACATCCCCATGGACACCTGGGATTCCCTCTAGAGCCAAGTCTCTTGCCAACCCTAGAATGGATTCCTTACTGTAGGTATCTTCTTCCCTGCTCATATATCCGCTTTTCCTCCATCTCCACCCTCCCACTCCCCCAAGCTCTTACCAGTCCTTCCCTTCTCCCTTCCCTCTCCCCCTCTCCCCATCCCCCAAACTCACCCCCACCCCTGCCCCTGCCCCCAAGCCCACAGCTTTTGCCCTGCAATTTTGTTTGCTTCCAATTTCCAGGAGGATCTATATACGGTTTTCTTTGGGTTCACCTTGTTATTTGGCTTCTCTGGGCTTGTTTTATGGCTAGAGTCCACAAATGAGTGAGTACATACCATATTCATCTTTTTGGGTCTGGGTTATCTCACTTAGGATAGTGTTTTCTATTTCCATCCATTTGCATGCAAAATTCAAGATGTCATTGTTTTTTACCACTGAGTAGTACTCTAATGTGTATATATTCCACACTTTCTTTATCCATTCTTCAGTTGAGGGGCGTCTAGATTGTTTCCAGGTTCTGGCTATTACAAATAATGCTGCTATGAACATAGTTGAACAAATGTTTTTTTAGTATGATTGGGAATCTCTTGGCTATATTCCCAAGAGTGGTATTGTTGGATCCTGAAGTAGGTTGATTCCGAATTTCCTGAGAAAGTGTCACACTGATTTCCAAAGTGGTTGCACAAGTTTGCATTCCCACCAGCAATGGATGAGTGTTCCCCTTACTCCACATCCTCTCCAGCAAAGGCTATCATTGGTGTTTTTGACTTTAGCTATTCTGACAGGTTTAAGATGGTATCTCAAAGTTGTTTTGATTTGCATTTTCCTGATCGCTAAGGAGGTTGAGCATGACCTTAAGTGTCTTTTGGCCATTTGAACTTCTTCTGTTGAGAATTCTCTGTTCAGTTCAGGGCCCCATTTTTTAATTGGGTTAATTAGAATTTTAAAGTCTAGTTTCTTGAGTTCTTTATATATTTTGGAGATCAGCCCTTTGTCTGATGTGGGGTTGGTGAGGATCTTCTCCCATTCAGTAGTATGCCTTTTTGTCTTATTGACAGTGTCCTTTGCTTTACAGAAGCTTCTCAGTTTTAGGAGGTCCCATTTATTCACTGTTGTCCTTATTGTCTGTGCTACTGGGGTTATATGTAGGAAGTAGTATCCTGTGCCCATGTGTTGCAGTCTACTTCCCACTTTCTCTTCTATCAGGTTCAGTGTGGTCGGATTTATATTGAGATCTTTAATCCACTTGGACTTGAGTTTTATGCATGGTGATACATATGGATCTATTTTCATTCTTCTACTGGTTGACATCCAGTTATGCCAGCACCATTTGTCGAAGATGCTTTCTTTCTTCCATTGGATACTTTTAGCTCCTTTGTCGGAAATCAGGTGTTCATAGGTTTGTGGGTTAATATCCGGGTCTTCAATTCAATTCCATTGGTCGACTTCTCTGTTTTTATGCCAATACCAAGCTGTTTTCATTACTGTAGCTCTGTAATAGAGTTTGAAGTCAGGGACGGTAATGCCTCCAGAAGTTCCTGTATTGTATAGGATTGTTAGTAATTTATTTAAAGGAAGATACAGCACACTGGAGGATATAGCCGATTTCGCACATAAAACCCAATCAATGACAGTAGGTGCTGAAACATTATTTGAGACTGTTCAATGTATTAATTGGA
The DNA here is from genome assembly GCF_982192425.1 of Myodes glareolus. Lineage (NCBI taxonomy): Eukaryota > Metazoa > Chordata > Mammalia > Rodentia > Cricetidae > Myodes > Myodes glareolus. The sequence continues at coordinate 107,200,875 of NC_142034.1, read as the reverse complement.
TTCTGTTGGAGGGGTATTACAGATTGATTGACAGAATGTCTCTCCAGGAAGGTAATATGCATGCTATGAAAATTATGTCCAAGGATGAGACATTATCTCTAGTGGACAGACTTCATACCTTGGAATCCTCAGTTAAGGTATTGGAGCAGAACACTGGACAGAGGATCCAGACATTACAAAAGGCAGTGGTAAATAGATTAGAAAAGATTGAGAAACTTATCAAATTTGATGACCAGGAACAAAAGGTACAAAGGCAAAATTTAATCTCGTCATACAGAAATATCTCCAGGATACCTTTCCAGAGTTCTGCCTGCCTTTCCAGTAATACATCAAAAAGAGTATCTAGCCCCAAGTACCATAAGGTTGTCAAAGAATATTCATGGGAGTCCATACTTATGAGTGATCTAAAGGAAATTAAACAAACAATTGTAGCTTATGGGCTATATTCGTCCTTTGTTAGGGAAATGGTCAAAACGTGGGTTTTCCATAACAAAGCTGGATTCAGTTAATCTCAGCAGTCCTAGAATGTGAACTTCAGTTACTTTGGAGGTGATTTTTTAAGGAAGAAGCTAGGATTTTAGAGCAATGGGGAAAAAACAAAAGGACTTGAGATTTCCCTAAATCAGATTCTAGGAGAGGGACTTTACTCTGATTCTCATGATCAAACTCTTTATGATAAACACACCTTGTCCCTATGTTGCACAGCAGCTTTAAAGGTCAAGTTGTGGACTCTTAATGACTTTCAAAGAGTATTAGGAGACATTTGCAGTCTATGACCAGCTGTTGGGATAAGACCAGATCTAATAATTCATTTAAACAAAACTTTAGGTGGTGATAAAGACTTAAATAGTCCCAGAGAGTTATCAGCTGAAGTGGAAAAGGAATTATTGATTGTTGAGGAGAAATTCCAGGAGGCAGATGTGGATAGGGTAAATCCAAATCTTAATTGTATTCTAGTCATATTTCCTTCGAGAATTTCTCATACAGAAATTTTAATACAGAGGGACGATATTATATTAGAATGGATCTTTTTTTACCACATAAACCAAGTTAAAAAAAAACCTAAAAACTAATGTGGCAAAGGTCTCTGAATTAATTATAAAAGGTAAATTGAGACTTCGTCAATTAGCAGGTACAGACAAAGCAGAGATTATAGTGCCTTTTAAAAATAAAAAAGAAATAAAAAAGTTATAGAAAAAAAAATGAACCCTGGCAAAGGGTTTGTGCTAAATTTTTTGGGGAGAAATTAATAGCAATTATCCCAAAAGTTTAACCTTATAAAGAAAACTTCTTGAATTCTTCCCTGAATTGTACATGATATACCAATAACTGGAGCCCATTCATTTTATACTGATGCAAATAAGTCAGGAAAGGCAGGTTACAAATCAGAAGAATTAAGTAAGGTCCAGAAGGCAGAATTATATGCTATTCTTATGGTACCAAGGAATTTTAAAGAACTTCTCAATATAGATTACTGATTCACAATATGCAGAAAGAGTTGTCTTGCATATTGAAATTGCTGAATTTATACCAGATGATATGGAATTGTCTTCATTATTCATCCTGGTGCAAGACATAATCAGGAATAGGCTTTGTCCTATATACATAATACACATCCAATCCCATACGAGTCTGCACAGGTAATGCAGAAATTGATCAAGTATTGATTGAAAGTATGTTGCAGGCCTCTGAATTTCATAAAAACATGTCTATAGCAAAGGTTTAAAGAACGAGTTTTCTATTACATGGCAACAAGCTAAGGAGATTATAAAGAGATATCCTACTTGTTCTTTCTATAATTAAACACTGTTGCCTGCAGAGAGTAACACAAAGGGTACTCAAAGGAATGAGATCTGGCAGATAGATGTGTTCCACTTTATGGAATTTGGTAAATTAAACTATGTACACCACAGCATAGACAAGTATTCAGATTTTCAATGGGCAACTGCCTTGAGTTCAGAAAACGCTGTTTCAGTAATCACACATTTATTAGAAGTTATGGCCATCATGGGTATACCTATACAAATAAAGACAGACAATGGTTCGGCATATGTATCTAAGAAAATGATTTTTTTGCTTATTATAATATAAAGCACATTACAGGTATACCAAATGATCCTACAGATCAGGCAGTTATAGAAAGGTCAAATCATACTATAAAGGATATGCTGAATAAACAGAAAGGGATAGAAAATACCCCCAGAAATAGATTGCATAATGCTTTATTAACCTTGAATTTTCTTAACACTAATGAGAAAGGAATAACAACAGCAGAGAAGCATTGGATAATGGAAAAAACTTCTGAATTGAATCAACCAGTATACTTCAAGAATGTGTTGACCTCCCAATGGAAACGAGGAGATGTGCTACATTGGGGAAAAGGATTTGCTCTTGTTTCTACAGGAGACGAAAAATTATAAATACTATCAAAATTAATAATGAAAATTAATTAATAATTAATAATGGAAACTTTGAAAAGGAAAAACCTCTTGAAAGGACAGCTCATCTACAATGGTGACAATCATACAGGTGGTAAGAAAACCTCATGAGGGTTGGAGCAGGCTCTTGTCTTTACAGGAAAATACACATCTTCAAAAATTCAAGAGATCCTGGCAGTTTGGATGCTAACAGAAGGAAAAATAACTATCCAATAAGGATCATCAAATAAAAGGAATATGATTTGTAAGAACAGGTGATCAAAACATATATATGTGTGTGTGTGTGTGTGTGTGTGTGTGTGTATTTGGGGGGCATGTTGTTTATTGAGAGGACATGTTTTTGTGTAGTGGGCTTGTCTATGTGGTATGGAGTGTGTCCTTGTGGGAGGGGGCGTGTTCTTATGAGAGGGTGCACGACATTTTAGGAGTTGAGCCCTTGTGGTAGGAGTATGTCCTTGAAAGACACTACATCTTTAAATGAGGGGCTTTCTCATTGCGGGAAGTGTGTCCTTGCGGAAATGGGTGAGTCATTATTTGAAGAGGCAGGACATCTTAGGAGGGTGAATGTCCAAGGGGGAGGAGCCATGTCCTTGTAAGAGGGGGTTTTTCCTTCTGAGATGGGAAAAGGGATGGGAGTGTCCTTGGAAGAGGGGGTGTGTCCTTGTGGGAAGGAGGTGAGCACTTGTGAGAGTAGGTGTGTCATTGTGGTGGGAGGGGGTCCTGTCCTTGAGGGAGAATGAGTGTCATTGCAGTGTCCTTGCAGGAGGGAACAAGTCATTTTGGGAGTATTCTGTCCTTGTGTGAGAGGGATATTATTGTAGAAGGTGTGTCCTAGGTGTGTCCTTGGGGAGGGTGCCCATTCTTTTGTGATAGGGCACATCCTTGTGATAAGAGGCACATTGTTGAACAAGACCTGTCCTTGTGGGAGGAGACACGACTAATTGGAGGTGTGTCATTGTGGGAGAGGGTGTTTCCTCCTAGGAAGAGGCAAGTCCTTGTGGTAGTGCACTGTCATTGTTGTAGGGGGCATGTCCTTGTGGGAGGTGCTATGTCTTTGAGTGAGGAGGAATGTCATTGCAGGAGGTGTGTGATTGTGGGATGAGGCACGTCTCTGTGGAAGGAGCATGTCCTTCTGGGAGGAGATGTGTATTTGGAGGTGGCATGAACTTGAGGAAGGGGGTATATCTTTGTGGGAGAGGGCGTGTATTTGTGGGTGGAGGTGTGTACTTGTGGGAGAAGTCATCACCTCTGCAAGGAAGCTTGTCATTCAGAGAAAAGATGTGCTATTGTGGGATTAGGTGTGTCCTTGAGGAAGGAGGTGTGTCCCAGTAAGAGTAGGTGTGTCCTTGTGGGAGTAGGTAAGTACTTGTGGGAGAACGTGTCCTTGTGGGAGTGGGCGTGTCCTTGTTTGAGGAGGCGTGACATCTTGGGAGCAGGCACATCTTTGTGGAAGGAGGCATGTCTTCTGGGAAGAGGTGTATCATTGCCGGAGGAGTACCCTTGTGGGAGGGGGCATGTCCTTGTGGGTAGAGGTATGTCAGGTATGTCTTCCTGTGAGGATGCATGCCATTGCAAGAACCCTGTTCTTGTGGTAGAAGGCATGTCCACATGGGCATTTTCTCCTGTCCTTGTGGGAGGAGGCATGTATTTGCAAGAGGTTGTTTTGTGGGAGGGCACATGTCATTTTGGTAGGGGGCAAATCCCTGTGTGGGGGGCATGACATTGTAGGAGATGTGGTCTTGTAAGATGTGGCACGTCCTTTTTTGGGGAGGCATGTCCTTGAGGGTGGGGGCTTGTTGGTGACAGGAGAGGTCTGTCATTGCAGAAGGTGTGCCCTTGTTGGAGGGGTGTATCCTTAGGGGAAGGGGTATTTCCTACTGGAAGGAGGCATGCACTTTATTTAAGAGGCAGGTCCTTGAAGAAAGTGTGTCATTTTTGGAAAGGTTATGTCCTTGTGGAAGGTGTGTCATTGAAGGAGGTGTTTCCTTATGAGAGGGGGTACGTCCTTCAAAGACGCATGGTATGTGGTATGTTCCTGTGGGAGGGGGCATTTCTTTTGGGGAGGGGTGTGTCCTTTGGGAGCAGGTGTAACCTTGATGCAAGAGGCTTATCTTTACAGGAAGTTAGAACTTGTGGGAGGGAGCATGCTCTTGTAAAGGGGTGAAAATTGTGGAAGAATGCATGTCCTCTTTGCAGGGGGAGTTAATTTTGGGGGGTGGGCATGTCTTTCAGGGAAGGGTCATGTCTTTGTTGGAGAAGGTGTGTCATTGAGAAGATGTGCCTTTGTGGGAGGGGTGTGTTCTTAAAGAAGGAGGTGTGCCTTTCAGAAGGTGTGTCCTTGCAGAAGGTGTGTCCTTGTTGGAGGGGGCGTGTCTTTGGAGGAGGCATGACCTTGTGGGAGGGGTGTGTCCTTAATTGTGGGGGCATGTATTTTAATGAGGGGGCATGTCCTTTACTGAGGTGCATGTCATTTTGTGAGGAGGCGTGTCCTTTATTGAGGCAATGTGTCCTTTATTGAGAGGTCGTGACCTTGAGGGAGGTACACGTCCTTTATTGAGGGGCGTGTCCTTTATTACTGGGGCCTGTCCTTGTGGGAGTGGGCATGTCCTTGAGTGAGTTTTGTTAGAGGGCATGTCATTGAAAGAGGGGCTGTATCCTTGTGAGGGGGTCATGTCCTTGAGGGAGGAGGCATGCCTTTCAGGGAGAGGGTATACCATTGTAGGAAGCATTTTTCCTTGTGGTAGGGGACCCTATCTTTGTGGGAAGAGGCATGTGGTTTCAGATGTGTACTTGTGGCAGGGGGCATGTTCTTGTAGGAATAGGATGTCCTTGTGAGAGTAGGCATGTCCTTCTAGGATTGGGCATGAGTTTGTGGGAGGGGCTTGTCCTTGATTGAGATGGCATGACATCTTGGGAGGGAGCATGTCCTTGTTTAAGGAGGCACGACACCTTGAGAGAGGGTGTGTCCTTGTTGTAGGAGGCATGTCCTTGTGGAATGGGCATGTCTTTGTGGGTAGGTGTGTGTCCTTGTTGGAGGATGCACATCGTTGCAGGGTCATGGAATGGGTCATGTCCTTTTTGGAGGGGGCATTTCCTTGTGGGAGGGGCAATGTTATTGTATAAGGCTTTGTGGGGAGCATGTCCTTGTGGGAGGAGGCATGTCCCTCTGGGAGGAGGCATGACATTGCAGAAAGAGTGTCCTCTGGGAATGAGGCAAGTCTTTGCATGAGAAGGCATGGCTTTGATGGGGGAGTCACGTCTGCAGGAGTCGTGAACTATTGTGAGAGGAGTGTACTTGTGGGAGGAGGTGTGTCATTGTGAGAGGGGGCGTGTTTTTGTGGGAGGAAATGTGTCATTGCAAGAGTGTGTCCCTGTGAGAGGGGGGTGTATTACTGAAAGATGGTGTGTACCCTTCAGGGAGGGTGGGTCATTGCAGGAGGTGTATCCTCGTGGGAAGAGGCATGTCCTTTTTGGATGGGGTGTGTCCTTGTGATATGTTGTTGATATAGGAGGTGTCATTGCTGAAGGCCTGTCCTTATGGGAGGAGTCATGTCCACATGACAGGGGATGTGTCATTGTGGGAGGGGGTGTTTTCTGGAAAGGAGCACAGCCTTCTGGGAGGAGGCATGTCCTTGTGAGAGGTAGAATCTCCCTGTGGAAGAAGGTGTGTCCTTCTGGGAGGAGGTAGGACCTTGATGGAGGGGATATGTATTTTGATGTGACCTGAACTTGAGGGAGGGGGAGTGTCTTTGTCAGGGTGGGCATGTGGGAGGAAGGGTATCCTTGTGGAAGGGGGAATCACCTTCTACCAGGAGGCATGTCATTCTGGGAGTAGTGCCCTTGTGGGAGAGGTCCCTTATAGGAGAAACCATGTCATTACAGGAGGTGTCCTTGTGGGAGGGGCATTTCCTTGTGGGAGGGGCCATGTTATTGAAGGAGGTGTGTCCTTGTGGGAAGAGCATTTCCTTGTGGAGGAGGCAGTTCATGATAGGAGATGTGTTCTTGTGGGAATGGGCGCGTCCTTGTGAACTGAGCATCTTTCTGTGAGGAGCTCTATCCTTGAGAAACTGAGCACATCCTTGCAGCAGGGGGCATGTGTTTGTGGGAGTAATCTTATCCTCATGGGAGGGCTTGGGCCACTTTGGAAATTGTCATGTTGTTGAGGGAGGATGTATGTCATTGCCGGAGCTGTGCCCTTGTGGGAGGGGGTGTGTCATTGTGAGAATAGGCATGTCCATTTGTAAGTGGACATGTTCTTTGTGGGAGTGGGCATGCCTGTGACAGGAGGCATGTCTTCGTATGAGGAGGTATATCTTTCATACAGGAAGTGTCTTTGCAGTGGGTGAGATTTGAGGGAGGGGGCATGTAATTGTGGGAGACAGCATGTTCTTGTAGGAGAGGGCATGTCCTTGAGGAGAGAGGTGAATTATTGTGAGTGTCGGACATTCTTCTTGTAAGAGGCGTGTCATTGAGGAGGGAGGTATGCTCTTGTGAGAGTAGGAGCATCCTTGTAGGAAGGGGCGTGTCCTTGTAGGAGGGGGCATGTCTTTGTGGGAAGGTGCATTGTTTTGTTTGGGGGGGTTGTCTCCTTGTGATACTAGGAGTGTCCTTGTGGGAATGGGTGTGTCCTTAGGGGAGGGAGTGTGTTCTTGTGGGAGGAGGCCTGTCCTTCAGGAGGCATGCAGGAGTGTCTTTGCAGGAGTGAATTTGTACTATGGGGCATGTACTTGTGGGAGGAGACCTGTCCTTTTTGGAGTGGGACTGTCCTCACAGGGAGCATGTTCCATGGCTACCTTTGTGTGTTAGCCTCACCACCATGGCTACCTTTGTGTGTCAGCCTCATCATGGCTGCATTTGTTGGGCATAAGAGGAACCTGAAGCTAGAAAGTGGGAACACAAGGTGCCCAGTGACCAAGCAGAAACTTGCACCTGAGCTTCTAATCACCCTGTTCCAGTGGCCCTGCTGGCAATTCTGCTCTTGGGGAAGCAGAGGCTGGGAAACTTAGCCAGCTATTCAGATGCCTGGCCTCAGGCAGAAACTGCTGCGTGTCTCTAAGTTCAGATGGGAATAGAGGCTGGGCCATAGGGTGGCCACGGTACAGGAGCATCTCACAAGCCAGCAGGGTGACCAGCCATTAATCCCTTGAGCCAAGGTGTCCTGCTGGCAGGGCCCAATTGGTGGGAGGAACAGGAATCAGCCCCATCAGCCTCAGCCTCTGACTGTTCTTATAGGCTTTTTTTCCCTTTTATGTGATGCTGGGGATGAAACCCACCATCATCCCTTCTTTCCTATGTTACTTTATGGGTGATAGAAAATTGAGGCCAGAGAATTTTGATGGCAATCTCTGCTCAGTAGCCCACCTTTCCGGTCAACACGGCCTCCCCATCTCCTCAGCACATACCCAGAAACAACTTAAATCCCTCAAGGGCAGAGGTTAGAGGCAAGCTTCCTTTCCTTCTTGAACTGATTCATTTGAGGGGTTGGAGGTTTGTCTACCATGTGTCTCCAGAACCTTGCACAGCATAAAAGAGGGGCAATAAATACATACTGACTGGGTGATCCACGGACAGGAAGAAGGGACTAGTAAATACAACCCTTCTGTTGGCAAATAATCTCGGGGTCCAGGGCAGTGTACTAGGTGTTTTTACTGAACTGTTTCACTCATTGAAGCCCAGGCAGCAGTGTGTGATGACCTCTGTGGCACCCAGGCAGGATCTGCAGTTCCTAGATGGGTTATGGTCAAGAGGCCCTTTGACAACAGGCCTAGACTCCCACTAGCTGTGGGAGGCGCTCCAGAGGACAACACCAGTCCTAGAGAAAACACAGATCGCAGGGACCCGTGAAGCAAAGCCAGCCTGAACAGGACCTGGGAGAGGACATAGGAGGATGTGACCGAAACCACTGACATGTTTCATAGTGCTGGTATGGCTGCTGGGCAGAAGACAGATTGTGTGGCTGGGAGGCATAGCTAAAGACAAACATTGGGAGGTGAGTCTGGGGAGTTCCTGTGCACTGAAGCCCTGATCTGAGAATTTGTTTTCTTTAGCAGACTCTTCGCAGAGCAAATTAAACTGGACCCCAGAATCCAGTGCCCAGCTCTTCCCTTAATGAGCTCTGAAGCATGCTGAGGATCTGGTCTGAGATTGAGGCTCAGAAACACACCCCACATATAAGATTCAGGTTTAGCCAACAGGTCCAGATAGTGCTTTGTCTTATGATCATGGCTCCCACCCCCACTGCTCTCTTGGAGGTGGACCAATGGTTTCAATGGCAGTATACATATACATGTGCCTACACGGTTATGTTCAACAGGCCCTTTGGCACTAGGCCTACACCATGCGGAGCTGCGCAAGGTACTCTAGAGGACAACATCATTACACAGTTTGCTGTCTCCCACCCCCGCCCCTGGGGGATATTCCTCACTACCCACTCACCTAAACTCAGAAAGCCAGCACCCAGTCTCACTACCGCACTATCCAAACCGGAGAGAATGTCCTTCATCCATCTGCACATTCCCCCACTTCCTTTGTTTTGGGTGTGACCAAGCACACAGCTGACTTTGCCAATGAACTGCAAGGGGACACAGTGTCTCCTCCAGTCTTAGACACCAAAGAGAGGCTGTCATGCACATTCTCCCATCCCCCACTTCCGGGGACCCAAAAGCCAACCCTTGAGTGACAGACCAATGTGGGATTCTACTCTGGAAAGGGGCCCGACTCTCCTTGGAGATTGTCAAGCCTGTATTCATTTTGTGTGCACCTGTGTGTATGTCAGAGGCTAATGTTTGATATTTTTCTCTACCTTTAAAAAATGTATTTTATGGGCATTTTATCTGCCTGGTGTTCACAGAGGCCAGAAGAAACTGGAATTACAGATGTTTGTTGAGTTGTGAGCTGCCATATGCTAGAACTTGAACTGGGGCCCTTGGGAAAAACGGTCAGTGATCTTAACTGTTGTGCCATCTCTCCAGTTCATCTTTTTGCTTTTTATGATTCATTTTATATTTAATTATGTGCAAAATTTGTGATTATGTCCACATGAGGGTAGATGACCTTCAGAGGCCAGAAACCCAAGTTACAGACAGCTCTGAGCTGCCCAGTGAGGGTGCTGGGGGCTGAACCTGGGTCCTCTGCAAGAACATCATGCATTCTTAAGCACCATGGCTCCAGCCCCTACCTTATGCTCTTACTGAACAAGGAGTTCATTGATTTGGCTAGGCTGGCTGCCCAGAGAGCCCCAGAGATGCTCCTGATTCCTCCCCAGTGCTGGGATTATATGCACATATATCTGTATATAAACATATATGCATATACTGGCTTTTATGTTGAGGAATGAAATGTAGGGTCTTATGAACAGACAGCACTTTACCAACTGAGCCATCTCACCAGTCACATTTCCCCAAATCTTAAGCCTCATTAGTGAAACTCAGCCCTACCCACTACAGAGAAGGATTTGGGCCACTTGTGACTTTTATCTCAGAACCTGAACTTGGCCACCTTACACAAACCAAACTGAGGCACACAGCCTAAGTGCCTTGCCCAGGGTCACATGACAGCAGGACTCAAACCAAAGCATTTGTGTAATTTGCCATTCTGACTCACTGCCAGCCCCCAGACCTTGGTCTCCCCTACTTTGTTTTACTTCTAATTGAGTGCCTGGAAGAGGGCACTGGACTCCTGGAAGCCACCGACACAGGTGCTGGGAACCGAATCTCAGTCCCTGTGAAAAGAGCAAGCACTCATAACTGTGGAGCCACCTCTTCAGTCCTGCCCTGCCACTTCTGACAACAGCGGTGACATGGAGGTTGGAAACCTCTGCACCAAAAGGAAGTAAGAAGATCGCTTAGAAAGAAATAAAATATTTTTCTTTACTGCAAATTATTTGCAAATATTCACGTTTCCAGTGTCATTACAAAAAGACCCCCAGGAGAAATCTGGGTCCTTTAACGTGAAAGAATGGTACAACTTACAAAAATAATAAATACATACATTGCCACCTAAAGAAAAAAGAAAATCACCTAAAGAAAAAGGAAATCAGTGCCAAAATTCATAGCAAGTATGAACTGTGGCTGGCAACAAGTTCTTGCTGCCCATGGGGGTCTCTCTTTGGTCTGCAACCCAAACACCTAGAGGACCACTCTGAAGAATTCAAACTGAGGATCAAGTGCAGAGCTGAGTTCAGTACCTCCTCCCAAGATATCAAATTCTGGGTACTGACTTTCTCCCTGGAACGGTGCTTAAAAATGGTGTGAGTGTGGGGGGATCATTCATTTTTGCGAATGGAAGGACTCTGGCTCTGTCTTTGGTACCACTCTTTTCAGCTGTGGGTACCCTCGTGCTCCTGACTTCTGCTGCTCATAACTACTTACAGACCTTCTGAGAGGAGTAAGCCCTCCTCCCCAGCAATGAACAGAAAGAGGCAGAAAACAAGGAAGGCAGGCAGGATGTAAGTCACAGTGAAGGGAGTATTGCTTGGTCTGGTTCTAAGCCTGTCTGCTCAGGTCCTTTCTCACAAGGCTACATCTAAAGCAAGCCCTGTGAGTGCTGCATTAGGTGCAGGGAACAGTGTCAGAGTGCCTGAAGACCAGATGACAGGCAAGGGGACATCACTCTGAGGCAACAGTTTTGTATTTGTCATTTGTTTTGTTTGGAGTTTTGTTTTGTTTGTTCTTGTTGTTCCCTTGCTTTCAGCTGCAGGCCTGAAGACAAGAAGCACTCTTCTGGAACCAGCAGGACCATGGGAAGTGATAGAAGAGCTGGCAAGGTCAGGAGAGGCTCCAGGGCTTGGCATCCACGGATGTGGCTGGAGAAACATGAGGCAGTAGCTGTTTGGTCACTAACTAGTGTGTTTGACACCAGCAATTTCTCCAGCAGTTCAGCTGCCCTAGACCCTACAGGAGCATGGATGAACTTCCAGGGAACCTCACAAGTAGTACCAAAGTCCCGGCTTGTGTTTAAAGTGGAGTACAGTTTCTTCAAGGTCAGATCCAGAAGGGGGCCAGATAGTGGCTGCTGCTTTGTGTCTTTTATTTCTTTTTCTTTATTTATTTTTTGTTTTCTATCTGGGAGGCTTGGGTTCCCAGGATTGATGGCTAATCCCTGGACACTGGGATGCTGGCCCGATTGTTCTTACCATTACAACAGGGCCCAGCTCACACCAAGCCTGCATCCTTAGCCATGCTATAGAAGATGCCCCTGTGCTGCAGGAGCTCAGAGGGTGCACCACACTCCCGAACTTCTCCTTTGTCCAAGACGATCACCCTGCATGGGGAGGGATGTAGATGTGAGCATTATGCAAAGAGATGTGTCCGATGTCTGTGGGATTGCCTGCCTGCAGAAAGTATTACAAACTCTAGGGGCTAGAGAGATGGGTACCCACCCCACCACCTCCTTGTTATCACTTGTACCTAGCACCTGTCACCCTCTGACATCAATGTTTGTTGCTGTGTTCATTGTCCCTCTCTTTTAATTAAGTGTCCTGGTCCTTAAGATGTTCCCTAAGCTTTGTTTGAGAGGTGACCCCAGAGTCCAGAATAGCATGGGGCACATAGCAGACTCCTCATGCATATAAATATGCTGACTGAAATAATCCTGGATAACCTGTTCTTCCCATGACAGAATAGTCCCACCAACTGGTGTTGCCCCTGAGCATAAGAATGGTGATGGATGAAGGAACAAACATGACTGTGAACAGGATCAACCCTGTAGGCCCACAGATCCACTCTGAGGGTTTCACCTTGTATAGTCCATGATGGTATTAAGCCGGTGAGCAATAGTGAGCACAGTACAGTCTTCAAACTGTGTCCGGATGGTGGACTGAATGAGGTCATCTGTCTCTAGGTCCACAGCTGCTGTAGCCTCATCCAACACTAGAATCTTTGTCTTCCTCAGCAGAGCCCGGGCCAGGCACACAAGTTGGCGCTGGCCGACACTAGAAAGAGAGAAAATTTCAGAGACAGGGGCTCAAACTACCCTGATCCTAAACCAGACTTGCAGGTGAGAAGGCTAGCGCACAGTCTGGAGGTGGGTTTTAGTCAGGAGAATAAGTCCACTCCCTATGTCCATGTCTGTGACAGACATTACTAAAATCATGCTATACTTCCATGTGAGCAGGAAATGGGCTTAGAATCATTCCCAACAAAAGGCTCAGAGGTGATATTCACAAAGTATCAGGCCATTCTAGTGTGGGTGACAGAGTGGATAGCAAAGGTAGCTCACCATCCATGACCTCTTTGAGCTTCCACAGACTCAGCACTGGCTGGGCTCAGCTATGAGCCTGGCTTTAGTCAACGGGATGTTGGCCAATGAATGGTCAGGAGAGGCCTAACGTGGGAATGGACACTGAGCATGTTCACCCTTACACATCTGCCATCACCATGACAGCACGCCTGGGCAAGTCTGCTGGAGGATGAAAAACAGATGCACCGATCCCACTGAGGCCAAGTAGATCAGCCAACAGTCAGCTACACCTCCCCATGAATGAGCCCAGTCAAGGTCAGCAGCACAGCCATTGACTGACCATTGACTGAAACAGAATGGAGGCTGATTGCCCTGGTGATGGATAACTAAAGGTAGCACAATGGCAAGAGGAAAGAATCTTCACACATCTGGCCCCTGCCTGCCTACCTACCTCAGGTTCTCTCCACCTTCTGCACACTCATGATTCAGCTTGTCTGGCAAAGCTGACACAAAGCCTTTCAGGTGAGCAAGCTCCAGCGCCATCCAGACTTCTTCATCAGAATACTGACTGAAAGGGTCCAGGTTCATGCGGAGAGAACCCGAGAACAAAACAGGATCCTGTGCAAGAACAGCAGATAGCATGTGTGAGGGTCTGAATCTAGAAGGTTCCCCATAGACTGTTTTGAGCACTTGTTCCCTGGTTGGTGGTGTCATTTTGGGATGTTGTGGAGATTTTAAGGAGGTGGAGCCTGTCTGAAAGAAGCAGGTTTCTGAGGGCAGACCTCTGAAGGCTAGGCTTGACTCTGATGCTAAGTCCCTGCTTCCTGGTTGCTTGATGTCACCACAACACACACCTACTGCATGATCATGCTTTCCCCACTATGATGAACAGCAACCCTGTGATACTATGAACCTCTCTTCCCTGCAGATGACTCCATCAAGGATTCTGGCACAACTATCAAAAAAGTAACTAACAGCATATGGCAACTACACCACACTGAACAAGGAAAACTCACAGATATAAGATATGAGATGTTCACATCAGAACAGGAAGAGATCTCAGAGTCCCTCCAGAGTACGAACTCTGTGAGATAATCTATAACAGAAAATGTCTGGAAAACCATACGTAAACCAGACCAAAACTTTTTTTTCAAAACTTCTCCAAACGTTCAACATGCCAATTCTCTATGCTGCTTTTAGTGGTGTTGTTTCATCACAGCAACAGAAACGTAACTAATGCTCTCACAACCCCACCTGCAGGAAAGACTCAGAGAAACAAAGAAAAATCACAGCCACAAGCAATGTATTAGGGAGCTCTTGCCCACAAGGAATGGTTTAGAAAATTCTAATCTGTAGCATAGCTCCAGAAGTGTTAGAGATTAACACACCGACTCCTGCAACTGGCAGAGAAGACAGAGTTATTATCACCAAAATCCTCAGATGCTCTGCTTCTTTGTATGAAACAGTATAACATTTTCACATAACCTACTCACAGTTCCTATATACAGTCATGTACTATCTAATACCAAGAAAATACTAGGAAAATAGCTGACCATCACTTGGGGGTAAAAGTCTATGTATGATATTAAGTGTAGATGCTAAATCTGGAAAAAGAAAAACTAATCATGGGTTTAGTGACAAAAGCAACATGCAACCAAGCCTAATGGCCTTGAATTTGATCCTTAGAACACACATGTAGAGGAGAAAACTGACTCCTGCATATTGTCCTCACCATGCACATGGTCTGTTCCCCTCCACCCAATAAATACATGAATGCAAATATATTACTCTCCATCTACAGTTGGCAGAGTCTATGGATACAGAGGGTGTGGCTTCAGTGTGTGCAGGACCCACCAGCCTTGCCCACCTGGGGAATAATGGTGATCTTGAATCGCAGGTTGTGTAGGCCAATCTTAGCAATGTTCACCCCATCGATGATGATCTCCCCTTCTGCAGACTCATTGATCCGGAACAAACCCAGGGTGAGTGATGACTTCCCAGCTCCTGTACGGCCCACAATACCAACCTGCAGAACAGGAAGGGGCTGTTGTGATGTGGGAATGCTGCAGACTCAAGGTTCTCCCAGCAAGTAGTTGGGTGAGAGCTGTGGTCATCTGGTTGATCTAGCTTCAACTACGGTGCTTACCCCCAGCTTCTCTAAGACCCACCTTCAGGGGCTAATTTGACAAAAGGTTGGAAAAGATGTCCTTTGCTTCACAGAAGCTAAGGACTTTCATAAGTCAGAAGAGATGCTCAAAGGAATAGGGTACAGATAGAGGAATGTTTAGTTGTGCTATGTTCAATTAGAGAGTCAGAAAATAATGAGGTGCTTCCTGGCTTCCCACATGGTTCATCTCTCCTCTGATGGGAATTCCTTCCTGAAGCCATGACTATACCTCAGAGTCAAGCAAAGCCTCTGAACTTCTCTGATATGGTCTGAGTACCTCAGTTACTGGTCAATGGCTAACATTCCCAATGTCCAATGACAGGTCTTTCTCTTCTCTTTTACATCTGGGCTTGATAGGCTCCTCCACAGTTATCACAGCTCAGCACCCATGCATGAATGTCCATAAGACTCAGAGATTTACCTCATGGAAACAGAACACTTGGACACATGTGGATGGACAATTTAACAATTCAATATTACAGTATACAAATGCCTAGGGTGATCCCTGACCAAGGGTCTGAGAAAGTTATATGGGTCATGGTCTGGAATGCCTTCTAGGAATAGCTTGGAGCTATATGTCCCTATAAGCTGTCCTGGGATGGTGGTATCACTTTATTACTCCAGTAAAGGGACCCACAGGAGGAGCTGAGGTGAACTGGAGGCCTCTTCTAGACAGGTCTGCAGGGGGATGGGCAGAACTGCTACATGTTCCAACCGTCCAAAAAAGGAGAGGGACCATTTTATGGATCACGGATTGTTTTTAGTATTTATAGTTCACGCAAATGTTTTCAAAAAACATATCTGCATGTCTGGGGTCTCATTCTTCAGTGGCTCACTGTGCCACCTGTTGTATTCAACTCAGCATCTTTTATTCCCATGATTCCTCCCTGTAAAAGCACCTCAATCCCACAGTGTGAGCAGATTGATTTGGAGAGTTCATGCTGGACCCTAAGTCAATGAGAATGGAGGATGGCGCACACCCACCTTTTCTCCACCCTCAATGGTGACGTTTATGTTCTTGAGAACCAAGTCCAAGTCCTCTCGATACCGCAAGCAGTAGTCCCGGAACTCTACACGGCCCGAATGGGGCCAGGTGCTGGGTGGAGCTGTCTCCTGGATTTGCCAGGGAGCCTGGATCACAAGAAGAGGGATAAGAGAAATTGGCAAGTGCAAGCTGCCAAGAATAGTCGTTTATGTGCGGTCTGGGGATCTGAACTCTTCACCCACTGAGCTATCTCCTCAGCCCCTTTCTAGCACTTCTAATCAATTCATTTCTGCTTAATTCCTCAACTTATGAGGAAAATTGTCCACATTGTTTCCCTGTTTTCCCCAGGATACTTGTGGGCTGTGTAACTTACTAAGGGATATTTTCCTCTAAAACAAGGTGGTTCTTAATAAGTGTTAAAAGCAGACAGGAAAAGCACAAGAGGGCCTGGCAGGCACATAGTTCACCCTCTGAGTAGGCAGAGCACACCCAACGGGTTTCTGGAAGGCCAAGGCTAGGGGGCCAGACTGAATCCTGCATTACCTCCTTCTCTGTTTCAGAATACTCTTTGAGTCTCTCCACGGCCACGATGTTGGTCTCCATCTCAGAGGACATTCGAACCAGCCAGTTCAAGTAGGAAGTTATCTGCCAATGGAGAGAGCCATGCGTGGTCTCTTGGGGAAAGCGTGGCTTCATTGTCATTAAGTATGTATCACATGATTCACACAGATACAGAAATGAGTGACCTACAGAGCCATCACCAGAGTGGACACACTGCACCTCTTAGGGATTACACCTTTCAAGGTGACACATGGTCCACACAAGTTGTCAGAAAGCAGTCAAGAGCTGTGAGGTGGCTCTGTGGGCAAAGCACTTGCTGAGCAAGCCTGGCAACCTGAGTTCCACCCTCCAGGGCCATGTAAAGATGCACCAAGAGAAATGACTCCACAGAGTTGTCCTCTGACCTCTGAACTGTGGATGGAAGAAAGAGAGGGCAGAAGAAAGGGAAGAAGGGCGCAGGGAGGGGGAGGGAAGGAAAGGGAGGGAGGGAGGGAGGGAGGGAGGGAGGGAGGGAGGGAGGGAGGGAGGGAGGGAGGGAGAAGAAGGAGAAAGAGAGAGAGGGGGAAGAGAGAAGATAGAAAAGGAAGGCAGACAGAAAGAGAAGTCATATAGGAAACTGGAAAATATTTTGAAACTGGGTGATTTTCATGTGGTGGTTTCTGTCCGTAATTAATCCCAGTGCTCCAAAGATTGAAGCAGGAGAATTATGCCAAGAGTAACACCCCATCTCAACCACACAAAAGAAAATATTTTTAACTCAGTATGATAAACATCATGAGATGGAACTAACACAGAACTCAGGGAAATTCATAGCTTTGAAAGCATCAAAGCCACTGAGAATCTTCTGACTGGTGAAGAATGCAGGTCATGTGTCAGGATTCCCATGTTCTGTACCTACTTCTAAAACTCCATTCAAGCCCTCTCCTTTTCCCATTCGTGCAGGTACCCAAAGCCAAGGTCCAGAAACTCAAAATCTGGTTGCCATGGGGAGAACATTCAACCCAAGAAAGAGCCTTCTACCTGCAATGAGTAGGACACCGAGAGGCCCACCAAGCCAGCGCTGAGGCTGTGACGGGATATGACAGCGAACAGGGCGGCGAACAGCACGATACAGTTGCCCACACACTCAAGACGCACAGCGAGCCACCTGTAAGGAGATATGTAGGAGTATATCAGACAGACAGACAGACGCACACCTGTAAGGAGATATGTAGGAGTATATCAGACAGACAGACAGACAGATGCACAGTTTTAAGCTCATAGGACAGAGCTAAGCCCATCTGCCATCTGAGCTAATTTCCAAGCACTTCTAGAGAAAGGCCTTGTGGGTAACACTCATCCAAGATATGAGGACTGGGGGTGGGGTTGGTGCCCAGGGTCCATGGGACTTCATGAGTCTGGCTTGCTAGGGACTAAAATAGAATTCTCCAGAGCAATCCCCACCCTGAAACCTCAAGTTTGCCTTTAGAAACTTTTTTTAGAAAGTTTTCTAAAAACTTTTTTTTTTTTTTAGAAAATCTTTAATATCAAGAAATAATTCCCTGAAAATTCCGAAGCTGTCAGACTGCAGGAGGCACTGCTGTTTGTAAACAAGCATGGTGGGCAGGGGCAGAGCTCAGTGCTGGGTCACTGGCCTGCTGTGCACAGGGCCCTGGGTTTGAGAGCCATCACCACAGAATAATAGCAATAATAATTATAAAATAAGTAAATAAAGTCAGTCCCTTGGCAAGAGATGAACCTCAATGTGAAGAATAAACAAGCTGTTATTTCCAAAGTTGAACACTGAGATCTTAGGACCACCTCCACCTGCACCCCACAATGCTAAGATTATGTGAGGACAAAAATGTGGGTTCTCATGCTTGCACAGTAAGCAATATCAGCTACCAGGCCAGCTCTCCAGCCCCCAGGAGACAAAATCTCATGCTATAGTCTAGCTGCCCTGTAATTCGCCAGGTAATCAAGGGAACCTCAGACTCATGGTAATCTTCCTTCAGGCATGTGCCACCATGCTGCTGTGCATGTGGAATGGCCCCGCTGTTTCCATTTCTCTCCCAGAAGAAACAGGCTGAGGCACTCGGCTTGCTTCCTCTATCCTACTGACCACTGCACCCACCTGTTGGCCACGATGCTGGGGTAGTAGGCCTTCTGGTTCTCGTCCACTTTTAGGTCACTCTGGCGAATGAAGCGTTCCTGCTCCTCAAAGGCACGGATGACACTGACCCCCAGCAAGGTCTCATTGAAGTGTGAGTACACAGGGGAACGGCTAACAGACTCGAGGCGCTTCAGCTGTCGGGAGGAGGCCACATAGAACCTCTGTGGGAGAGAGAGGCCCAGAATCAGTGCTAGCCCCTAGTGCCATCCTCCTGGGATATTCTGGGAGACACCTCCAGAGATCAAAACCCTGGAAATGGGCTGCTTTCCTGGTGAACTGTGGGACAGTAATGTCAATGACAGTAGCCACAGTTACTTGGATGCATATCCAGTCTTCCAACTTAGGCAGTGCTCTTTCTTGCTCTTGTACGGAGACAAAGAGGTAAAAGTGGCCTCCTCTTTGGGTCCATGCCCAAGCAGTAGCAGGATGAAATGACCTCCAGACTGCCGGGCCTCTCAGAAGCTCTAAATGTTTGGGCTTTCCTCTCCCAACAGTACAGGTTCAGAAAGACGCTTTGTTACTGGCAGACCTCTTTAGTCTTCATTTGCTACTAACACAGAAATCCAGGCCAGGTCACTGAGCTTCTTCTGTATAATAGCAACACTAAAGTCATTTTGCACAGTAGACTGGGAGGACAGTAGGTAAGAGCTACTGGTTCTTCTTTGTGAGTCTCACATGGCCACATGCACACTCGTTGCACATGTCTCACACACATACATGTCAAGCATGGAACCCTGTGGACGCCACTAAACCAGGAGCAACTGCCTGTGTCAGCAGTTTCACACACATGGCAACTCCAAGCCCTCCCACATGCCCATCCCTATTCTCCTTCAATTCATGGTCTCTTCTTTCACTCATCACTGCATGTCTGTGAGTGTGTGTAGACACATATACATTCCTAGACATAACTTGTTTGAGTCCAAATGTCCAAATGTTACCAATATGTATGTTTTCAGGGCTGACCCTTTCGCACTGGACACCCAATTGATGTGCTCTTCTTTGGGGAGGGCCACCTCTTCTGTTCCTAGCTGACTGGGATGGGGCCACAGAAAGGAATTGACAATGATCTTCATTCTATAGCATGACAAGCACAGGTCTGCAGGAGGCAGGGCCAGATACAAAGAGTAGGGGCCAAGTCAGCAAGGGACAGGAGTGACCCCACTGAAAGAAAAGGAGACAAGAGTTGCTTAGTCTCCGAAAATGCCAAACGGGATGAAAAAAAGACTACAAAGGCGTCAACCCTTACATACAAAGAACTATATAGGTGTGCTAGCTAGTTTTATGTTAGCTTCACACAAGCAAAAGTCATACGAGAGGATGAAACCTCAGTTGAGAAAATGACTCCTTTAGGGCATTTTCTTAATTAGTTATTGATGGGAAGGACCCAGTCCACTGTGTGTGTCAGGGCTGGGGGTATCCCTGGGCTGGTGTCCTGGGTTCTAAAACAAAGCAGGATGAGAAAGCCATGGGGAGCAAGCAGTACCCTCCATGGCCTCTGCATCAGCTCCTGTCTCCAGGTTCCTACCCTGCTTGAGTGCCTATCCTCTCTGCTTTTAATGAACTGTCATATGGAATGGTGAATGCAATTAACCCCTTCCTTCTCAAGTTGCTTTTTGTCATGGTGTTTCATCACAGCAAAAGTAGCCCTCAGCAGTGTGCCCAGCAGTTGCCATGAACACCAAACAAGCACTCAAACAGCAAACACCAAACAGCAACCATGTTTCAGTCTAGCTGAATTCTGCAGTTTTATCTGCTACACACGTTTCTTAGGAAAAGCACTTGTCATTATTTAACTTTAAATCTTATATGATAATGATGATGAGCTTTGTGTATGTGTGCATGGTGTATGTATGAGCAGTATATGTGCACGCCCATGCCAGAATGCATGTGTGGAGGTCAGAGAGGTACTCAGTTCTCTCTTTCCATCTTGGGATGTGAGAATCAGGTTTGTGCAGCAAGAGCTGAGCAAGTCCTATCTGCTGAACCATCTCATTGGCCCTGTTTTGGGGCAAGATCTGAGGTTTTAAAAGTCATGTGCCATTTGCTGTCTTATCTCATAGTTCAATATGTGAGCTCTCAGCAGTTCCTGCCATCGCAGATGGTACTCGTGTTCATGGTTCCCGGATGTGATGGCAATGGACTTTTCTCCCTCTGGAACTGGAAGCCCAAATAAACCCTCCTTTGATGAGGTGTCTTGGTCACTGGGTTTTTATCACAGTCATGAGAATTTAATTTATTGAGAATAGTATGAATAGAAAGATTAAGAAGTGCCTAGACTTAAATGTATAAAGGGGATGTGGGGCGGGGGAGCTTGGCTAAGTGGAAGACACTGGTCTAATACTTTAGTTTCCATTCCCAAAACCACAAAATTAAGATAGTAGGTAGACAGACAGACAGATAGTGGAATATTCCTTTACACTGTGTGAATATATGTCACTGTGATTGGTTTAATAAAGAAGCTGACTGACAAATAGCTGGACAGGTAGAGGTTAGGCAGGACTGGCAGACAAAAAGAGAGCATGAGGAAGAAGAGGAGGAGCCTCGGGAGTCATGAGGAAAAGCAGAGGAAGTAGGAGATAAACTTGCTGTACTGAGAAAAGGTACTAAGCCACGTGACAGAGTGTAGATAAGAAATATGGGTTAATTTAAAATGTAAAAGTTAGCTAGTGACAACCCTGAGCCCCCCGAGTTTGTTATTGGCCAACTACTATCAACCAAGCATTTGCAATTAATAATAAACCTGTGTGGTTATTTGAGAATAGGCTGGCAGGAAAGAAAAGCTGCCTACAATAGACAGAACTGAGTATGATGAGCAGACCTCTCTCAGAGAAGGACAGTCACTGTGGGCACCTATAAATACGTCTATTTCAAAGTCACCTTTAATAATACACCTATTTGTGTGCTACACAAATACGGCTCTAACAGTGACTGGAGCATTGGTTAAAAGCCACCAAAAGGATCAAAGAAGCACACCTTTGAGTACAAGTGCGGAATTTTTCAGAGAGGATTAACTGAAGCCAGAAGACCTGCCCTGAATGTGAGAGCCACCATCTCATTCTGGGAGTCTGGATGAAGTCTGGATAAATAAAAAAGGAAGCTAGCACAAACATCTTCTGCTTCCTGACCATGCCACGCCCTCCCTACCAACATAAACAGACAGCACTAAAACTGTGAACAGAAGAAAATCACCTCCCTTAAATTGTTTAGGTCAGGTATTTTGCCATAATACTATAGAAATGAAAGTAGCTGTGGGGTGTCATTTCTATGGTACTATGGCAAAATACCTTCCACATGTGGGTACTGCTTGGTCATCAGGCCTGGCTTTTCTAGGGATCAAATTCATGTACTCATGCTTGTGAGGCAAGCACTGTACCCCTCAAGGGGTTCTGAGGTCATACCATTTCTAGTTTCTAGTGTTACACTATGCCTGTTTTGAACTGGAGCCTGCAGGAAGCTTTCCAGGCAGCATGAGCACATTTACCACATTTTGGTAAATGCAGTCAAGTAAACAGTGCCGATAAACAGAAAGCACTGATTTAAAGAAGTTACAAGGCAAGTCCAGAGATGGACTTTCACCCTTCAATTCCATCTTTCTTTATGGTAAGGTCAATGACCCGAAGTGTGATGGGGTCTAAGTATGAGACAGCAATACCAAGGTCCCCAGACCCTACGTGATGAGAATCCACATTCTGGTATTTTTACTTTTTTGTTTTGATTTTGAAACAAGGTTTGTTATGTAGCTTTGAACTTTCCGATGTGGGAGTCTCCTCTGTATGCTGTGAATATGGTTTATTATCATTGGTTTATAAAGAAGCTGCTTGGTTCCCTGCGAGCTCTGTGGAACCCTACCATACATCCTGTGCCCAAACTTGGGGGACAAAGGACATCCCTCAACATTTCTAGCTGCCAGAACAGTGTTTGTCTGCTAGCCTTCAATCCACCCTGCCCCCAACCCGCAGTTCCCTGCAAGCTTCCTGGAACCCTGCCATATATCCTGCATCCATACTTGGGAGACATAAGAGCAGCCAACAGGGAGCTTCCCTGCTAGCCCTCAATCCACCCCACCCCCAACCTGCCTTTCCCTGCAAGCTCCATGGAACCTTGCCAAACACAGCCTGCGCCAATACTGAGTGGACCTAAGAGACAGACATAGCAAGAATTGGATCAAGAAGCCAAGAGACTGCTGGCCACATTTGAAGGAAGAGATGGGTAGGTGCCAATGCAAGAATTTCTCCAACATCCTAAAAAAACAACATGGTAACACCAGAACCCAGCAGACACACAACAGGAAGACTTGATCACCCTAACCCAGAAGATGTAGAAGAAAACGACTTTAAACATAACCTTATGAAAATGTTAGAGACCTTTAAAGAGGAAGTGAAAAACTCCCTTAAAGAAATAGAGGAGAAGACAAACAGAAAGCTGGAAGAAATTAATAAATCCCTCAAAGAAAACCAAGAAAAAGCAATCAAACAGGTGAAGGAAACAGTTCAAGATCTGAAGACTGAAATAGACGCAATAAAGAAAACACAAACCGAGAGAATTTTGGATTTGGAAAATCTGGGTAAACGAACAGGAACTACAGAGACAAGTATAACCAACAGAATAAAAGAGATAGAAGAAAGAATCTTAGGCACTGAAGACACTATTAAGAAAATAGACTCATTGGTCAAAGAAAACACTAAATACAACAAATTCTTAACACAAAACATTCAGGAAATCTGAGACACCATAAAAAGACCAAACCTAAGAATAATAGAGGTAGATGAAGGAGAAAAACTCCAGCTCAAAGGCACAGAAAATATAGTCAACAAAATTATAGAAGAGAACTTTCCCAACCTATGGAAGAATACCCCTATGAAGGAACAAGAAGCCTACAGAACACCAAATAGACTGGCTCAAAAAAAAAAATCCTCTCATCATATAATATCATATAATAATCAAAACACAAAACATACAGAACAAAGAAAGAATATTAAGAGCTGCAAAGAAAAAAGGTCAAGTAACATATAAAGGTAAACCTAACAGAATTACATCTGACTTCTCAATGGAAACCATGAAAGCCAAAAGGTCTTGGATAGATGTGCTGCAGACACTAAGGGACCATAGATGCAAGCCTAGACTACTATACTCAGCAAAGCTTTCATTCACCATTGATGGAGAAAACAAAACATTCAATGACAAAAACAGATTTAAACAATGCATATCCACAAACCTAGCCTTACAGAAAGTATTAGACAGAAAAACCTCAACCCAAGGAAGCAAACTACACCCACAATAACACAAGACATCTGATAACCCCCCACCAGCATAACCCAAAGAAGGGAAACACACAAACACTACTCCCGAAAAATAACCGGAGTTAACAACCACTGCTCATTAATATCACTTAATATCAATGGACTCAATTCACCTATAAAAAGACACAGGCTAAGAGAATGGATATTAAAACAGGATGCACCATTCTGCTGTTCACAAGAACCACACCTCAACCTCAAAGATAGACACTTCCTCAGAGTAAAGGGTTAGGAAAAAGGTTTTTCAATCAAATGGACCTAAGAAACAAGTGGGGGTGGCTACCCTAATATCTAACAAAATTGATTTCAAACTGAAATAAATCAGAAGAGATGGAGAAGGAAACTTTGTACTCATAACAGGAACAATTCATCAAGATGGAGTCTCAATCCTGAATATATATGCTCCAATACAAGAGTACCCACATATGTAAAAGAAACATTACTAAAACTGAAATCACATATCAAACCCCACACACAAATAGTAGGAGATCTCAACACTCCTCTCTCACCCATGGACAGGTCAAACAGACAGAAAATTAACAGAGAAATAAGAGAACTAACATATGTAACAAATCAAATGGACTTAACAGACATCTATAGAACATTCCACCCAAACAAAAAGAATGTACCTTCTTCTCAGCACCTCATGGAACCTTCTCGAAAACTGATCACATTCTCGGTAACAAAGCAAACATCCACAGTTACAAAAAAAAACTGGAGTAACCACCTGTGTCTTATCAGATCACCATGGAGTAAAATTAGAATTTAACAACAATACTACTCCCAGAAAGCCTACAAACTCATGGAAACTGAACAGTCAACTACTGAACCACCCCTGGGTCAAGGAAGAAATAAAAGAAAGAAATTAAAACCTTCCTTGAATTCAATGAAAATAAAGGCACAACATATACAAACCTATGGGGCACTATGAAAGCAGAGCTAAGAGAAAAGTTCATAGCACTAAGTGCCCACATAAAGAAAGCAGAGAAAGCTCACATCAGTGACCTAACAGCATGCCTGAAAGCTCTAGAAAAAAAGCAGCAGACTCAACACAGGAGGAGTAGAAGACAGGAAATAATCAATTGAGGGCTGAAATCAACAAAATAGAAACACAGAAAACCATGCAAAGAATCAATGAAACAAAGAGCTGGTTCTTTGAGAAAAATCAACAAGATTGACAAACCCCTATCCAAACTAATCAAAAGGCAAAGAGAGAACATGCAAATTAACAAAATCAGAAATGAAAATGGGGACATAACAACAGATACGGAGGAATTCAGAGAATCATTAGGTCCTACTATAAAAAGCTGTACTCCACAAAATTGGAAAATGTAAAAGAAAGGGACATTTTTTAAGATAGATACCATACACCAAAATTAAATCAAGACCAGGTGAGCAATTTAAATAGATCTATAAGCCATGAAGAGATAGATGCTGTCATCAAAAACCTCCCAACCAAAAAAATCCAGGGCCAGATGGTTTTAGTGCAGAGTTCTACCAGAACTTTCAAGAAGAGCTAATACCTATACTCCTCAAAGTGTTCCACATAATAGAAACAGAAGGCTCATTGCCAAACTCTTTTTATGAAGCTAGTTACCATGATACCAAAACCGCACAAAGACTCAACCATGAAAGAGAATTATAGACCAATCTCACTCATGAACATTGATGCAAAAATACTCAATAAAATACTGGCAAACCGAATCCAAGAATAAATGGGAAAAATTATCCACTATGATCAAGTCGGCTTCATCCCAGAGACCCAAAGATGGTTCAACACATGAAAATCTGTCAACATAATCCACCATATAAACAAACTGAAAAATAAAAACTAAATGATCATTTCATTAGATACCGAAAAAAGACAACATCTCTTCATGATAAAGGTCTTGGAGAGGGCAGGGATACAAGGAACATACCTAAACATAATAAAGGCAATATACAGCAAGCCAACAGCTAACATCAAATTAAATGGGGAGAAACTCAAAGCGATTCCACTAAAATCAGGAACAAGACAAGGCTGTCTGCTCTCTCCATATCTCTTCAACATATTTCTTGAAGTTTTAGCAATAGCATAAGACAACATAAGGAGATCAAGGGGATTCAAATTGGAAAGGAAGACGTCAAATTTTTTGTTATTTGCAGATGATATGATAGTGTATACAAGTGACCCCAAAAACTCTACCAGAGAACTTCTACAGCTGATAAATATCTTCAGTGATGTGGCAGGATTCAAGATCAACTCAAAAAAAAAAAAAAATCAGTAGCCCTGCTATACACAAAGGATAAAGAAGCAGAGAGGGAAATCAGAGAAACTTCACCTTTCACAATAACCACAAATCACACAAAATATCTTGGGGTAACACTAACAAAGGATGTGAAAGACCTATTTGACAAGAACTTTAAGTCTTTGAAGAAAGAAACTGAAAAAGATACCAGAAAATGGAAAGATCTTCCATGTTCTTGGATAGGAAGGATCAACATAGTAAAAATGGCAATCTTACCAAAAGCAATCTATAGATTCAATGCAATCCCCATCAAAATCCCAACACAATTCTTCACAGACCTTGAAAGAACAATAATCAACTTCATATGGAAAAACCAAAAACCCAGGATAGCCAATAAAGGAATTTCCAGAAGCATCACCATCCTTGACATCAAGCTCTATTACAAAGCTACAGTAATGAAAACAGCTTGGTATTGGCATAAAAACAGAGAAGTCGACCAATGGAATCAAATCAAAGACCCAGATATTAATCCACACATCTACAAACACCTGATTTTTGACAAAGAAGCAAAATTATACAATGGAAAAAAAGAAAGCATCTTCAACAAATGGTGCTGGCATAACTGGATGTCAACATGTAGAAGAATGAAAATAGAGCCATATCTGTCGCCATGCACAAAACTCAAGTCCAAATTAAAGGATTAAAGACCTCAATATAAATCCGACCACACTGAACCTGATAGAGGAGAAAGTGGGAAGTAACCTTCAATGCACGGGCACAGGAGACCACTTCTTAAACATAACCCCAGTGGCACAGACAATAAGAACAACAATGAATAAATGGGACCTCTTGAAACACAGCAAAGGACACAGTCAAGAAGACAAAAAGGCCTACTGAACGGGGAAAAAATCTTCACCAACCCCACATCAGACAAAGGACTGATCTCCAAAATATATAAAGAACTCAAGAAATTAGACACTAAAATTCTAAATAACGAAATTAAAAAGTGGTGTATTGAACTAAACAGAATTCTCAACAGAAGAATTTCAAATGGCCAAAAGATACTTAAGGACATGTTAACTTCTTTGGCTATCAGGGAAATGCAAATCAAAACAACTATGAGATACCAACTCACTCCTGTCAGAATGGCTAAGATAAAAAACACTAATGATAGCTTATGCTGGAGAGGATGTGGAGTAAGAGGAACTCTCATCCATTGTTGGTGGGAATGCAAACTTGTGCAACCACTTTGGAAATCAGTGTGGCACTTTCTCAGAAAACTGGGTATCAACCTACCTCAGGATCCTTCAATACCACTCTTGGGAATATACCCAAGAGATTCCCAATCATACTACAAAAGCATTTGTTCAACTATGTTCATAGCAGCATTATTTGTAATAGCCAGAACCTGGAAACAACCTAGATGCCCCTCAACTGAAGAATGGATAAAGAAGGTGTGGCGCATCTACACATTAGAGTATTACTTAGTGATAAAAAGAAAATGACATCTTGAATTTTGATTGTAAATGGATGGAATTAGAAAACACTATCCTGAGTGAGGTAACCCAGACCCAAAAAAATGAATATGGTATGTACTCACTCATAAGTGGATACTAGTCATAAACAAAGGGCAACAAGCCTATAGTTCAGGATTCTAGAGAAGCTAAGTAATACGGTGAACCCAAAGGAAAGCATATATAGACCCACCTGAAAATTAGAATCATACAAAAATTTGGGAGCAGGGGGGAAGGAGGTAGAAGGAAGGGGAGAAGGGGAGGTGGAGGAGAACTTGAGGGAATGGGGTGGTCAAGATGGAGGAAGAACAGATACAAGAGCAAAGAAAGAGATATCTTGATTGAAGGAGCTATTACGGAGGTAGCAAGAAACCTGGCTCTAGAAAAATTCCCAAGAACCCACAGGGATGACCCCAGTTAAGACCCTAAGCAATAGAGGAGAGGGTGTCTAAACTGGCTTTACCCTGTAGTCAGACTGATGATTATCTTAAATATCACCATAGAACCTTTGTCCAACAACAGATGGGAACAGAAGCAATGACCCACATCAGAGCACTGTACTGAGCTCCCAAAATCCAGTTGAAGAGTGGAAGGAGTGAGAGTATGAGCAAGGAATTCAAGATCATGACGGGTTCATCCACTGGGACAGTTTACCTGAGCTAATGGTAGCTCACCAACTCCAACTAGACGGGGTGTCAACTATGAAGGGGGTTGACAGCTGGAGCAGACCGAGGGGCCACTGAAAGTGATACTGGGATTTGTCTCTATGGCATGTACTGGCTTCTTGGGATCCTATTCTCTTCAGATGTAAGCCTTGCTCAACCTAGATGTAGTAGAGAGGGCCTTGAACTTTCCACAGGGAGGGGTGCATGGCCCTCTCTTAAGACTGCAGGGGGGTGGGGTGGGAGGGTCAGTGGCGGGAGTGGGAGGGGAGTGGGAGGAGGGGAGGGAGTGGGAATTTGAATTGGTATTTTTTAAGTAATAAAACAAAAATAATAATAATAATAATAAAGAAGCTGCTTTGGCCTATGGCAGTACAGAATAGAGCTTGGTGGAAAAACTAAACTGAATGCAGGGAGAAAGAGTCAGGCAGACACCGTGTAGCTGCCGAAGAAGGACACCAGAACCTTTCCAGTAAGCCACAGCCTCATGACAATACATAGATTAATAGAAATGCATTAATTTAAGATACAAGAGCTAGGTGGAAATACACCTAAGCCTTCAGCCAAACAGTGTTGTAACTAACAGTTTTTGTGTGATTATTCAGGCCTGGGCAGCTGGAAAACAGAAGAAGAGTTCCTGACTATAACATTGCACATCCCTGTCTGAGTTCCCTGAGTGCTGGAGCGACAGCAGGAGCCACCGGGTGTTAGTTTACATTGCCATTACCCCCTCAACAATCTCAACAGCCAACTTTATGAATGAATGACTAGTCACATGCCTCAAAGCCACACAGACCTGGAGTTCCACTCTTGGCTCTGCCACCTGAGAAAGATGCTTCCTCTTTGAGTCTCTCTACCCTCTCACCTGTCACCTGGAAATGTAATCTAGGCAGAAACTGTCCAAGTAAGTACACATGTGCAAAAAAAAGGTGATTTCTCTACAAATGGGACAAGGCATGAACCAGAACAGCTGCCCTTCTCCCGAGGAAACTGGTTGTTGAAAACCACAATGTACCCAGTCCTTTCTTGCAAATAGCAGTCATACAACTCAGCTTGAGGACTGGATGATTTAAATGAGTACTTCTGATCCAACGGCCATATGTTCCCTCTTCTGTTCTGTTAATAATCTGTGTCTCAACTATAAATATGATGGACATGAAAGCTGAAATTTTGGCGAGCATTTTGGACCATGAGACCAACTTAAAGATTGAAGACTTACGTGAAGACAGCAAAGCAGAATTAAACAAAGAGGGGTGTTAGCAGCAGCAATAACAGCCTAAGGTGCTGCCCGACCCATATAGGGCCACACCAGTCTCGAAATGAGCTGTCTCCTAATGTGCTATATGCAGCAGCATTCATCCTGATGAGGCTGCTATTTTTCATGACTCCACTGTAGAATTCTGTTTTTCAGTCTATTAACAACTGACTTCACAGCTGTGAGCTTTCCCCTAATATAGAGCTCCAAAGAGTTAAACGGATAAGAATGTGCATTTGTCTCCTGCAAACAGAGCAGCCCTCTTAATTATTCACAAACAGAGCGAGTACTGTGTTCACACTCCCACCATCCCTCCAGGGATATGGCACACAAGGGAGCAACTGTGGTTCACCTGCACAAAGAAGTAGACAAGGCCCAAGGGTGGGATGACCACAGCGGCGATGGGTGTGGCCAGCAGGATGATAATGACAGCTCCAATGACGCTGAAGAGTGAGCCCATGAACATCTTGATAACCTGCGGGATCATGGAGTCCACTGTGTCCAGCTCCTTGGAGAAGCGGTTTACTAGGTTCCCACTGGGTGTGCGCTCAAAGAAGCTCATGGGTGAGCGCAGGACATTACGCAGCAAGTCCAGGTGTAGATGACGGGAAGCAAAGATGCCCCCAATGGACACAGCCATGGAGTAGCCAAATACTGAGACACCTAGGATGGCAACAGAGATGTGAGTGTAAGATACAGAAGTGTGGTCTGCTGGCTGGCCCTAGGTCTCTCAGCAAGTCAGTGATGGTTGCCCTCAGTCACCAGCCCTCACTGCGTACTACACACTGTGGTTGAGTTTCTGAAGAAATTTTCCTTTAACTTCAATGAACTAAAATTCAAATCACCTCCCATGACTGGAGGCTACTGTGCCAGACATCACAGCTCTTATAGCAGATACTGATGCTGTGAACCCAAGGAAACATCTTCTCTGTTCTTCGCTCTCTCTAAAATATAATATGAAGGCTGCTGCAGTCTCTGGCTCTGTGGTAGGCAGAAGTAGGTTATAGATGGAGAAACTCATGACATCCACACCTGATCATCTGACAGCTTATTCCAGAACTACCTCAGAGATCAGGAGACATCTGTGGTTCCTCCAAACAGCCCCTGGGCCACAGATTTCTTTTGGGAACTCTATCTGAGGCTTGTTCACCAAGAACAAGGGAAGGCAAACTAAAGTTGGCACTGCCAACCCTGTTCACCTGGGGGCCTCTGATGTCAATCAATGTGAGTCACCTCACCTGTATAATATGGACAGTGACATTCAAAACCACAACCAGTACTAAGTGCCTTCCTGGCAGCATGCCTGGACACAGGAAAGCTCACACACAAAAAGACTAACTTAACCACCCACATGAGTGCATCAGGGACACAGAAAGGACATGTGTGTACAAAGCAGTTTTATGAGCATCTAGATCACACACTGCCTGGCATAGCTTCAGAGTGAACTCCAGAGCTAGGCTGCTTCATTTGATGCCAACTCAGCCAGCAATCAGCTCTTTGAGCTGACAGGGGGGTGGGAGGCATGAATTCAGCAAGCATTCAGAGTTCACCATGTGGTATATTTTGTTCATGTACATCTGGCTCAGTTAAAAGTTGTAAATTCCATGAGGACTTGGGGTCTCAGTTAGGAAAGGACACATGAAGAAACCACAGCCATACCTTGTAAGATGCCCAAGGCCCCATAGACACTCAGTCGGTATGTTCTGTGCTCCTGAGTCCCATTGATAGTAGGGTGGTCATCTGTCCAGAGGCTCAGCCAATAATTAGAGGCCAGTGCAGACACATGGTTGCATAGGAAGAGGAAGATACTCAAGAAGGAGATGAAGAGGCCAATGGCCTTCATGTAGTCCCAGTACACTGACAGCTGCACCTAGGACCCGTAGAGTGTCAGCATGAGGTTTGCAGCTCCTGTGTGACTCTTTACAGCCCAGCTCACCCTCCTGGGTCTAGACCCTTGATACCCTGCTGCCCTGTTAATGATGTCAGACAGGAGTAGAAAAGCCAGACTTTCTGCCTCCCACAAGAGCTTCCAGCAAGCACTCAGGCTAATGCTCCATCATCACCCATAGAAACACATAAATAGAGAAGAGTCATAGGAGGCACAGAATGCCATCCAAGTGCCCAGGTGGGTGGGTACCAGGGGAGGTTCTCCCTGAGGAAGTGATGTTGAAGTGTTTACCAGCTATGAATGGAAACCAGGAAGGGGAGGGGGTGACCCACAGGTATAAACCCTGATATATGAGGGAGCTCAACACATTTGGGGAAGTGATGAGAAGATGGAGAAGTGGTTGCAGCCAGGCTATCTGTAGCCTGGGAGGTCCTATTCAATATTCTAGGCTGCTCATGGCCAAACAGTAATGAGCACAGACAGAGACTAGAGTACCAACATGGAGTCAGCAGCTCAGATCCAAACTCCAGCAAAAGTCACTTAATCTCTCTGGTTTGGGCATGGAAACTAAACATAGAGCCCTGGCAGACTTGCCATCCGATACATACACGCATTCCCATATGCCAAGCAAAGCACTCTGCACTGTGTCTCACTGACCTGCCCTGTCTGCGCCTTGTCCGCTTCCATCAGCTTCCATGTCTCCTCCTTGACTCCAGCCTTCTGCAGTTCGGCTGTGCTGCTGTGCTGCTGACCAGCATCCCCACTGTGGGAAAAAGAGCCACTGAGATGCCTGTTGTCAAGGAGGGTAGAATGTCAAAAAAAGAGCATTGGGGAGTGCCAGGACACACATGAATACACATATATACTTGTGCCCCTGAGGCACTCCCCAGAAGAATGTTTTTCCATGGAAAGAGATGTATATGTCAGGAATGGGGACTACTGAGGTACGTATGAAGAGCAATGGGCAGAAGGTGTGAGGGAACAAACTTTCATGTAAAGAAATGATCTGGGAGTGGAGGTGTAGCTCAGTTGGTAAAATGAAGCTCTGGGTTCCATCTAAAGCACAGCATAAACTAAGCACACACCTATAATCCCAGCATCAAAGAGGCAGAAACATGAGGATCAGGCATTCATGTTTATCCTTAGTTATCTGTTCAGTCCAAGGCCAGCCTGGGATTCACAAGACCCTGCTGTTGTGGAATATTAATTGAAGATGTGCTACACTTTTTTATGCTGTGGAACATTTATTTAACTCTGTGAAGCTATGTTACTTTGCCTGTCTAAAACACCTGATTTACCGGTATAACAAAGAGCTAAACAGCCAATAGTTGGGCAGGAGAAAGAATAGGCAGAGCTAGTAGGCAGAGAGAATAAATATAAGAAATCTGGGAAGATCGGAGAGCATTAAAAGGAGGAGAGGAGGATGCCAGGGGGTAGTCACCCAGACGCCTAACTAGACACAGAGTAAGAGAGAAATAAAAGATATACAGAAATAGAGAAAGGTAAAAGCCTAGACACAAAAGGTAGATGAGATAATTTAAGAAAAGCTGGCTAGTAACAAGCCAAGATAAGGCTGAGCATTCTTAAAAAAGAATAATCCTCTGTATTTATCTGTGAGTTGGGTGGCGGGACCCCAAAGAGTAAAGAGCACTGGTTCAAATCTAAGCTGGGCATCTCTAGAGCTGCCCAGCTGGTGAGTCTCCATCTGTTTCCTGTGAGATGGGAGCAGGCCAGCAGTGAATTGGAAGCCAGCAGACTACAGGCCAACAATGTGCCCAGCTCCCAGACCAGTGTGACTGGCCGTGATCATATACTGGCTCACAAAGCCCAACATAACCAGGCCCCATTCCAGGTACCCAAAGAAAGACATAGGTCAGTTTCAGAAGTAGGAACAAACAAATGAAAGGCAGGCCTGTGTGAATTATAGGTCAGTATTGGCTCCTTCCTGAGAAAGTTCTTGAAGGATGGAGATCAGGCAGGATGTGCACGTCTTCCAAATCCCTGAGACTATGGTGGATGGAATGGAGGTGCTACCTGTCTCTTCTGAATTCCCACAGGCAGAGATACAGGGCCAGGAGCAACGCAGGGTCAGACACCCTCCCCGTGCTTACCTCTGAGGGTGTTTCCCCCCTGGCACCAGCATCCCATTCTCCACGGGCTTTGACTCCTTCCCTGAACCACTGACACCTGGCAAAGACAGGAAGAGGGGAGAATGTGGTATCAAGAGCTGGGTATGGCCAAACAAAAGACCAGGAACCCAGCCACTCCCAGAGTGGACAACAGTGACTTTGGCTGCCAGGGAGCTTGAGAAGACAGAACCACATTGATCCAAGCTCCATCCACAGCTCAGTGTCCCAGGGAGGTATAGGGGTAAATGTCACCAGGAGCCACTTACCATTTACCCAGGGTAAATGGGTAAAATGGGTAAAAGGAAGTCTTGGGGAGATGCTGGAACCAACTTAAGGTGGGGAGACAGGGCCAAGTATGCTGGACTCTAAGCACCCAGTAGGGGGAGTCGTTTAACGTGAAATTCACACCCAGCTGCTGGGATTAGTACTGTAGCTTTTCTTTCCGACCACTAGAGAGCAGAACGATAATGAACAGCCAACAAGCAGAAGCAACCTGTCCCCAGGCCCATGAATGAGTAAACTATAAGTCTATAATACACTGCAGTACAATGAAGAATTATGCAGTCATGGAAGAAGGTGTGGCTGCAGTGCTGACAAGCCTTGAGAATACAAAACTCAAAGAAGTCAGAAAATACCATGTATTGCAGACATGGACAGTTCAGAGTGGACTAGTCCACAGAGAAGGAATACAAATACCAGTTGACACAAACCAATGGACATATGGTTGGTATTTGAATTATAGCCCAATGAAGGTTTTTGATTTTATGTCTCAAACTCCCAGTGATCCACCTGCCTGAGCCTCCCAAGTGCTGAGATTACAGGTGTGCATTACCACACTTAGCATCTTAATATCACATTTATTAAAAACTACTATGATATGGTGTGCATGGTAGAACATGTCGTTAATCCCAGCAAGAAAATGGATCTTTTTTGAGTTCAAGGCCTACCTAATATACACAGAGAGTTCCAAGCCATCCAGGACTACATAGCGAGACCCTGTCTCAACCTCTGTGACACCCTAATGCTGAGGGCCTCGCTCCTCCCACATGAGAAACCAGATGTGAATGGCCCTGCTGTTGCTACTTTGTGTCCTTAGATCAGATTTCTCTTCTCTGACATTTAAGGATTCGAGAGTTTCCCTGCTTGGCCAGGAGAGGTGCCTCAGAAGTTAAGAGCACTGACTTTGCAGAGCACCAGAGTTTGATTCTCAGCACCCACACGGTGGTTCACAACTGTCTTTAACTCCAGTTCCAGAGGATCTGACTCCTTCTTCTGGTCTCCTTCTGCACACAGTACTCATATCTACACTCAAGTTCACATATATACAAATACTTAAAACAAAAATGAGTAATAATAGAGTTCCCCACTAAATTTAGACTAAAATTCAAAACTACTCCAAGGCTCTCCTTGAAGGGTGAGCAGCTCACTGCCTCACTTCCTATCTCCTACCCTGATTCCCTTGCCTAATCTGATCTGTCCTCAACAGCCTAGTCCTGAGGCCTCTGCATATGCCTAGATAGTCTCTGGGTTGGCTTCTCCCCGTGTTTACCAGCCCCTCGGAGAGGCTCCCAGAACCTATGCTGAATCCTGACTGCATAAATCTGTCTTCTACCTCTACATTTTAAGGTCCACTAGAGAGGGATTTTCATGTTATCTTGTCCCTAAACCTGAACTGTGTATGTCCCCTCCCCCGTAAATTCCATGTGAAGCCCTCACCCCCAGCCTCAGACTGTGACAATGTCTGAGACAGAAATTATCCTAAGGTGAGTCACCCTGCAGTCAGGTGGCCCAACCTCCACTTTACTGTTTCTTTACAAAGAGCTGACTGTGAGCCAGGCATGGCGGTGCATGCCTAGAGCCCCAGCACTTTGCAAGAGGAACCCTGTGGGTGAAGGAGGGGTGAAGGATGTGAAGATGAAGAGAGGGACCTGAGGACACCACAGCCCCACACTCCACAGCCAACTTCCAGACTCAAAGCTCTGACACAGGAATTGCTTTCAGGGGAAGGAGTGTAGTACGGGCCTGCACTGGGTGGTTTTGTGAGTCAACTTGACACAAGTTGGAGTCATCAGAGGAGCGAGCCTCAGTTGAGAAAATTCTTCAGTGAGATCTAGCTGTAAAGCATTTTCTCAATTAGTGAGAAAACGGGGCCTATGGTGGGTGATGCCATCCCTGGGCTGCTGGCCCAGGTGGACTGCACAAGCCAGGGAAAGCAAGGCCCCTCCACGGCCTCTGCATCAGCTCCTGTCTCTGAGATCCTGCCCTGTTTGGGTTCCTGTCCTGACTTCCTTCAGAGATCAACAGCAATGCTGAAGTGCTTTTTGTTCCTGGTGTTTTGTCATAGCAATAGAAACCCTAACTAAGACAGGACCTGAGAAAGCATAACCACTTCACATACAGTAGGTGCTCCATAAATGCTCAAATGGCCAGGTAAATGGACAGCAAAAACATTTTTCTTAGTGACACCAAGGTCTCAGGCCAGCCCTTAGGACTGCAGGTTACCACCTGCAGGTTCCCCATTCACTGACTCTGATAAGAGTTTTACCCCTGGGAAACTGTGCAATGGGAGTGGCCCTACAGCTCCAAATGAGGGCCATGTTCTGAAGATCTGTCTGGAGATGTATAGGATAGCATGCATGTCCCAGAGGGGATCTGGCAAGATGGGGAATTGTCAAACAAGTTTCAGACATTTTACAATAGCTGTAACCAGACCAAAGGGGTGACTCTGTGGGCTACAGAGCAGGCATTAGCTGGCATCATCTTTGTCAACTGCGGCCACTGCTCCCCAGATGCAGCTAACCAGAGGGCCCTCTGAGAGCCTGTGTGACTAACAGAATAAGAGGCTACCTGAGAAGGCTGCAGATGGTCCCCAATTTGCTGGTCACTGAGGCTGCTGGAGTCTGGCACCTGCTTTCCAAGTCCCCCAGCAACCAAGTCTGCAGGGGCAGATTCAACTGGCCCATAAACCTTGTGCCAACAGCATAGGCTCAGGACAACAGGTGGGGTGCTATAACAGTCAGGTCTGCGGTGTCATGTGTCAGGGGAAACAATACAGCTATAGTTATTAAATACCCAGGATGTTCCATATACCTAAGACCACACTAATCACCAGTACATGCCAGGATGGTCCTGGATTGCTCTTTGGAGGTTGCAGGGATAGAGACACAGGTAGGAGGGTCTTACAGAGGGGCCCTGGACCACAAAGCTCTGAGGAACATGGCCACTATGACTGTTCACACTCTGCCTTAGGCCACTACCTATGAGCCTCATGCTTTTCTGAGCTACATCATGGTTGTCACTGGTACTCAGGCCCCTGGGAACAGAGAAAACTATAATTATTATTGTCCCCATTTTAGCCATTGAGGAGCCTAAAGTCCATAGGAGAAAGGACTTTACAGGAAGGACAGAGACTAATCTTGAGTTCACAAAGCCAATGCCCAACCCTGTGTACCTGGGTGTCAGGCAACCTGCAAGGTTAAGCAGGTCTATCCATTTGTTGGTCTCCCAAAGCCCAATGTGCTTGTCACCCAATAATCTCTTGAATTGCACCCCCAGGGCACAGATAAACCCTCCCATAAGCAGCTATGATGATCAGAGTCAGTTCCTGAAAGTCCCCCTGCCATCCTTACTGTCATCCTCTGAGGGCAGGTCCTGCTCAGCACTGGCATAGGTGCGCAGGAACTCGGCGAAGGCCCCATCCCGGTCTAGCAACTCCTGGTAGGAACCCATCTCTGATATCTTGCCGCCACTCATAACAATGATGATATCCACTTGGGGCAGGGAGCTGATGCCATGTGTGACCAGGATCCGTGTCTATGAGCAAAGCAGAGACCTAACCCCATTAGCACATGAAGGAAACTGTCACAGCCCTGTAGAGGCTGTAGGTATCTTGGATCTTGGGACCCGGTGGCATTGCTCAAGTTCAAAGGCTTTGGGGACACACACACACAACACATACACAATCAATCTCTGTCTCTGTCTCTGTCTCTGTCTCTGTCTCTCTCTCTCTCTCTCTCTCTCTCTCTCTCAGAAGGGCACACCCTGTGTCAGGCAGAAGCAGCAGGGGACAAAGTCTCCAGAGATGGAGACAAAGTGAACCACAGGCTAGAAGCAATGCTGGAGGGGGCGGTGTGCATAGAAGCGTAATTCAGAGAGCTGGGAAGAACCATTTGAATAGGAAACTCTAAGAGGGAGACAAACACCATCCAAGAGTGTAGACGAAGGAATTGTGAGGTCACCACACAAATCTGCATTTGACAGTCCCACTGTGCTTGCAGTGCTAAGAACTAAATTCAAGCCCTGTGCACTTGAAGCAGGCACTCTACCACTGGGCTACATCTCCATCCCTTGTCTTTTAAGACAAGTTCTTTCTATGTAAGCCAGGCTATTCCACCCCTCTGATCTCAGCCTCCCCAGCGCTGCGCTAACAGGTGTCTTCCACCATGCCTGACTCTCAGCCTCCCCAGCGCTGCGCTAACAGGTGTCCTCCACCATGCCTGACTCTCAGCCTCCCCAGCGCTGCGCTAACAGGTGTCTTCCACCATGCCTGACTCTCAGCCTCCCCAGCGCTGCGCTAACAGGTGTCTTCCACCATGCCTGACTCTCAGCCTCCCCAGCGCTGCGCTAACAGGTGTCCTCCACCATGCCTGACTCTCAGCCTCCCCAGCGCTGCGCTAACAGGTGTCTTCCACCATGCCCGACTCTGATGTTTGTGTTTTGCACAGTAACTTTCACTATCCTTCCACTCAAACCCACCACAAACCCAGTCTATGCTGCGCAGTTCTGCCTGTGCTGGCATGCTGAGCAAACACATGTGTACAGACTGTCAACAGATGAAGAGCCAGGTGGCAACTGCCATTCTTAGAAGTTGATGCGCACAGCATACCATCTCCAAAGGAAAGGGTAGGAATATCTGCTTTGGTTTTGCCGTTTTTCCTCAAACCTCAGCATTCCTTCCTACACACATTGCTACTTTATAATTAGTAAGAACCAGTATGTTCCTCCATCATTCTAAAAAAAAAAAAATCAAAACAAAACCCAAGATTACAGCTTCTGTATCCTCTCTGCCTAAGGCTGGCTGGGTCACCTTCCTGCTCCAAGCTCCATCCTCAGCCTCAGCCCTGCTTGCCATGGGGAAGGAATGTCAGCCTTACTGGAGGTCTGTGTGGTCTCATGAGAAAGAAAGGTCCTTTAACCAATGAGGCAATGAATTCAAGTGAGGCCAATAACTCATCCTACAAAGACCTGGTAAGATACCTGCTGTGGGGAGCTGGCATATGGTTTAGTTCATAAAGTGTTTGCCACACAAGAACCTGAATTTGATCCCAAGAATCCATGTGAAAAAGGCAGACATAGTGGTAGACCCCTGTAGTTGTGTTACCAGGCAAGCAGAGACAGGAGGATCTTTTGGGGTAGCATAGTTTAATCAGTGAGCTCTAGGTTCAGGAAGAGACCTTGTCTTAAAGAACAAGGTGCCTGAGTAAGGACACCCATGGTTGACTTCTGGTCTCTACCTGCATACATACATACATGCACACCAGTACATACTGGTTTGTGTGTCAACTTGACACAAGCTGGAGTCATCAGAAAAGAAGGAGCCTCAGTTGAGGAAAGGCCTCCATGAGATCCAGCTGTAAGACGTTTTCTCAATTAGTGACCAATCGGTGAGGGCCCAGACCATGGTGGGTGGTGCCATCCCGGGGCTGGCACCAAGTTCTGTAAGAAAGCAGGTTGGCCAGGCAATGCTGGTGCATGCCTTTAATTTCAGCACTAGGGAGGTAGAGGCAGCCAGACCTCTGTAAGTTCAAGACCAGTCAGGTCTACAAAATAAGTTCCAGGACAATTAGAGCTGTTACACAGAGAAAGAGAAACCACCCTATCTTGAAAAATCTGAGAGAGAGAGAGAGAGAGAGAGAGAGAGAGAGAGAGAGAGAGAGAGAGAGAGAACAGGCTGAGTAAAACATGGCCTCTGCATCAGCTCCTGCTTCCGGGATCCTGCCCTGTTTGAGTTCCTGTCCTGGCTTCCTTCAGTGATGAATAACAATGCTGAATGTAACCCAAATAAACCTTTTCCTCTCCAACTTGCTTTTTAGCCATGGTGTTTGGTTACAGCAACAGAAACCCTAACTAAAACACATACATACTATACACACACACACACAAAGCATGAAAGCAAGCCCAAGAATCGAGGACTTGTCCAGAGCCGCACTGCCAATTAACTTAAGTCCTGGCCCTGGGAGAGTACCTTGTTCTTCAGTAGGCCCATGGGACCAACCACCTTCTCAAAGATGTGCTTCCCAACATGTGCATCCACAGCCGAGAGGGGGTCGTCGAAGAGGTAGATGTCGGAGTTACAGTACACAGCTCGGGCCAGGCTCACACGCTGCTTCTGGCCCCCTGACAGGTTCACACCCTAGGAAGACAGTGAGGAGGGTGGGCATCTTGGGATCCCTGAACAATCCTTAGGGACCCCAGAACCACACAAAACAAGAGTGGAGACAGAAGAGCTGATGAGTGGGGTGTCTGACCCCCGACAAGTGGACAGAGAAAGGAAGCAGACAGTTGTGTCTGTTGGCACAGGTCTATCAGCCCAGCTACTCAGATGCTGAGGCAGGAGGATGGCAAGTTCAAGACCAACCTAGGCAACATCTTAAGTGAAACATAAAAAGAGCGCGGAGGATGCAGCTCAGACCAAGTGTCCGGTTGCACAATGGTCTGGGTCTGGTCTCCAGTACCACAAGAAAGAGGAGATGGTGGCAGCTCATGACAGCTCCAGACCCACCAGCCTACAGAAGCATCTGTAGAAGACAGTGGGTGTGGCACTGCAGCTGACGTCACTGCTGTTGCTGTTCGCTTCACTCTGAGCAGCCACACAGAAAAGCTGGCTGCAGCCAGAATGCCCAGCCAGTACTCCACTCACAGAGGAGTGTTCAACACTGAGCAGCAGCAGACCACAACAGGTAACCGCCACCAAGGCCACGTGACATCTACTGAATAAACTGCCCAAACCTGTAAAGATGGACTCTCCCTTCCTGTGCAGAGGCTAGCCCTGGGCCTGCCCAGACACACTCCCTTCCTGTGCTGAGGCTGTGCTAGGGATGAAGCTCAGGGCCTTTGCACACACTAAACAAGTGCTCTACCACTAAGCCACACTGCTAGGCATTTTTCGCATTTTACTTTCAGATGGGGTCTTGCTAAACTCACGATTCTCTTGCCTCAGCTTCCTGCATGCTGGGATGATGGGTCCAGCTACAAAGGTCCCTTCCAATGCCCTCTGGACACAGCTTACTGACCTGAAGACAGATGTAGTAACCAAGATTAGTCAATTCTTGACTCCCTCCATACTTTGCCACTAGAGCTGGAGGGGGATTGTGGCAGAAATTACTGCCGGCCTGGCACCAGAGGGTTAGCAAGGAACTCCCACTGGTCCATATCTGGCCTAGCTCTGGAGTAGGCACACAGCTCTAATCCATCCTAAATGTTACAGACACCTTTTGTTGTCCTATGTGA
This sequence comes from Myodes glareolus, assembly GCF_982192425.1. Taxonomy (NCBI): domain Eukaryota; kingdom Metazoa; phylum Chordata; class Mammalia; order Rodentia; family Cricetidae; genus Myodes; species Myodes glareolus. The sequence goes on along the minus strand of NC_142034.1, from coordinate 107,159,911 downwards.
ATCCTGTCTGAGAGTTTCCAATGGATACAAAGTCAAAGCAAAACTTGGTTTAGAAGGAACCCGGAAAACTGTGGTACCTCATGAATCAGGCATTTGCACCTGGCATTGTATTTTTGGAAACTTCATTTGGCTTGTTTTGATATAAGAAAATCTACTAGCTAAAGTGTAAATACAGGGAAAACAAAGATGCTGGGAGGCAAAGGGTAAGGCTTCAGTTCACAGAGACTGAGCCCACTGCAGCTTCGGAGGTTAAGTTTGTTCTCATGTGTCTCTGACCTCGTGAACCCACACAGCACGCTGAGTTATCCACAGGGAACAGTCAGGCGTCTCTGAGTACTAGATCTCAGCATTTATAAAATGAAACAAGGCTGCCTACCCACCCAGCCTGTCCTGGAGACCCTGGCAATCCTGCCTTGGATCCCACACAATATTTAGACCCTTCAGTTTAGTTAACACCTCCAACCTATCAACCCAAGGGCCCGTTGACCCAAAGAATCTCCAGATTTACAGCAAATAAAAGACATCATGCATCAAATAAACAAGTTGGTGGATGGATCCTTGGCTGGAGATTGGGAGCACACAAATTCAGCTCTCCCAAGAGGTCCCTGTCACTATGAGTGACTGCAATCCTAGCACATACAAAGACAACCACCTGCACAGGAACTGGGAGGCACACCTAAGGCCCTCTTCAAAAGTGATAGTGGAACAGGTGACAAGAGACTTAAGAAGCTCTGTCTCTGCTATGTGACTCAGTCACAGGCAAGTCCCCTAGCCTCTCTGAGTCTCCCTTTCGTCAGCCGTCAGATGACTTAAAAATGTGCAGATGACTTAAGTTAAAAATGTTAGCATGGCAGCAGAGTGAAGAAGTGGGTGTCAGCTAGTCCAGAGCTTTCTGCATTATCACTCACAGACACACCTCCGAGGTGCACTGTATGACTGACATGGGAGTCACTACTAGTGTCTTGTGCTGTGGTGGGACAGTATGTGGCAAAAGTACAGCACACCTTTTTTTTTTAATTATTATTCTCTTGGACTATGAATCACCATTTGAGAGGCTCAGACCACAGCACCAAGAGCCAGACGGTATAGACATGATGTAGGAGGGTCATCTGTTTATGTGTTACTTTCATTGGTTAATAAAAAGACTGCCTTGGCCTTTGATAGGACAGCAGCTTAGACAGGCGGAGTAGACAGAACAGAATGCTGGGAGAAAGAAGCAGAGTCAGAGAGCTGCCTGCCATGAAGCTGCCAGGTCAGACATGCTGAATCTTTCCCGGTAAGCCACGACCTCGTGGTGAGATACAGATTATTAGAAATGGATTGAATTAATATGTGAGAGTTAGCCAATAAGAGGCTGGAGGTAATGAGCCAGGCAGTGTTTAAAAGAATACAGTTACCATGTAATTTTTTCAGGTAAAGCTAGCCGGGCAGGCAGTGGGAAGTGGCCCGTGGTTCCTTTTACATAGACCCTTACCAAACCCACAGAGCTTGACAAAAGGAGCAGAGCCACAGGCTGGAGACAGCAGGTCCCTGAGAGTCCACTTGCAGGACAACAGCATTTTATGTGTAAGGCTCTGACAAAGTGCGCACTTGTTTGTTACACAGCAGCAGCTGACAGCTACATGCTGTACCCATGTCATAACTCACCTTCTCACCAATTTCTGTCCGGTCCCCACTGGGCAAGATTTCCAGATCTGGGAGGAGGGCACAGGCTTCCAACACTGCCTTGTAGTAGTGTTCCTTCAGGGGATGCCCAAACAGGATGTTCTCTCGGAGAGAGTCATTCTGAATCCAGGCCTGCTGGGGCACATAGGCCACAGAGCCCTGTGTGACAGGTGGTGGAGAGGAAAGACAGACAGACTTGATGAAAAGATAATAGCGTACACCTGGCTGCAAAAAGAGTCAGTCTCCCAAAACACACAGCAAGGGCAGTAAGAGAAGGGCATTGACCCAGGGGATCATCCAGACAAGGAAAAAATTGAATCCAGCTCTTTCGAGGGTCAGAAAGGCCAGCTTGACTGGACATGGGTGACTCAGGTGAGAGCAGGGTAGGCAGGAAGGTAGGTGAAGGGGACCAGTTCACAAACAGCTGATTTCATGCCCACCTTTATCAAAAAAGGTGGTGAAATGCCACAGAGAATTCTAAAGTAAGGGAACAGAAATCAATGGCCTAAATTTGGATCTAAAAAATTCAGAAAATTGATTCAATTGCTATTCTAACACTCCAGCTTCTATGAGCCCTAAGTGTCAAGACAACCCAGTTGTAAACCTCACAAGATATTCAGCTGCAAGTCACGTCTTCCAAAACATGGGGAAAACTAATGTTTTCAATACGCTTTTTGAAATTACCAGCTACAAATAGTTCTTGAACTCGAAACATCAGTGCCTGGGATGGTAGGAACCCAGGAATTAGGAAACAGAACGCAACATAAATATCTAAACATGACGAGCAATTTCCCTTTGTCAACCTTGTTCATGTTGCCTGTCTACTACTTGGAAGAAACAACAGGACACATCTGTAAGTAACAGGTATTTGCCTGGACCCAGAAACTGTCCACTTATGTCAAAAAGGGCAGTGAATCAGCAAGGATCTGAATTGAAAGCAAACAGTGACCTAAGTCCACATCCCCAAACTTGAGTTCTCAGAAGAGAATGCAGGGGACAGACAGGCCCAGGCACACACACCTGGCACAGGCTGGATGAAGTAAAATATTTGGTGTTTTGTTTTTTGTTTTGTTTTTCCTCTCTGGCCTCTCCAGAGGCTGCTGGCAACACGGTAAGGAACTGATTTACATAGCAGGCAAAGATCTCAGAGGGAACAATGTGCTCGTGGAAAGGGCCCAAGGGATTTATTCTTTTAGCAGCATGTAACGCTTAAGAGTTCAGCTCAGCTCAAAGTGTACTGAACCTCAAACCTCTAATTCTTTCCACACTCTTCCCCTCCAGGCCCATAGTAAGAATTCAACTAACACTAAGGATTCAAACTGTGTTTCATAGAGCTGGTTCTGAGATTATTCTGGCCACATCAATTAGCACTGGTTACATCCTATTTACAGGATGAGACACAAAGATTCAAGAGAAAGAAGCCAGAAGTCTCCATCCACAGAGAATACAGGGTGACGTGAGAGAGGAGGGGATGCTAGGATATACCCAGGAATTTTCACCCTCCCTCCGTCCTGACGTTTTCAGGCAGATGTATCATGGTACTTTGGTTAAATTCACCCTAGTGCCCCTTTCTCCAACAGCCCTCCTTCTGCTTTTCAGCCACACACACACACACACAGGAGTAGTATTCAGTAGGGAAAATGACTGGGGCTGGAGATCACCACATGAAGTGAAATAAGGCAAATTCAGAAGGTAGAAGCCACAAATGCTCTCTTCTCTGCAGCATATCTGGGTATTCACAGCCTGTTTACTGAGCAGCTACCACACTCCACAGTAGACGAAGAGCTGGGAGGGGCAAAGCAAGGAGTGGCTGTCACTGAAACCTTGCCTTCCTAGAGGAGCAGAGAGGATGGGGAATGGGGGGCTGCTCCCTTGGACAGTTTGTGAGAGACACTGGGCCGAGCCTTCCACCCGGACCATCTCTCCCCAGTCTGGCCCCATCCTACCTTGAGAGTCACGTGTCCCTCCACCTTGTCCATCTCAGCCAGCAGGGCTGACAATAGAGATGACTTCCCGCAGCCTACCTGGCCCACCACGGCCACAAGAGCTCCTTCAGGGATGGAGAAGTTGATGCTGCAAGGACACAATGAGGAGCCTGAATGGCACAGTGCCCTGTGCTCTCCAGTGTTGAGGATGGCTGTGAGTCTGTGCCTGGAGACCTCCAAGGCTGTGGGGCAAGGTGGACCATGGCCTGAGGGGCCCAATGTAAATGCATCTTGAAGCTGGGCCAACACAGAGCCCAAGGGCTACCTATCACTCAAGAGATGATGGAGGGCATTCACCTCTTGGTCTACAACACTGTTCCCAACAACAAGCCTCCTTCAGTTAAACTCAAATTCTCAGGCACCTGGGACTGGCTGAGAAAATCCAGAGGACAGAATACCAGGGTGACAGGCCAGGCCTGGAAGAAGGTTCAGGACACTGAGGGGCTGAACTCCCACAACTCAGGAGGCAGATCTCTACAAGTTTGAGGCCAGTCTGGTTCTAAGTTAGTGAAGACTATATAGTGAGGCTCTGCCTAAAAGTAAGTGCAGAAACATGAGCTATAAATTCTACAGCTAGACTAGCTTGTCACCATGCATGACACAGCTATTCCTGCAGCTGACAGCTGGGCACACTGGCCTCCATGCTCAGGTGGGGCACACAGGCATCCCAGGCCCTCAAGCAGAGGTCCTTCTGATCCCTGGGCAATGGTTTCAAAGCCAGCAAACCACACGCATCAACTACTCAATTCTTTTGTGTATGCAAACATGTGAATGGGTTAGAGAGCAAGTCAGGTGTTTCTCAGGTGCATCCACCTTGTTGTTTAGAGACAGAGTCTATCACTGGCTATTGAGCCGCAGGGATCTGCCTGTTTCTGCCTCCCCAATGCTGGGAGTACATGGGTGTCAGCATGCTAAGCTTTTGCCACACGGGTTGAGGGCCACATTCATGTCTTTGCACACTGGGTCATCTCGCTAGCCCTAGACCACTCATGGCTATTGAGTCTTTTGTGCTGCACTGTGAGGGGCAGGGTCATGGACCACCCTGTGCAGGACACCCAGAGAGGGAGCTCCTCCCTTCTACCAAGGGAGACAAGGATATTCTTACAGGTTAAGGGGAGGCAAAGGTTAAACATAAAAGGTTGGGGATTCAAAGTGGCAGGTGAAAGGACCAGGGACCCTGAGTGCCAGGATGTGGGGAGTGCAGTACAGGCACGGAAAAGCGATACTACAAATGAATCAGGCAGGATTTAAGTCAGTCCTAAGGGAGATCTTATACCCTGAGTAGCTAGTGGAAGTAGAAAGGAAGTTTCTGTCTCTGAAGAGTCTGCTCTGTGACTGATAAAATACAACAGGCAAACTGCCACGTCAGAAAAGAATTGTTCGGGGTACAAATGACAAAAATGGCTCAGAAAAAGTCCCCTTGGCCTTGTATTTTGGATTCCTTAAAGAGATTAGATCACTAAGCAAGCACAGTCACAGTGAATGAGAGGCACAAAAGAGGTGTCCAGGGAGTAGGGACAGGGACAGGTATGCTATAGACAGATAAGGACTGTGTGGGAGGATACCAGTGGAAGGGGTAGGAGGAAACCTTGAGAAATACAGAGAACACATAGCTAAGACAGGGACCCAGCCTGGACACCAGAACACCCTGTGCCTCCAGGCACTGTCACAGGCTCAGAGAGAAGCACCATACCCAATCTGGGCCAATAGGAGGTATGCAGGAAGTCTGAGCATGGGGCAACTCAGATGAACAGCAGAGTTCTGCTGACCCCTGAGACCTTCTCAATTCCACAAACCCCAATTCCCCTTGTGGCCCAGAAGCGTGACTTCCTGTCACAATCAGAAGGGACACCTATACCAAGAACCTTCTGAGTTGTTCCTCACAACAGCCCAAGCAGTTGTAATTGAACCCTTTTCCAGATGGGTAAACTGGGGCTGAGAAAGACAAAAGTTAGAGTCACAGAGGTGGGGAGTATTCAGGGCCCCAATGTCAGTGTGTCTGCCTCCCAGGCTTACCCATTCAGTGTGGGAGATTCACCCCTAGCCCATGTGAACGTTCCATTCTTCACAGTGATGCTATTCATCCCCCCACCTAGAAAACACCAGAGACAATGTGTTAGGAATCACGCATGGCAACAGGCACACATTCAGATGCCCGTCTCTGGTCTCCTGCAGAGGCTGAGGACCCTCACTGGTTACTCAGTGCTTGAGGTCACCCTCCTCGACCTCAGGCTGGAAGTGGAAGGATAAAAGAGTTATACCCTCATGTAAACCTCTCTCCACTAAGGTAACTACCATCACACCCATCAACACACTCCAAGTCCTAGGCTGTGGTCTAGTTTAAAGCTAGGGCCTTTACCCTACAACTCTTGGATCCTAAGACAGCTTTGCTTTTTGTTCCCCTTCCTTAGCCATTCCACCCTGCCCACCTCTCAGAAGGTCAATCTTTCAACAATGTCTGGGACAATCAACTGAAAGCAGAATCTAGGGGAAGCCTGTTGGGAACAGGAAGTGCTACAGGAAGGTGGGGGGAGGGGACTTGCACGAAGCCTACATTATAAGGTTCGGGTTCTTGAGGGTTCTGCTCTGCTCCATTAACTTTGTCTCCCCTTGTTTTCCTTTTACTTCTGTAACAGCCACTTTTAAAGTTGCCAGAAACACTTCTGAGGTAAGTGCCATAGCAACATAGAGGTTGCTAGTTAAATGAAATAAAAGAGGAAGCAGGGTGTGCCTCTCCAAGAACCAGCCAGAAGCTGTTGCAGTCACACTGTACCAGCAAACTGAGCTTTTGTGGGGCAGACAGGCAAAGCTGCACGATTAAACACCCCAGAAGTAGGACTGGTCCTGACTCAGTGACACTTGCAGAGAATTGTGCACAGCTTGGCTGAAGGAGCTCTGATGGCTGTCTTGCCTTGGGAGTCCACAGTGTTCTTCCCACACCCCAAAGAGCCTCAGGACAGTGGAAAACTGTGCAGCAAAGTTCCAGCACCTGCTTGGACTACAGTTCTCAAACAGGGGCAGGTGTCCTCCTAGGACACACATAGCAATGCCTGGAGACAACTTTGTCTGTCACACTGGGATGACTACTATAATATGTGGAAGGGAGATGTGAGAGACACTACTCAGCACCCACAGGCTGTCCTCAACAAGAACTGTGAGCCTCAAGCACCCACTGATAACCTGCTAAAGGCAGCAGAGACCAGCTACTATCTTCATAGGACAGCAGTCACTGGTGATATTCTGCAATCGCCTGCTATGCTCCTGGCACTACATACACCTCACCATCAACGGCCAGACATTGTCTTCAATCCTGTTTACTGGGCTCTGAGCCAGAGCGTGTGAGTTTGAACCCCAGTGTTACACCCTGGACGACTGCAGTAGTGAGCACATGCACAAAGAGGCCTGGGAACAAAGGCTGAGAGTAGAGCAGGCACTCAGGAAATCTCAGTCCCAAACTTACCTTTTGGGTGCCCCAGGGGCAAGTTTGCTGATCCTAGCTCCTATTCTAAGGCTCTACACTGTGTGTTCAAACACACACCAGAAAAGGTTCACCACTGCTGGAGCCACTAGCAGTGACTGCAAAGATCCTAGCTCAGGGGCCAGCCAGAAGGAACAACTAGTCTATGAAATAAATCCAGTGGTAAAAATTCATAAGATACCTGACTGGGCCTAATGGCATAGTCTTGTACAGCTATTCAGGAGGCTAAAGAGCAAATGTTTGGCCAGTCTAAGCAACTTAAACCCTGTCTCAAAAAGTAAAAAGTAGACAGAGGCTGTAGCTCAATAGTAGAGCACTTGCCTAGCTATGTGTGAAGTCCTGTGTTTAATCCCTAGCAATAAATTAATCAATTGATTAAAAATATCCAATGAAAGATCCAATAAGGAAAACAAAGTTCTGAATGCACAGACACAGGTAGAAGCAGAAACTGCGCTACTCCTCACCCAAGACAGAACTAATGCTCAGGCTGAAAAGCCCAAAGTTCTCAATCACAGTGAAGGAGGGCAGGGACAAGATAGCAGCAAAGCCTCTTCCTGTCCCCTCTGCCGAGGCCCTGGGTCTTGTAGGCAGAGCCAGGTCCTAGAGGAGCCAGAATAAGGACTCAAAGTGGGTAGAGGAAAGGCACCCACCATCCTTGATTGGCCACCGCTCGATGCTGTCTGGTTCCAGCTCCTCATGAGACAGAAAGATCCTGAGACGTTTGAGGGAGACGCTGGCCTGGAGAAGCAAGCACAGGGTGTGTCACCTTAACACCATCCAGATCACCTGCCACCCTGCACCTGGTGCCCACAGAAGTCAGTATATGAAGGGCATACTGCCTCATACAGGGGGACTTGGGAAGGCAGAACCTCAATGCTGGCAGTTTGACTTCAACAAATTATTGGGTTCTGGGACCTAATTATGGACAGACAACATGGGATCCAGTGCATATGGCATAGGGTATGAGTTTGCTTAAAACTCCTTCAGTTCAGGCTGGGCGGTGGTGGTGCACAGCTTTAATCCCAGCACTTGGGAGGCAGAGGCGGGTGGATCGCTGTGAGTTCAAGGCCAGCCTGGTCTGCAGAGTTTGTTCCAGGACAGCCAGGCTCTTATACAGAGAAACCATGTCTCAAAAAAATATAAAAATTAAAAAAAAAAGAAAGAAATCCTTCAGTTCAGAAGAGGGATGGATGGAAACAGAAAGAGGAAAAGGGAGAGAGGTCCTCAGAGTTTTCAGAGTGGATCAGGACCCAAAAGCAGAATATAAAATTGAAGAAGCAGGCTAAGACCTGTGTTTTTTAAACACCAGCTAAAAGATGCCACAAAAACACAGAATATTCCAGAAAGATTCTCTGAGATTAAAAGTTAAGTCTTGAGGTAAAAGTCCATACCTCTTATCCCAGAACTTCTGAGGTGTAAAGAATATGAATTCCAAGCCAGCCTGGGCTTGAGTTGAACTCTAGGCCAACCTAGGCTACAAAGCCAGGCATCCTGTGCCAAGGAGGAAAATGTGTTTCTTTCTCAGGGTAGAATCAAATGACTCCTTACTGCTGAGACAGGAGCTGTCTGAGATCAGCAAGGGCATTCATGCACAAGCTCCACTGGGTCTTCCATGACACAGCAACATAAGCTACTTGGAAAAGGCTACTCAGTCAATCAGGGGGACAGTTTGGGTCCAAATGACACTGAGGAATCTGTGTGTACCATGGTCCAGAGTCTCCATTCCCCCTCCTTGTTCCCTGTCACCCACACGGCTGCACAATTTTGCCAATGACCATGCTGACAGCTCCCATGCCCACTCCTGGTCCCCACTGTCCCCCACATGTCTGCATGGTGCTACTGACGACCATGGGAGGATTCTGAGAGCCCCTGTGTTACTCTTCTGGCTCCCTCTGTCCAATACACACCTGCACAATGCTGCTGATGACCATGGGCAGGATGTTGAGTGGGAAGCGCAAGATATTGAACAGGGCTAGGGACACGAAGGCTTTCTTTGCATCTAGGATGTTGTTCTCATTCACTGTCACATAGACAGCAAAGGTCGACAGAGCCACCTGCAAACAGAGCAAAGCATTGAATGAAGAAGTCATAGCTATACCACCCCCAGAAGAAAGGGGAATTCAGTCAAGTCACACCTCTCCTCAGGGCTTAAAATATAAAAAGCCCAAGAAGGGTGCAAAGGGACAGGTGCAGAGGCAGCATTCCTGCATCATAAAGAATGAACCAGAGCCGGGCAGCAGTGGTGCCCACCTTTAACCCCAGCACTCATGGGAGGCAGAGGCAGGCAGATCTCTGTGAATCTGAGGCCAGCCTGGTCTACAGAGCTAGTTCCAGGACAGGCTCCAAAGCCACAGAGAAACCCTGCCTCAATAAATAAATAAATAAATAAATAAAGAATGCGCCAGAAGGATGGATAATCAGAAGCCAAACACCTCGTCACTGTGGTTAAGTATTCCTGGCATGCAGGTGGCCCTGGAATCCATTCCTAACATCACAAAAATGCAGCTCAGTTAGTAAAGAGCACTCATGGCATGCACGGAGCTCTGAGCTCAGCCCAGCACCGCATGAACCAGCTAGAGTGGTGCATATCTGTAATCCCAACACTGGAGAGGAGCCAGGAATGAAGCTTGATTAATAAAAATTCAGAGACATAAATTGGAGTACAATCTGAAGGTCAGAAAGGCAAAACAGTCACTGGAGGATCAAAAACATAAGGTCATCCCCAGCTACAGAGGGAGTTCAAGGCCAGTCTGGGTTATAACAGACCCAGTTTCAAAAACAAAAAAAAACCAAAAGTCCCAGGAGTGAGGATGGAGTTTAACAGACTGGTCACACTCCAAGGACAGTCTTTTGGTAGTTAACTTCATTCTTTGTCTGGAGAAAGAAAAGTCCTGAACAATCCCAGAGGGTGACTTGGCTCAACAGGGGATAAGTCCCTGATGAATTTGAATCTGCATGTCCTGCCTTTGCAGCTCAGAGAGGAGACTCCCTGGTGCCATTTAATAGGTAACCACAGGGTCCCTTGGGGGATCCTCTAGGACATAACTACCATAAGCAATTCGGAAAAGCATATATATGGCAGACAGACAAGCCTGGTCCTGGAGCCCTGGACATAGCCAGAGCAGGAGCAGCCATGCACATCTATACCATGACAAGCCCCACTCACTTCCTCTTCACTGCAGAGGCAAGCAGATCTTCCTTCTGCTTCAGGTCTGAGCTCTCTTCCTTTCCCTCTCTCTAAAAGAGGTGGCTGCTGCCGTAGTTCCTCTCCTCCCCGTCTCTGGTCGGTCTCTCTCTCTCTCTCTCTCTCTCTCTCTCTCTCTCTCTCTCCCTGGTCTCTCTCTCTCTCTCTCTCTCTCTCTCCCTGGTCTCTCTCTCTCTCTCTCTCTCTCTCTCTCTCTCTCTCTCTCTCCTTTTCTCTCTCTTCTCCCTTTTCCCCTTCCATAACCCACTAAATAAATATCCCACCTCACTCTGCATAGCGTGCCTATCTGTGTCTCACCCACCGGGGTGTGGCTCCTCGTGAGACTGGCTGCCCCATGGAGGTCTCTCATCTTCATGCCTAGGACCCGCTGGCCCTCATGGCCTGCAGGCCACTCGGGGGCTCCCTTCTGGGACCCAGCTGTCTTCATGGCCTGCCATGGTCTCGGGACCCACTACCTGCCACCACTCAGGGAACTGCGGTGTGGTCTCACAGCCCGCTGCCCACTGCCACCACTTGGGGACAGCGCAGCATTTTTATTTAAACCATTGCACTAGGAGCCAGTGGCACGTGATACTAGACCCTATTCACCCAGAGCACATCAACTGTGTGGCCCAGTGTGGGCTCTGTTCCTCAGGAGGGTTGGCTGCCCAATGTAAGACAGGAGTTGATACACCTACAAGGAGAGCTAGGTGCAAATCCTATAGGGTCACCTGGTTTATTTCACTTTACACTCTTGGCCAGGTACCTTTGGTCATGTTCACAAGGCCTCCATCCCTCCCAGTGAAGAACCAAAGTTCCTACATTTTGTCCTCCACCTCCATCTTGTGTCTTGTGTAAACTATTTCCTGTAAAACATTCCCGTCCAAACATTACAGACCTCAGAAATGGCTAGGGGCAAAAGTAACAGGGGAGTCGTCTGGAGAGTATAGATAACCGCAGAATATTCCCACCTGAAGGTCAGCCGATAAGAAAACTTGTCAAGTAACAGGCAAGATTTGAAAATAAAATTTATAAAAAGCCCCTAGACACAGCCAATCAGGACTAAACCCATCACCCCACACCCTGCTAATGTAACTTTTCTGGGTTTTAGCTTTAAATAATGCCCTCTTAGAAGGGCAGGGTACCTCTTCTTGCTACAGCTGCTGCTGATGCACCAGTTGCTTTGATGAGGTTTCTGCTGGCTTGTATTGTGCACACAATAAAACTTGCTTTTGCATTTCACTGAATCGGTCTCCCCGGTGGTCTTTTGGGGTCCCCCACACACTGGGATAACATCCAGAAGCTTGGGTCTGGGGTCCCCCACACACTGGGATAACATCCAGAAGCTTGGGTCTGGGGTCCCCCACACACTGGGATAACATCCAGAAGCTTGGGTCTGGGGTCCCCCACACACTGGGAAGAACATCCAGAAGCTTGGGTCTGATGCAACTAGCAAAGAGACAGGCTTCCTGCTCTGCCTGCCAGCAGACCCAGGGAAGAATTATCTGGGTTCTGTGGCCAAAAAGGAAGGCAGTGCTCCTAAAGCCACCAAATTGATCATGTGGGTGGTTCCAGAGGGTAGCCCTTCGGTACCCTGGATATACAAGCAAGCCTCAAAGATTATGTTTTAGATATGAGACATATTATATATGTTTTAACCTGATTTTGTTATATTTTTTACGTCTTTGAAACAGGTTCCTACTCCTGGCTGTCCTGGAACTCACTATATACAAGAAGCTAGTCTTAAATTATATATGCCTCTACCTACTGAATGCTGGGATTAAAGGTGTGTGTCACTATGTCTGATTAAAATTTATTTTTTTTAACTCACACATTAAAAACTGTACATAGGGGCTAGAGAGATGGCTCGGTGGTTAAAAGCACTGGCTGCTCTTTCAGAGGACCCAGGTTCAGTTCCCAGTACCCTCATGCAGCTAGCAACTGTCTGTAACTCTAAAATCTGACACCCTCACACAGATAGCAAAATACCAATGCACATAAAATAAAAATAAATTTTTTAACTGTACATAATAATGAGGTGTCATGTGAAGCTTTGACACACAAACTCAGGTCATACATCGCTCAATCACTTCTTTCTCCACTGCAGTAAAAACACATATTTTTACTCTAGATTTTCTAGATGGACCAGACACTACTCTGTCAGCGCTGTGCTTCCGTCTAGTGGTAACTTAACAATGATCCATCATCCTCTTCCCATCCCTCTCCCTCATGCAAATGCGTTTGCTCAAAGTCCTCAAAAAATTCCACGCACTAGAATATTACTTGGTTGTAAAAAAATGGCATGCATAAATATATTATTATATAAATGAAACTAACAAATGTCATCCTGGATGACAGAAATGGAAAGTCACCTCATTTCTTATTCTGTTATGCAAAATGCACCCAATAGACAACTCTCCAGAGGCAGGAAGCAGATTGATAGTTGCCAAAATTAGTGGGAATAAGGGATTGTGGGTAACTTGAAACAAGTATAAGGTCTCCTACTAGGTAATGAAAATGACTGCTGAGCTTGTTGCCCACTGGAGAAAGTGTGAAGCTATATGCTAACATGGGGGGCATATCGCAAATATGAAAAAACTTAAAAGGAGCCAGTGAGAGAGCTCAGCAGATAAAGGCACTTGCTGCCAAACCGGACAACCCAAGTTCCATTCCTGGGAAACACAGTGGAAGGAGAGAACCTACTTCCACAGGTTGTCCTCTGACTTCTGCACGTGCCCCCGTGGCGTGTGTGCTTGGCACATGTGTGTATGCGCACACACACACACTGTAATAGTAACAAAACTAAAGTCAAAGTGTTCTAGTGTAAAAGCCTGTCCTGGCCAGCCCCAGGACCCACTACATTGCAGATGTCACCCTCTGTCACTGGTCTATCCCTTCTTCCACTTATGTTTGCTCTCACTTCCTTTGTCAGACCCACAGTTCTATGCTCTACAGGAAGTGATGGTCACACAAACAGTCATCATCTATTAACTGAACAACTACTAGGTTCTGGATGCCACAGGCTGGGGGCCAAGGTAGGCCTAGAATCTCTGAGCATCAAGATCTAGGGATACACACGACTAGTCAGGTTCTCTGGAGTGGTGTTTGGTAGTACATAGTGGTTGAGACTGGTACGCAGGTGGAACCAGGCCTGGATATTCCAGCATTAAAGTCATTTTTTTATACATTTTTATTGGTATTTATTGAGCTCTATATTTTTCTCTGCTCCCCTCACCCCTTCAATCCTCCCCCAAGGTCCCCATGCTTCCAATTTACTCAGGTGATCTTGTCTTTTTCTACTTTCTACTTCCCATGTAGATTATATCTATGTAAGTTTCTCTAGTGTCCGCATTGTTGTCTAAATTCTTTGGGATTGTGGTTTGTAGGCTGGCTTTCTTTGCTTTATGTTTAAAAACCACCTATGAGTGAGTACATGTGATGATTGTCTTTCTGTGTCTTGTCTTGGTTACTCACTCAAAATAATGTTTTCTAGCTACATCATTTGCCTGCAAAATTCAAGCTGTCGTTATTTTTTTCTGCTGTGTAGTACTCCACTGTATAAATGTACCACATTTTCCTTATCCAGTCTTCGTTGAGGAGCATGTATGTTGTTTCCAGGTTCTGGCTATGACAAACAATGCTGCTATGAAGCACATGTCCTTGTGGCACGATTGAGCATCCTCTGGATATATACCCAAAAGTGGTATTACTGGGTCTCGAGGAAGGTAGTTTTCTAATTTTCTGAGAAATCTCCACACTGACATCCAAAGGGGCTGTACCAGCTTGCATTCCTCCCAGCAATGCAGAAGTGTTCCCTTTTCCCCACAACCTCTCCAGCATAAGTTGTCGTCAGTGTTTTTGATCTTGACCATTCTTACAGGTATAAGATGGAATCTCAGAGTTGTTTTGATTTGCATTTCTCTGGTGACTAAGGATGTTGAACATTTCCTTAAGTGTCTTTCAGTCATTTTAGATTTCTCTGTTGAGAATTCTCTGTTTAGGTCTGTACTCTGCTACATCCACGGCTGTCTCGCCAGTGTAGCAGAAATGCTGACTGGATGGGCAAATATTGTCGGAGGGATCAGGATCCGCGCTTCTCGGAGTTGAGTCCTGGGCTGTCCCTTGGCAACCAGTTGTGGTGTAATGCTACCTGAGTTGCCATTTGTACTGACTCGACCTGACTGTACTTGGTGCTATATGTCTGCCTTTGCCCTTGTCTGTGTGTTCTTTGTGATTCTTGCATATTGCTAACAGATCAGACTATTCCAGGCAGTTGTGAATACAAACAAGACTGCTGAGGACATTTTTGAGTTTTGCACCCCTATTCATTAAAGCCTTTAAAGAAATAGCCAGTTCTGGAAATAGGGAAGTCATCATTAAAATAATTCCTTAATGATGTGGAGCAGAAGGAGTTGCTCTTATCAGGAGAAACCTTAGAAGCCTTCTGCAGGAAAACAGCTGCAGCAACACTAGATGTTTGCCTGAGAATTACGTGCAGGAGGCCTATGCAGCCTTCATTATGGCCAGAATAAACCTAGGCTAATTACAACATCTGACCCTGAGAGTCAGGGAGGGAAGAAAGTTGAGATTTATGGTATGAAAGCAGATTCAGACAAGTTTGAGATCATGTCTAAAATTTCCTAGCAGAAAGTTTTCCCAGGAAGATAGTGGCTTTCTCCTCTCACACCCCAAGATATTCTGAGCACAAGGTCACTTAGCCCTGCCAGCCGCCTGGTACAGACTGGGCGAAAGTCCTTGTGCCCAAGTCAAAGCATTTTCAAAGTTTTTTTTGTAAACTATTCTATGCTTTTTTTATGATCTGATGATGTATGCCTTTGCCAAGTTCTTTGTTTGTAATAATATAAAAACCTCACACTGAATAAGTAAAACACAGCAGCATTTTCAAAATACATTGAGAGTGGCTGTCTGTCAAATTCCTCCACCATTTCCTGAAATCTTCCGTCCTTCGCCCTGATTCCCTCACGGTCTGAGTGGCTCCCCTGAGCCGGTCCGTAGCAGTACTCCATTTTTTTTATTGGATTATGTGATCTTCTGGTGTCCAATTTTTTGAGTTCTTTGTGTATTTTGGAGATCAGACCTCTGTCTGATGTGAGGTTAGTGAAGATCTTTTCCCATTCTGTAGGCTGTCGTTTTGTCTTGTTGACCGTGTCCTTTGCTTTACAGAAGCTTTTCAGTTTCAGAAGGTCCCATTTATTGTTTCTCTCAGTGTCTGTGCTACTGGGGTTATATTTAGGAAGTGGTTCCCTGTGCCAATGAGTTCAAGTGTACTTCCCACTTTCTCTTCTATCAGGTTCAGTGTGGCTGGCTTTATGTTGGGGTCTTTGATCCATTTGGACTTGAGTTTTGTGCATGGTGATAGATATGGGTCTATTTTCATTCTTCTACATATTGATATCCAGTTATGCCAGAACCACTTGTTGAATGTGCTTTCTTTTTTCTATTTCATATTTTTTGCTTCTTTATCAAAGAACAGGTGTTCGAAGATGTGTGGATTGATATCCGGGTCTTCTATTGGTTCTCCTGTCTGTTTTTATGCCAATACCAGGCTGTTTTCAGTACTATAGCTCTGTAGTGAAGTTTGAAGTCAGGATTGTGATGCCTCCAGAAGTTCTTTTATTGCATAGGATTGTTTTGGCTATCCTGGTTTTTTGCTTTTCTATATGAAGTTGATTATTGTTCTTTCAAGGTCTTTGAAGAATTTTGCTGGGATTTTGATGGGCTAAAGTCAGATTCCTGTCAGCATGATAGAACTGAAGTAATACAACTTTTGATCATTCATTCATCCACCTACACATGGGTACCATGCAGATACCCTATGCCAAGGCGCTGGAAACAGGCAAACATGACAAACTCTGACCTGTACAGCAGTAGTCACTATCCCAGGGCCTGGCCATTACTCTGCAGAAGAAGGTCCAGGTCAAATAAGAGGCAAGTAGCTCACAGATCACCCAAGAGTGTGCTTTACTCTGGCTTAGAAAAGAGCACCAAGTGACAGACACTAGGCTCTGAGCCCAGAACAAGAGGCAAGGCCTCCCACCTCTCTCCCATCACTACAGGTGAACACCACCCATCCTTGAAGCAGGAGCCTGCCAGTGGAAAGGCAGCACAGACCACATCTTTTCTCCTGCTGACAACTAGCCTCAACTGTTTCTTGACAATAGGTTCAGCTGACTGTCCTGGAATCCCAGCATTTTCAGCCTTCTCTGCTGCTTGGTTTTAGGGTAAAATGCCCCACAGGCTCATGTGTTGGGACACCTCTCCAGTAGGTACCACCGTCTGGAAAGGACATGGAATCTTCAGGACATCAGGCCTGGTTGGCTTCCAGAGCAGGCCTGGCCCTGCTTCCTGATCCATCAGGATGGGAGCAAGCCATGCTGAAAGCCAAGCTCCCATTCCACCACAGATGCAACACCATCCTCAGCACCACAGGGCACTGGTGTCTGTGAAGCAAACTAAGTTCTCCTCCATTAAGTTGCCTCTCTCCGAGATTTTTGTCACAGCAAGTAAAAAGGTAACATATACTGAACCCAGCCAGAAACCAAGGGGCAAGGTCCAGAATCCTTCTCTCTAGTACTTTCTGGCTTTGGAATGGAGACAAGGGGAAATGATCTTTGAAGGTAAGAACCTGCAGCCCAGAAACTGCACGATCTATCAAGGTTGCAGTCAACAAAGCTGAAAGCAGTTGGACATCTGAAGAGCATTTCGATATCAGATGTAAAGATACAGAGTTTGGAGCTTGCTCAGTTGGTTTTTGATCTCTCTTTGGTCTACCATTTATTTCCTCACTGTGCTCCCTTCTCTACAATTTGGAATAGTAATGTAAATTCTGTACGTGTGTGTGTGTGTGTGTGTGTGTGTGTGTGTGTGTGTGTGTGTGTGTGAATCTTACAGAGGGATTACAGTTAAGAGACTGCCAAGCATCTCAGAAGAGACTGGACTTTGAAACAAGTTTGAGACTATTATAGACCATGGGAACTTTTGAAGTTGCACTAAATGCATTTTGCATTTATGGGTGCCAGGGAGTGGCATTACTAGGAGGTACGGCTTTGTTAGAGTGGGTGTGGCCTTGCTGAGGAAGTGTGTCACTGTGTGGGTGGGATTTGAGGTTTCCTATGTTGAGGATACCACCCTGTATTTCAATCTACTTCCTATTGCCTTCAAGATATAGCACTTTCTGCTCCAGCACCACATCTGCTTCTAAGCCTAAAATGGCTAGGAGGGCTGGGGGTGAAGGGGCAACAGATCAGAGTCCTGACAGAGACCAGACCTAATTTTCACTTCACTAAAATGGGACAGAGTTGAACAAGCAAGTCTCATGAAAACCACAACTTATGGGTGACCATCAGCAAACACACCCACAAGCCCTTCTGCTGGCTCAGCAGGTCCCCAAAACCCTTCCGCTAGCTCAGCTGATGCCCCCCCAACTTCTGCAGGCTAAAGATAGCTTTTCCTACCCTATACCACTAGGACCATCCACCAATCAGCCCCCATACTAATCTTTCCTCCACCAATCAGTCCCAGATTAATCCCTCCTCTCTAGAATTTCCCTAACTCCTCTTAAAAAGAGCTTGTGATCTTCTTTGGGGGTTTCAAAGTACCACCCCAACATTAGAATTTATAAAGCGCTCTTGTTATTACATACATGCCTTTTGGTCTTCTTTGGGGACTTCTCTCAGACCCTAACAAGCCACCATGCCACCTGTCATGATAATGGACTGAAATTGTAAGTGAGTCACCCCCAATTAAATGTTTTCTTTATAAGAGTTTCCAGTGGTCATGGTGTCTTTTCACAGCAATAGTAACCCTAACTAAAACACAAAGGTTATTTTATAAAAAAAAAAAAAAAAAAAAAAAAAAAAAAAGTCGAGCAGTAATGGCACACACGTTTAATCCCAGCACTCGGGAGGCACAGGCAGGTGCATCTCTGTGTGTTCGAGGACAGCCTGGTCTACAAGAGCTAGTTCTAGGAGAGTCAAGGCCACACAGAGAAACCCTGTCTCAAAATAAATGAATGAATAAATAAATAAATAAATAAATAAAAGGCCCATTTCATTCTCGGGGGAGCACAGCTCCGGTGAGCCTTGTCACCCACCCCATTCAGTCACACACCTCAACAATGAAGACTCTGCAGCTGATGTGGGAGTCCCCTATGTGTGTTGCTTGTATTGGTTAATGAATAAAGAAACTGCCTTGGCCTGATAGGGCAGAACTTAGGTATGCAGAGAAGACAGAACTGAATTCTGGGAGGAAGAAAGCAGAGTCAGACAGACGCCATGGATCTGCCGGAGACCGAAGCTGGGAATTTTACCCGGTAAGCCACTGTCACATGGCGATACACAGATTAATAGAAATGGGTTAAATTAAGATGTAAAAATAAACCAATAAAAATCTAGAGCTAATGGGCCAAGCAGTGATTTAATTAATACAGTTTCTGTGTGGTTATTTCGGGGCTAAGCTAGACAGGCGGCTGAGACAAACAAGCGGGCCTTCCTTCCAACATACATTTCCCTTAATTACTGTGTGAAAGCAAAGGGAGTGAAATGCAAGGTGCTTCTGTGCCCAGAGGAAGAGCCAGCTAACAGGGTAGGGAAGGAAAGGTGACATGTCCCTGTCAGAAGACAAACCCAGGGTCTTAAGCATGCCAGGATACATACAGTACAGTTCTACTAGAATACATTAAACTATTTTAAAGATTTATCTTATTTTATTTATCTGTGTGTATTTCTGTGTATGTGCCACATGTATGTGAGTGCGCCATGGGCTAGAAGAGGGCATGCACTTCAGATCCCCAGGAATGAAATTCTAGGTGGTTGCAAGCAGCCCACTTTGAGTACTAGGAACTCAACTCAGTGTTCTGGAAAAGCATCGACTGTTCATAACTGCTGAGTCATCTCTAAAGCCCTAAAGATATCTAAAGATATCTTTAAACAGCTATAACCTTAGACATTTTTCTAATGTTTTCTAATAAACAGAATAGTCTCTATGGAGCAAAGGACTTGTCACAATGGAGATGTGTAGGACAACATGCATCCACACTTTAGAACTTCCTATATGATCTGGTAGCTACCATGGACATCAGGGTACCGACTGTTAGCCTTGGATCCTCTGAGGAACAGAGACAGGTGTCCACAGATGCCCTCTCTGAGTTGACATTCCAGACACAGTCAATAAACCACACTGTAATTTTAGAATGTGTCTGGCAGTGCTACTGAACACATGGTCTCAGGGCACTGACAAGCCACAGCTTCCAATCAGTTAATAACAAGAAAACCCTAGTCCCCTGGTGTCTACCAGCTACGGCAACCAAGTATACAGCTTAGTTCAGATAACATTGTGTGTGTTTGGACATGTGTGTGTGTGTGCATATGTATGTATATGCATGTAGAGAATAGAGGATAACTTCAGCTGCCATTCTATTTAGTTGAATGGTTGGTTTTGGTTTTTTTTTTTTTTTTTTTTTTTTTGATTGATTGGTTTGGTTTGGTTTTCTGAGGCAGGGTTTCTCTGTTTAACAGCCCTAGTGGTCCTGGAACTCACTCTGTAGACCAAGCTGGCCTCAAATTCACAGACATCACCTCCCTGGTGCTGCTGGGATTAAAGGCATATGCCACCATACCCAGCTTTGCTGCCAGTCTTTAGGCACCACCCACCTGTAAAAGGTTCTGTCAATTGCCTTAATACAGTAAGTAGGCTAGACAGGCTGGCCAGAGAGTCCAGAATGCCTGTCTCTGCCTCCCCACCATTTCAGGCTCTGTTGTTGAATATAAGGTGCTAGAGATCACATAAAGGAACTCATTCTTACAAGGCAAGCCCTTCACTACTAAGCCATCACCCCAACCCTAGCATGCTTTCTTGTGAGACTTTCTCAATGAAGTAAGATGACAACACCGGTTTCCATTCTGTAACAGCTGCAGGATTAGCAATGTGGAGTTGCCAAGCATTGCAAATAATGCAAGGCTGAGAGTTATCAGCCTTGGAGAGGAATGATGGGGAAGGCCTTGCTCGAATGGCAATATTTTGCCTGTCTGGTTAGTTTTGCAGTGATGGGTTTGGAACCCAGGACACAAAACCTAAGCAAATGCTATACCACTGAGCTAAACCCCAGCCCCAAACTAGCAGTCTTTGAAAAATATACAGATGCTGGCTCAATGGCAAAGGCACTTGCTCTCAAATGTAGTGAGCTGAGTACAATCCCTGGAGCCCACAGGCGGAAAGAGAGAGCCCTAGTTGTCCTCTGACCTCCGCGTGGGCCATAGCACTCATGCACATGCACACAAATACATAAATCTGATTTTTACAATTTTACAAATATTTAGGTTTAAAAACAGAACACACATGAAACTGCCCCACTCACCAAGAAAGGTGTGCAGACCCAGGTGAACGTGCCAACAGCCGCCAGGTACGCAGATTTCTTTAGCACCTTTAGCTCTTCTTGCCTGATGTCCATGACCTTGTCCTGGAAGGCCAGCTCCCAGGCATATAACTTAAGTACTTTGATCCCATTGAGGATCTCATTCATCAGCTTGATTCTGTTGTCTTTGCTCTTCATGTGTGCCACCTACAGGAGAAGAGATCAGCATCCTGGGCCCTAGGAACGTCTACAATTAGAAAGAGCTCCTCCCAGAGGTTGGGAGAGCTGGTCTTGGACTTCGTGAGCAATAGACCACAGCAAAAGACTCGGCCATTGTAAAAGTTGAAACTTCTCCAAATCAGGTTGAATTCAACTGAGAGACCAACTCAGAGTTGAGGAATGGAGGTGAGACATTCAGAGAAGAGGGGATGCCACCTTAGTATGCTGCTAACTTACCAGGAAAGAATAAATCATTCCTCCCTTCCTTTTTCCTATCTTCCTCCCCCGTTCCTTCCTTTCTCTTTTTCACAGGGTCTTTATAGCACCCCCAGCCATAAATCCCTAGTCCTCCTGCCTCAGCTTCTCAGTGCTAGACAGACAAGAGCACACCACACCAGTTGGTTTCTTTTCCTTGTAATTGATTCCAGCCACTCTCTGGTCATTAAACTACTGAAACATGCCAGGTCTGGCTGGCACTGGTTCTGACAAGCCATGACAAAGACATTTAGCTGTTAAATATTTTAAAACCATATGGCACATCACCCATGGCAGATGCTTTTCTAAGCATTTCAAACACAATCAGGCTGGGTCACCCCTAAGTCATAGATGAGGGAATCACATACAACTAGACATGACAACAAAGATAAGAGCATTTTTGGAGGTGAGCCACTCAGAGAAGCTTACTTATTCCAGGACAAAACCTGCCGACTGGCCTGCTTCATGAAGTCAGCCTACAAGGCTACCCTCCCATCACGGTCAACTTACCTGAAACCCCGTAAGTGTGGCCATGGACGGCACACACACAACAATAGGGAGATTGAGAACATGGGATATGAAGACCACAAGATCCACACAGGAAGATCATCGGGCATGGGGTCAAATAATAAAAATCTTACCATCACAAATGCCCACTGGATTAAAAAGACATGATAAAACTATCACCAGTTTAGTGTTTTATGGGATTCCTGAGTCTGCAGACAAGCAGGTCTCTGTTTCTGGCACCTTCTCTCTGGCTCTTTTCCTTCTGTTTGTTTTGTTCAATTCCAATCAGTTAGCTTTTATTTTATCTTTAGTTTTCATCATTATATTATATTCTATTCCCTGAGAAGCATGTTTGTCTTCTAATGAAAGACAGAAAGGGAATGGATCCAATGGGAGGGGAGATGGGAAGGAACTGGAAGGGTAGAGGGAGGAGAAACTGAATCAGGAGATATTATGTGAGGGGAAAAATATATTTTCAATAAAAGGAAAAAGAAGAAATTTTTAAAACTTAAGAAAATACATAATTTCATACCAAGTCTAATTATACATAAACTTATATTACATGTGGAAAGTTCTAGAGGTAAAGCCAGGCATGGCAGTGCAAGTCTGTGATCCTCCAGTTTGAGGCAGGAACACGGAAAGTGAGGCCAGTCTCGGTTTACAAAATAAAATCAAGACAAGGAAGGAAGAAAGGAGGGAGGGAGGGGTGAAGGGAGGGAGAGAGGAAGGGAGGGAGGGAAGAATCCTCTTCAGTGTGTTCACAATGGCCAAGAAGGTAGGATGCAGGATACCATTGCTTCTAACCTATAGACTTAAGAAGTTTAAAACTGTATAATAGAAAAGCACTTACTGTGTTAAAACACTTTCAAAAAGTGTGTCTCAAAATAGAAGTTAGTATTGTATATAGTATTGTGTATGTGTATATATATATATATATATACATATATATATATATATATATAGTATTGTATATAGTAACCAATATAAAAGATGGAGGGAGGGACAAAGGAAGGGAGGAAGCTAGACTCCCAGTCACTATGCTAGTCTCTGCTTGCCTGCTCAGACCAACTCTGGGGCACTGACCATGGCTGCCTTTGAAAACTTGCCAACTCCAAGGACAAGCCATTGTGGGAAGCAGTGTCCCTGTATCACCGAACCTGGAATAGATGAGGCTGACCATCAGGAAACTGGCCAACCTTCATCAGGAAAGACCCAGGCCAGGGCTCAGGGTGAGGCCTCACGGAGATGGACATCCTACCTGGTAGGTCTTGGTCTTCATGGCCATCACAGCATTGAAGGGTACCATGAAGACCATCACAGCCACCCCAGCCAACACAGAAGGGCCCAGGTTCTAAGGAAAGACAGGTGATAATTAGTCACTCAACACAGCCCTGGTACTCACATCATCCATCGTGGACTACACAGCACAGGCAGATCCCACCAACCAAATACGGTGCCAGTCATTTATTCCTTTTACCCAAAGATGAGGCATCAAGAGTTTGCAGTTGGGGTCCTCCCAACCCTTTTATGAATATGCTGGTAAATGATCCCTTATCCAAAGCTCTTGAGAACCAGGTAAGCTATGCAAATTTGACCTTTGGAATCTTAGAAAAGTCTTAAAGTGCTGACTAGTTAACCTCCAGCCTGGTGACTTAGTGCTAATCTAGGTGGCTGGAAGGGTGGCTACCAGATTGGCTGGCATCTGACACTGTAAGACTTGGGTTCCAAAGGGGTTTCCTGCCACTCAGCTGGCACCAACAGTGTGGCTTGTGTGTCGTCTCCCTTCTTCGAGAAAGTGAGGCATTTTGTACTTGCCAGGCAGAGAATACACAGAGATGAGCTGCAGTATCTCATCTCCCCCAGCTTTACGCCTGTGACCTTGACTTGCTAGAGATTCAAACTTGTTGCTGTCTGCCCTTGCATGGGTGCCTTATCCTTGCTAAGTGTATGCATCTACATGTGTGAGAAGTTGTACATACATACATAGACACACACACACAAACTAACTCTGGTGTCTTCCTCAGCTACTTTTCACTTCATTTTTCAAGACATGGTGGTTTCATGAACCTGGAGCTCACTTCTTCGCAATACTGGGATTATAGACATGTGCTGCTGGGCCCAGCTTTTTGCATGGGCAATGAGGATCCAAACTCAGGTCCTCATGTTTGCACAGCAGCCCTTTTATGGATTAAGCCACCTTCCTAGCGCCTCTGATAGTTTTCTATAATCAACTCTGACTCTACTGTCGAACTAGGGCATCTTCAAGGCTGATAAAGGCTCTGGGGACCCTGATGCAGTACAGCACACACTTCATGACACTCCCAGCACAGGCTAGCAGAACATTCTACAGTCAAATGCACTGATTTAAAAAAAAAAATCTATTATAACCATTTGCATGTCTATTTGTACTTGTTGAGCAGGGTATGATACACAAGTGTGTGTGCATGGGGGCTACCATACACAGGGTGAGTGCTCATGGGGAGGTACAGGATGTGTGTGTGTGTGTGTGTGTGTGTGTGTGTGTGTGTGTGTATGTGTGTAAGTTAGAGTTCAAACTCAGGTGTCATTCCTCAGGAGATGGGGTCATGTGTTTGTCTGCAAGCATCTTGCCACCACGTCTGATAACCCCCAGTCCTGACTCTCACAAGTTGTCCCTGATCTTCACATGAGCTGTGGCACACAAACACACACATAAATAAATGTAAACTTTTTAAGTTTAAATGTAAACTCCATTTAGCAGATGGAGCTGGACTGTTGTTGCTAATGCTTTGGTTTTGGTTTCTTTGGTGGGGGGTTGTTTGTTTCTGCTGGTATGATCATGTATAACTCCTACCAGAGACATGGAGACTCCAATGCTATCTGTCTAAAAGTAGGGTGTCAAGGACAGTACACTGTGAAGTCAAAAATCTACCTCAGAAGATCATATCAGATACACTCCTATGCTAAGGAGAAAAAAGGGAGGTCTCATGTTATCCTACAGGCATGTGGCCTGAGTTCAGATCCTCAGAATCCATATACACACATCTGTAAACCCAGAGACCTACAGTGTGAGGGAAGGTAGAGCTGGGAGAAACCTGGAAGTCTGCAGGTCAGCCAGCCTGGCATACACAGCTGGGAACAACAAAAAGACCCTGTCTCAAGGTAGAAGGTGAATACCAACATCCAAAGTTATCCTTCAACCTCAAGTATCAGAGCAGGGTCCAGGAATGGATTCCTATGGGACTTCTGAAAGCTTGTGAGAACAATCCAAAAAAAACAAGAGTCTTGTGACCTCATTTTCCTAAAAACATGGAATTATTACTGGAATGTGGTTTTTTTTTTTCACTGCTCCCAGGTGTAGTGGGTAGGGATGAGTTTACTTCAGATTACTCATTATTGCTTGCTGATGTTATTTAAATTATCATTTATATGCCTCTATGGAAAAACATGCTTTTGCCACGTGTGGCTTGTTCTTGGTATTGTACAAAGCTTGACTCATGAGAACTTTACTCATGTGACCTATCTTAACCCTCAGCATATAAATTGTCTAGGGCTCTGAATAAAGTTGGCATGAGGCTTTAGTTTACCTCGTTTATTGGTTCCATTCTCCCAGGTCCCAATGCCCCTAGAGTCGTGACACTCGAGCCACCGTGTGCCCACATTCACACATGAGAATGTGACACATGACTGCACTGGGAGGTGGTCCACTAAGGATGGGTTCAGAATCATCAGCTGGGAGTAAGGAGGGTAATTCCTTTGGCTGTAGATGGAGCTCAGTGGTAAAGCACTTGCCTAGTATACAAAAGGGGCCCTAAGTACTAAAAAAAAAAACAAGAGAGAAAGAATTCATGGGGGAATGGAATGGACAGGGCACGTGCTGTTCTGGGAGCCTCCTGGCTCACCATCTTCTCAGTCTTGGATCTATCACATCTTTCTGCAACGGGGAGGACTCAAGACTCAGGACGGCCTGTCAGAGACTTCTCCTTCCCAGGCCACAGCCATTGATTCAGGGATGGAAAGAAGACTAAGCTGGTTACTCACAGAGCCCTAGGAGAGACCCATGGAGGCAATGAAGGCCATCTGCTATTGTCTATAAAGATGACACAAGGCTATTATAAATGGAGCCAATTAAAGAAAGCAGGGCCAAGAAATAACAAGAGAGAAACCGAGCCCTCTAAACACGGCAGTTCTTCTGGACCCATCCATACTTAGGGATCTCTGGATTGTTTCGGTATGAGAACTCCTCCCCTGCAATTCCTCTTGTCTGCTCAGGCTAAGATGGATTTCTATTCCTTACAACGAAGAACTCTTGGTCAATATATGTAGGCTCTAATAAATAAGTTTGTTTCACATGAGGAGTAGAGTGGGAGAAAGTTGGTGGGTTAACCATATAAAAGGTCATTAATTACATATATTTCATCACACGATCATGGTGATGCATGTCTGTAACTCAGCACTGTGAAGGCAGAGGCGGGAGGGTCTCTGCAAGTTTGTTGACAGCTTGGTAGGTATAGCAAGTTCTAGGGCAGCATGGACTACATACCAAGACCTTGTCTCAAAAGGAAAAACAACAGCCAGGTGGTGGTGGTGCACACCTTTAATCCCAGCACTCAGGAGGCAGAGGCAGGTGGATCTCTGTGAGTTTGAGGCCAGCCTGGTCAACAGAACAAGTTCTAGGACAGGCACCAAAGCAACACAGAGAAACCCTGACTCGAGAAAACCAGAAAAAAGGAAGGAAGGAAGGAAGGAAGGAAGGAAGGAAGGAAGGAAGGAAGGAAGGAAGGAAGGAAGGAAGGAAAGAAAGAAGGAAAGAAAGAAGGAAAGAAAGAAGGAAAGAAAGAAGGAAAGAAGGACGGACGGACCAAAGTGGGTGTGGCAGTATCCATCTGTCATCCCAATGCTGGGACAGGCAAAGCAGAAACAAGGCTGGAGTTCATCAGCCAGCTACCCTAGCTAGTCAGTGAGCTCCAGGCTCAGGAAGAGACACTCTCTCAAAGAATAAGGTGGAGAGAGATTAGGGAAGACACCTGAAGTCTACTTCTGAACCCTGTGCACACGCGCGCACACACACACACACACACACACAGAGAGAGAGAGAGAGAGAGAGAGAGAGAGAGAGAGAGAGAGAAATGGCAATGTATATCTAAATAAAAATACAATAAGAAGTAACCTGGATGACTCGAGGAAAGAATAAAATAACCAGGAACTGGCCAATGGACAGAAAATAAAATGTAAATGACACCAAGAAATGTTCTTTCCCATCCATACCCTCCCTGTCAGTGCCTAGACAAAGCCAACCCTCCCTGCACAAGGAAACCAAGAGCAAACACACACCAGCCATAGGAGCCAGAGGGCTAGGATGACTTGCAGAGGGGCTGACCAGATCATGTTTATGTATGTGGCCAAATCCATGAAGCGCTGGGCATCCACGGACATGAGGTTGACAATCTCTCCAACCGTAGAAGACTTTCTAGCTGAATTGGTGATCACAAGGGCCTGTGGGATACAGAAGAGGGGAAGAATTGAACCTCCAGGTGAAGGCAAAGAGGTGTATACTGTCCCCAGGCCCTGGACAAGACTCTAGACAATGGTAACTGCTGATCTTTCTCCTCCTTGTCCTGAGCACTTTTTAAATCAAGGCCTTGCACATTTCAGTATGCAGGCATGTCACCTGAGGGTGGAACCCTGTGGTTTCTTGATCAGCAGGTCTGTGGTAGGCTAGGAACCTGGATTTCTAAGCTCAAAGGTCATGACCATGCTGCTGGCCTCAAATTCCAACACAAGGTTCTCGGCCTTAGCACTCTGACATTGGGAACTAGACAAAGCTTTGTTAGGTCAGTCTGCATACTGACTGCAAGGCAGTCTCTGGCCTCTACCCAGAAAACTGTTGTGGTACCTAAAGTGTTTTGAGGTATCAGGGGCAAGCTGCTCTAGAGGAGATATTCATCCAGGACACTTATTCTCAAGCACGGTTGTACACAATCATCTGGGGAGACTTAAAAAATACACCTGTGCCACTCAACACTATAAACTAGACTTCAAGGTCCCACCAGTCTGGGCTGCAGCCTGTGCACCAGGACTCAAGCTAACAGGCGAGTGTAACAGGGTAGGAAACACTAAGAAAGCCGCCATTCTTGCCAGCCTGTGAGTCAGGTGGTGCTGCTGCCCCAGGGGCCAAGCACGAGTGGCTGGAAGATCACTGAGGCCCTTGAAGTTACCTGTTTTCTAATGAGGGAGAGAAAGAAAGGGTGTGGATCTGGGTAGATGGGGAGGATATAGCAGAAACTGGAGTATGGGAAAATTTGATCAGAACACATTGTATG